>NC_136274.1:81846179-81893679 GCF_964187855.1 Myxine glutinosa
CGGTGGAGTTGCAGCTATGGTGAAAATTTCTGTCAATCGGACCAACGGTTGCAGGGAAAATCATATTTATTCTGTGCGGACAAACAAACAGACAGAAAAACAAAGAAACAGAGACAGACAGACAGACAAACGGACTCAAATGCAATACCCTCTTCTCTGGCGAGGGTAATAAAATAAAACTTGCACAAATAAAAGAAAATTTCCTCGTGTTTGAAAATTTTATGCCACTGGAGATTTTCCAAATGATACTTTAACCGAAGATCCGTCCCAAAAAAGAATTCCTCATTTGGAATCTAAAGTTTAGATAGTTTATACATCCGTGAGCGTTGTGTCCATGAGAGTGATACAAGACATTGTGGATAAATGAGGTGGCTGCTTGACCAAAGGCAGTCTGACATACACAAAGTAATTGTATTCCGTATTTATGATTGAGAATAAGCCAATTGGCACATTCCGATCTCAGCTGCTCTTCATCGTGGCCAATTCTTCATTGATGTGATGTGGTCTCCCCGGAGACAAACATCAACTATTTCTGGCATGTATCGAATATCATTTTGAATTGAATGAGTTGGACTAACGCTAAAGATCACCGATGCGGAGCAATGCATCGCACATCCACATCCTTCTTTTGGTTCCGCTCTCTGATGTATGATGGAATGAATGACAATTTTTCATTTCCTTTAAGGCTTCTGCTAAACTACGGTGATTGCACCAACACAAACACGATGATCCAAAAAACAAACGCTCATCCTGTAACCAGGAGGGCTTGCGGACGCCCGACTATCATGACGTTTAGATATACAGCAGGATGGTTACGTGGTCATGGCAGCATTGATGGACATGGGAAACCAACATGTGCGTTCTTTGAATGATTCACTCATGGACACCGACGTTACACGGCAACTACCTGTAAATCTTTCAAAACCGGAGTTTCAAATAGTGCATAGTGACAAAGATTTGAAGGATGAACATTCCACATTTTGATGACATCACTCGTTTTATGGGACTCGATATTGAGAGTGCATTGAAAATGTGGACATTTCAGTGACAGGTGAAGTGCAGAGCTCAAAACGCATTTTTAACTGAGTAGCTCCGTTTTATACAAGATCTAGGCTCGTGAAAAAGTGAAGGGACAGAGGATAAAAAGGTAACAAACTGGCAGTGGGACAGTTGTAAGCAGTGGACACAGTAAGGAAGGGAAAGAATAAAAAGGAAAAAGGGAGAGAGAGAAGAGGGGAGGAAACAACGAGACAACTGTGATGTTGGGGTGCCAGGACATAGAGAAAGGCCGTACTCCATTAAGCTACGAGCAAAGGCCTTGTAGACCCTGGGAAGCTGTGAATCATCAAGGAATGAAATTGAACAAACTGAGGATGCCCAGTCTATGGCTGGCTTTAGGAGCCAGCTTGCAATGTGGTTGGCCCAGGGGAGGTCATGCCTGATGGTGAGGCCTAACCTTCAAGAATGTGGTTAGCCCAGGAGAGGTCGTGCCTGAGGGTGAAACCTAACCTTCAATAATGTGGTTAGCCCAGGAGAGGTCATACCTGATGGTGAGGCCTAACCTTCAAGAATGTGGTTGGCCCAGGAGAGGTCATACCTGATGGTGAGGCTGAACCTTCAAGAATGTGGTTGGCCCAGGAGAGGTCATACCTGATGGTAAACCCTAACCTTCAAGAATGTGGTTAGCCCAGGAGAGGTCATGCCTGATGGTGAGGCCGAACGTTCAAGAATGTGGTTAGCCCAGGAGAGGTCATGCCTGATGGTGAGGCCGAACCTTCAAGAATGTGGTTGGCCCAGGAGAGGTCATACCTGATAGTGAGGCTGAACCTTCAAGAATGTGGTTGGCCCAGGAGAGGTCATACCTGATGGTGAACCCTAACCTTCAAGAATGTGGTTAGCCCAGGAGAGGTCATGCCTGATGGTGAGGCCGAACGTTCAAGAATGTGGTTAGCCCAGGAGAGGTCATGTCTGATGGTGAGGCCTAACCTTCAAGAATGTCGTTAGCCCAGGAGAGGTCGTGCCTGATGGTGAGGCCAAACCTTCAAGAATGTGGTTGGCCCAGGAGATGTCATGCCTGATGGTGAAGCCTAACCTTCAGGAATGTGGTTGGCCCAGGAGAGGTCATACCTGATGGTGAAGCCTAACCTTCAAGAATGTGGTTAGCCCAGGAGAGGTCATGCCTGATGGTGAGGCGTAACCTTCGAGAATGTGGTTGGCCCAGGAGAGGTCATGCCTGATGGTGAGGCCGAACGTTCAAGAATGTGGTTGGCCCAGGAGAGGTCATGCCTGATGGTGAGGCCGAACGTTCAAGAATGTGGTTAGCCCAGGAGAGGTCATGCCTGATGGTGAGGCCTAACCTTCAAGAATGTCGTTAGCCTAGGAGAGGTCGTGCCTGATGGTGAGGCCAAACCTTCAAGAATGTGGTTGGCCCAGGAGATGTCATGCCTGATGGTGAAGCCTAACCTTCAAGAATGTGGTTAGCCCAGGAGAGGTCATGCCTGATGGTGAAGCCTAACCTTCAAGAATGTGGTTAGCCCAGGAGAGGTCATGCCTGATGGTGAAGCCTAACCTTCAAGAATGTGGTTGGCCCAGGAGAGGTCATACCTGATAGTGAGGCCTAACCTTCAAGAACGTGGTTAGCCCAGGAGAGGTCATGCCTGATGGTGAGGCCTAACCTTCAAGAATGTGGTTAGCCCAGGAGAGGTCATGCCTGATGGTGAGGCGTAACCTTCGAGAATGTGGTTGGCCCAGGAGAGGTCATGCCTGACGGTGAGGCGTAACCTTCAAGTGACAGAAAACTTTTCAGTGACTGACCATGGAAATAGATAAGTGGATTCGTTCAACGATCCTTCCAGGACAAACAAGGTAAGACCATGACATTTGTCGGTATAGAAAATTGTGGTCCACTTATCAGACCAGCATCTCATTAATTCCAGGTGAGCAGAGAGTTATTGAGCTGCTGCCTGACTGTCAGTGTGATTGGAACCTGCACAGCGTGGCCTGAAAGTCGCTTAACCCGCACCCAGTACGGGAGTGATGTTAATTGACTTCCGGGTATACAGGAGCCAAAGGAGATGGGCAGGCTGAAGAATGCAGGAGAGGAGCAGCAAGAGCAGCATTTGAGAACAAGGGCACCGGTGCCATCTGGGCCCATTGGCAAAGCACGGTTGAGGCTGGACAGAATATTCTCCACAATTTCAATGGATATGAAGGGCTAAAATGAGGAGAAAGTGGTATGAGTTGTTAACATGATATTTGGAGGCCAGAATTGAGTTGAGGCATTGGGCCTACTCTCAAGCAGAGTCTGCGGTGATGTGATGAGCAGCTTCGATAAAGTATCTCTCTATACCCAAAAGCATCACCTTCAAGACTGTCTTCTACCGACTTCTACCGACTTCTGTCTTCTACCGACTCCTCTCCGGCCTTGCTCCCCCAGCTCTCTCTGTGCTCTGTCCTCCCCAAATATTCCTACAGGTCGCACAAGATCTGCCTGCAACCCTCTAATGGTTAAACTGCCAAAATCAAGACTCTCTGCTCACCTTCACTCTTTCATTCCTCTTTTCTCCCGCCTCTGGAACAAACTCCCTCACTCTCTTCAATCCCACTCCTCCCTCCAGGTCTTTAAAACAGCTGTTCACCACCATCTCTTATCTTCCCCCATCCAAAACCTTGATCTTTTCTACCCCTGTTAATTCACCCCAGATCCACTTTTTTGAAATTCCGACTTTTTTCCTGGAAGTCTTAGCTGTGTCCATGTGTTCTTTACCTCTCCCACCCCCCCCCCCCCCCCCCTTCCCGTGCCTCCTCCCTCCAAGCCCTCTCCCTCCCACAGATCTCCCGATGTCCCAGTTCTCTACTGTTGTACTTGTGTGCTTCCCTCTCTCTCCCCATCTTGTCTCCCGCTCCCTTTATCTTATGTTTTATGTGTCCATTTATCCGTTCCCTTTTTGTGATTAATGTTTGCTCTTTCACGAGCCTCAATCTTGTATCCAAAAAAAAAACAAGTACAAAAAGTTTTAATTAAAACAAAAGCCGCGTCGATGTTACACAATGCCTAGATGGAGCTGTGCCTATAACGTCGATGTTATAGCCACAGGACATTCCTATTGATTCGATTACTTGATGTTATTTTTGTGCAAAGTGAAAATATATCTCGGCAATTTCCCGTGTGTGGCGACGAATTTTTAATATATCTCGGCATTTTCCCGTCTGTTATTTCAGGCGATGTATGACTGACCATGCCGCGATTTAAACAAAATATATATATCTCGGCATTTTCCCGTCTGTTATTTCGGGCGGTGTATGACTGAGCATGCCGCGATTAAAAAAAAAATATCTCAATGGACTTGAAGTTACAGGCCTTTGAGAATTCATTTCGTTCTATAAAGGGCAACTTTCATCGGATTTTCTTCCCGTTTTTTTTCAACCGAGTCTAAAACTATGTTAGTGACTGTGAAAAATGAAATGATATATCGAATTTGATTTGAAATAAAACTGTGTGAGAGAGGAAGACACCACAGGCCTACAAAACAGGCCTCAAAGCTATGCGAGTTAATAAAATGGTGGATATTTGTTTATATGAAGCCTCTCCCAGAATGGGTGGAGCTATGGTTCCCAGAATGGGTGGAGCTTTGAGGTTTTGTCTTCTCTGCAAGAACAAGAAGAAGAAGAACAAGAAGAACAACAACAACAGCAGAGGGCACTCTATGACCAGCGTCTGCGACGCGGCTAAAAAAAGACACAAAATCAATACAGGTACGGTGTTCACATTGTGACTTTGCTCAAACAATCAAAGCCATTGCCTAATAAGAAAGGAAGAGTTACTATAACGTGTACAAGAAGCATTCACAGGTCTCCAATATCAGGTTTACAATCTGTAATTAATTAATTTACCTGAACCATGCTGTGCTTTCCCTTCAGACGACTGCACAGACGTTGGTAGTTCGCCATCACGGTGGCAAGTTCGGCCTTGAGCTTGTCACGACCTGTCCCTGCTCCGGTGGTCACAACGGTTCCAACACCGTCCTTCAAAATCTTCACCTTCACCTCCTTCTGCTTCACTTCATCCATGGCATGCTGGGTAATGTGACCACAGGAGGAATTTGTGTGCATAAATTACAAACAATGACTAACCTTCTTCTTCATCTACTTATCATTTACTTTGTTAATAAATCCTCTTCCTTCCCACATTGCTCTCTTAGTGTAACAACATTAGATGAACAATTGCGTTAGTTATGCCGCATGTATAGAAATATGTCACATGTTCGACATGCCAATACGCGACTTTAGAAATAACGTAATCCGCCCCATAATGCTCAGCGTGCATGAACAGGAACCCCGAGCAATGATGTTCATCGGGGCAGCCGAATCCATACTGTGCCTGCTTGATAAGGATTGCACCATAAAATGACCACAAAGCTTCCAAAATAAGCAGAAAATACTTGGAAACATACATGTGAGAAAGGGGTGTGCCTCTGCACAACAACATATTTGGAGAACTTTTTGATCAACTCATCCAAGCAGTTGATTTCTTGCAGCTCGTACTGAATAAAACTTCCGACGATGTGAGCAAGGCCTGTGGACGGGCTGTGGACCGACGCGTTATACACCACTTCCCGAATCATCCCTGTCTTGCACTTTTAAACTTGTGGGATTACCTCATGTGACCATGCAGGCCTGGTGATTCATTTAATGAACGTCTGAAATTGGGAAGCTCCTCTGAAATCTTCTTCTTCTTCTTCTGAAATTGGGAAGCTCCTCTGAAATCTTCTTCTTCTTCTGATATTGGGAAGCTCCTCTGAAATTTTCTTCCTCTTCTTTTTCTTCTGAAATTGGGAAGCTGTTGCCGTCATATTGAGGTACACTTCCCAGAAGGAGACACCGTATGTGGTGTGGGTGCTTTTTGTGAAGGTCATACACTGATGGGAAGGTCATATCTGGAGCTTGTCAATGCACAGAATAAGTTTAAAATGATGGTATGAATCATGTTAAATCATACCATTAACCATATCCGAGATCCATAATCATACCATTAATCATGTTCGGAAGGAGGAGGGATTCGGGATTGAAGTGTGAGGTGTATGGGCTGCGAGTTCCGTCATATATATATATATATATATATATATATATATATATATATATATATATATATATATACATATTGTTTGGTTCTGGGGCCACAAAATAAATTATACTAGATTTCGCATATATTGGTAAAGGAGAAGCTTCTGTACACGTGTGTGTGTGTCTGTGTCTGTGTCTGTGTGTGTGTGTGTGTGTGTGTGTGTGTGTGTGTGTGTGTGTGTGTGTGTGTGTGTGTGTGTGTGCCTATGGGCGTTATAACCACTGTCGCTGCTAGCTAATTGGATTAACAGGAAATTGTATGAACCTGACGCCTCTCATCCACAGATCCGACTTGTATTCCTATTTCCATGAGTCGTATTTGCATTCAGGAACAGAACAATTATGGTTAACGATGTTGAAATTTCCACTCTTGCATCTAAATGCTGAAAATTATGTTAAAAAGATTATTTCAATCAGGCTTTGCCGAGCAACGGCAGGTTAAAATTGCCCGGTGAGCAGAACCGAATCAGTGTAAACACACACACAGCACACGTGCAAAAGGCCTCGTTAGCATTCACACGTCATTTTGAAAGTCGCGTATTGTTTGACATGTCTCAAAAGACGGATCTACAAAAGAAAAGGAAGCTTGCACATCCAGTTCCATTAACAACAAAGTCAGATGAAAACAACTCATGAAAGGTTTCCTTTCTGATGCATATTTTTCTCGGAAAATACAAAAAAAAAAGGATTCATATTTGTGAGACATTATTAACACCTTATTAAAGATAATGTATGTACAATTGTACATACATTATGCGTTTTGGAAATGCAGTACGTGTTGGCAAACTCATTTAGGGTGCAAGTTTTGGTAGATAATCATAAGACGTCAGTATCATGGTGTTGAGGGAGCTGCGCTCCAACGCGAGTCGAAAGAAGTGACGCGACCAAAGACGGAATTCGTCCGAGTTGCTTTATTAAAACAAAACAGCTCAGGTATTCTGACAAAAGCCCGTTTTTCGGGCAGCAATATATATACACATTTATGTCGGGAAGTTTGCCCGGCAAAAGCTATACCGGGCATGCCCGGGTGTCAAGGGCGAGCCTTGGAAAGGCGAGTCTGGACCTGCCCGGGCGTGTTTGGCTGCGGCCTGGCAAGTCGAGGCTGGGCGTGCCCGGGCGCTCTGGACAAGCACTGGAAAGGCGAGAGCGGGCATGCCCGGACGCTCTGGGCGAGCCCTGGAAAGGCGATAGCGGGCATGCCCGGACGCTCTGGGCGAGCCCTGGAAAGGCGATAGCGGGCATGCCCGGACGCTCTGGGCGAGCCCTGGAAAGGCGAGAGCGGGCATGCCCGGGAAAGACGAGACCGGGCGTGCCCGGGAGGTTCGGGCGTGCCCGGGAACAGTGAGTCCGGGCATGCCCGGGAGAGGCGCGTCTGGCCGTGTTCTGGCCGGTGCAAGGCGATTGTGTGCATCCAGCGGTAACCGCTACACACGCCCCTCCAGAATCGACCTGCACCGGCAGGGTCAATTTAAGGGGGGTCCGGATGACCGGGCCGAAGCGACCCCTGGAGGGTCGTGGGGAGGGGTCCGACGTGGTGGTGGGTGGTCGAGCGGGGGGAACTGTGGACGGGGGCGGCCTCGCCGCGGAGGAAGGGCCAACCGTGGTGGTCGGTCGACGTCCATGTGCGCCGGTTTGAGGCGGTCCACAGAGATCCGGTCCGACCGGCCGCCAACGTCGACGACAAAGGACTTGTCGCCCCGTCGCAGGACCCGGAAGGGCCCGTCGTACGGCGGCCGGATTGGCCCCCGGTGCGCGTCATGACGCACAAAGACGTACTCCGCTGTGCGAAGCGCCGGGGGGACGTAGGACTGGGGGCCACCGTGGCGGGACGTTGGCACGGGGGCAAATCGGCGGGCGGCCTCCTGGAGGTCCGAGCGCTGGTGTGCGGCGGACCAGGGACTGGTAGCGTCGGGCACGAACTCGCCCGGGACGCGGAGCGGCTGGCCGTAGACGAGCTCGGCGGCGGATGCCCGGAGGTCCTCCTTGGGGGCCGTGCGGAGCCCCAAAAGGACCCACGGCAGCCGGTCGGTCCAACCGTCGTCCTGAAGGCCGGCCATGGGTGCGGCCTTCATGGAGCGGTGAAACCGCTCGCACAACCCGTTGGCTTGGGGGTGGTAGGCCGTGGTGCAGTGCAGCGTGACCCCCAACGAGCGGGCGACCGCGCCCCAAAGTTCGGACGTGAACTGTGGGCCGCGGTCGGACGAGATGTCCGCCGGTGCGCCGAAGCGCGCGACTCAGGTGGCGATGAACGCCTGCGCCACGTCGGCGGTGGTGGTGGAGGTGAGGGGCACGGCCTCCGGCCACCTGGTGGTCCTGTCCACCATGGTGAGCAGGTGGGTGAACCCCCGCGATGGGGGCAGGGGACCCACCAGGTCCACGTGGACGTGGTCGAAACGCCGTGCAGGCACGGTGAAAGGTGCCAGCGGGACCTGGGTGTGGCGGTGGACCTTGGCCCGCTGGCAGGCCATGCAGGCGTTGGCCCAGTCGCGGACGTTCCGTCGAAGGCCGTGCCAGACGAAACGCGCCGACACCAGCTTCTGAGAAGCTTTCCGGCCCGGGTGAGAAAGGCCGTGGATGGAGGCAAAGATGCGGCGCTGCCAGGAAACGGGCACGATGGGGCGAGGCTGGCCCTGGGAGACGTCGCAGAGCAGGACGGTGCCCGCGAAGGGGATGTCGGCCAGGCGGAGGCCCGTGTCCGCCGCCCGGAGGGCCTGCACCGAGGTGTCGGTGGTCTGGTCGGCCGCCATGAGCGCGAAGTCCACGCCGAGGTGGACCGCGTTCGCGCTGGCCCGAGAAAGACAGTCGGCCACAGCGTTGTCTTTGCCGGCGACGTGCCGGATGTCCGTGGTGAATTCCGACACGGCGGAGAGGTGGCGCTGCTGGCGGGCCGACCACGGCTCCGTGACTTTGGCCATTGCGTAGACCAATGGCTTGTGGTCGACGAAAGCCGTGAACGGGCGGCCCTCCAGGAGGTGTCGGAAATGGCGAACGGCCAGGAATAGACCGAGCAGCTCACGGTCGAACGTGCTGTATTTTAACTCGTTCGGCCGGAGCTGCCGGCTGAAAAAAGCGAGTGGCTGCCAAACCCCGTCCACCCATTGTTCATGGACGGCGCCCACCGCGTAGTTGGAGGCGTCCGTAGTGAGGGCGATGGGCGCGTTGAGCACCGGGTGAGCCAGCAGCGTTGCGTCGGCGAGGGCCCGTTTTGCGCTCTCGAAGGCCGCGTCCATGGCCGCGGACCAAACGATGTCATGCTTGGCCGGCTTGCCCCGGAGGGCCTCGTAAAGGGGCCGCATGAGCTGAGCAGCGCGGGGCACGAATCGGTGATAAAAATTCACCATGCCGAGGAACTCTTGTAGGGCCTTGATGGAACGGGGACGCGGGAACGTGGTGATGGCCTCGACCTTGGTCGGCAGCGGCACGGCCCCGGTCTTGGTGATGCGGTGGCCCAAAAAGTCAACGGTCGTTGTGCCGAAGTGGCATTTGGCCGGGTTGACAATTAAGCCGTGCTCGCTGAGGCGACCGAACAGTGTTCGGAGGTGGAGGAGGTGCTCGGCGCGGGACGTGCTGGCGACGAGGATGTCGTCCAGATAGACGAAAAGAAATGGCAGGTCGCGCAGCACGCCGTCCATTAAGCGCTGGAACACTTGGGCCGCGTTCTTGAGGCCAAACGGCATCCTCAAAAATTCGAACAGGCCGAACGGCGTGATGACGGCCGTCTTCGGGACGTCGGCCGCCCGGACAGGTACCTGGTGGTATCCCCGTATCAGGTCAATTTTGGAAAATATGACCTGTCCCGCCAAACGGGCGGAAAAGTCTTGGATGTGCGGGATCGGGTACCTGTCGGGGGTGGTAGCGTCGTTGAGGCGGCGGTAGTCGCCACACGGGCGCCATCCGCCCCCCGGCTTTGGCACGATGTGCAGTGGTGAGGCCCACGCGCTATTAGAGCGCCGCACGATGCCGAGGTGCTCCAACGCGTCGAACTCGGCCTTTGCCACGGCGAGCTTGGCCGGGTCGAGGCGGCGGGCCCTGGCGTAGACCGGCGGGCCCGTCGTGGGTATGTGGTGCTCGATCCCATGCCGCACTGCGACGGCCGAAAACGTCGGCCGTGTGAGGGCCGGGAATTCCGCGAGCAGGCGAGCGAACTCGTTTGCCGTCGGGAGGGCGCACGCCAGTTCGGTCGGCGCGGAGCTGCTCATCGTGCACGCCAGGGAGCTGAAGGTCACGGCGTTGACAAGGCGACGACGTTTGACGTCGACCAGCAGCCCGTGTGCGCAGAGGAAGTCGGCGCCCAGCAAAGCCATAGGGACGCAGGCGGTCACAAAGGTCCACTGAAAGCGCTGGCTGCCGAAGCAGAGGGTGACGTTGCGCGGGCCGAAAGTGCGTATGGCCGAGCCATTAGCAGCGACCAAAGAGGGGCCGCAAACGGCGTCCCGCCTGTCCTGCTCGGAGGCGGGTATGACGCTCAGTTGGGCGCCGGTGTCACAAAGGAAACACCGCCCGGACGCTTTGTCCCGAACAAAAAGCAAGTTGCCTGAGTGGCCGGCGCTCATGGCTGGGAATGAACGCCGGCCCGGCCGTTTCCCGACTTGCCGAAAGTGAACGGGGGTCGGCACGTCCGAGCCTTGTGTCCGAACCTGGCGTGGTAATAACACCACGCCTGGTCAGGTGGAGGCCCCGGCCGTCGTGTCGGAAGCGGTCGGTGCGGCGTGGCGGCCGCCAGTTTCACCGGCAGTTCAGCCTCCAACCGCGCAGGGCACTCGGGCGTCGCCTCGGACGGCGGCAGGCTCCAGGTAGCCGCGCCGATGTGTTGGCCCGCCGAGGAGATCTTATCGGCTTCCCTGGCGAAGGCGCGGGGATCGGTGATCGACGTGCCAGCCAGGGCGAGGCGTACCGGGTGAGGCAGCTGGCGAAGGAACAACTCGCGGAACAGAAAATCCGGAGAGTGCTCACCGAGCAGCGAGAGCATATAGTCCATGCGCTCGGACGGGCGCGTGTCGCCGAGCTCGGGCAGGTCGAGCAGGCGCCGTGCGCGTGCCGCCGGTGAGAGGGCGAAAGCGTCGAGGAGGAGCGTCTTCAGCGCGTCATACTTGTCGGCAGCGGGCGGGTGCTCGAGGAGGCTCAGGGCGCGGGCCGCGGTGGCGGAACCGAGCGCTGCCACGACGTGGTGGAAGCGGGTGTCGTCCGCGGTGATGCCTCGCAGGGCGAACTGGGAGTCCGCCTGGGCGAACCAAACAGCCGCGTGAGCCTCCCAGAAGGTAGGCAGTTTAAGAGTCACTGCCGTGTCCATGTCGGTAGGTCACCAGTGAGGGAGCTGCGCTCCAACGCGAGTCGAAAGAAGTGACGCGACCAAAGACGGAATTCGTCCGAGTTGCTTTATTAAAACAAAACAGCTCAGGTATTCTGACAAAAGCCCGTTTATCGGGCAGCAATATATATACACATTTATGTCGGGAAGTTTGCCCGGCAAAAGCTATACCGGGCATGCCCGGGTGTCAAGGGCGAGCCTTGGAAAGGCGAGTCTGGACCTGCCCGGGCTAGGCGTGTTTGGCTGCGGCCTGGCAAGTCGAGGCTGGGCGTGCCCGGGCGCTCTGGACAAGCACTGGAAAGGCGATAGCGGGCATGCCCGGACGCTCTGGGCGAGCCCTGGAAAGGCGATAGCGGGCATGCCCGGACGCTCTGGGCGAGCCCTGGAAAGGCGATAGCGGGCATGCCCGGACGCTCTGGGCGAGCCCTGGAAAGGCGAGACCGGGCGTGCCCGGGAGGTTCGGGCGTGCCCGGGAACAGTGAGTCCGGGCATGCCCGGGAGAGGCGCGTCTGGCCGTGTTCTGGCCGGTGCAAGGCGATTGTGTGCATCCAGCGGTAACCGCTACAGTGTCATATGACGTCACCACATCAATTATCATGGTGCCATATGACGTCACCACATCAAGTATCACGGTGTCATATGACGTCACCACATCAAGTATCACAGTGTCATATGTCATCAAATCAAATATCACGGTGTCATATGACGACACCACATCAAGTATCACGCTGTCATATGACGTCACCACATCAAGTATCACGCTGTCATATGTCACCAAATCAAGTATCAGGTTGTCATATGACATCACCACATCAAGTATCACGGTGTCATATGACATCACCACATCAAGTATCACGGTGTAATGACGTCACCACATCAAGTATCATGGTGTCATATGATGTCACCACATCAAGTATCACGGTGTCAATGATGTCACCACATCAAGTATCACGGTGTAATGACATCACCACATCAGGTATCACGGTGTCATATGACATCACCACATTAAGTATCATGGTGTCATATGACGACACCACATTAAGTATCATGGTGTCATATGACGACACCACATCAAGTATCACGCTGTCATGATGTCATTACATTAAGTATCACGGTGTCATATGACGTCACCACATCAAGTGTCATGCTGTCATATGTCACCAAATCAAATACCAGGGTGTCATATGACATCACCACATTAAGTATCATGGTGTTATATGACGTCACCACGTCAAGTATCACGGTGTCATGATGTCACCACATCAAGTATAATGGTGTCATGTGACATAACCATCAAGTATCACGGTGTCATATGACATCACCACATTAAGTATCATGGTGTCATATGACGACACCACATCAAGTATCACGCTGTCATATGTCACCAAATCAAGTATCAGGTTGTTATATGACATCACCACATTAAGTATCATAGTGTCATATGACGTCACCACATCAAGCATCACGGTGTCATATTACGTCACCACATCAAGTATCACGGTGTCATATGACGTCACCACATCAAGTATCATGCTGTCATATGTCACCAAATCAAATACCAGGGTGTCATATGACATCACCACATTAAGTATCATGGTGTCATATGACGTCACCACGTCAAGTATCACGGTGTCATGATGTCACCACATCAAGTATCATGGTGTCATATGACATAACCATCAAGTATCACGGTGTCATATGACGTCACCACATCAAGTATCACGGTGGCATATGATGTCATCACGGTGTCTTATGACATCACCACATCAAGTATCATGGTTGTCATATGTCACCACATCAAGTATCACGTGTCATATGACGTCAGCTATCGACATTGTTGCCAATCAGGTGTGTGTTCACGGTGGTCGTTAAAAACAATTGGTGTTTTGTCTACTTACAAGTCATGTAAACCTTTACTTCCTGCATCAGATGGAAGGACATATTGTGAGATGTTGTGTGAGAGTTTATTTAGGTGTAAGTGCCCAAGATATCTTGTTTTATTGGTTTTATGGGCAAGGTCGTCTGCCTGGGTGTGTCACGTCATGTAGGCCCCACACAATGGCCTGGTGCAGGATACACACCCTGATAGTGCACCGAGCATGTAAACAAATAAACAACCGATCATAGTTCAGCTTTCTCTCTTGCCGATAAAGAAAACAAGTACAGAATGTAATCTATTTCATATACTCGTATATTTTATGATGTTCTCTTGTTTTCACAATGTAATACATTTCTATGGTAGCCCCAGGGACACCATATTGATGTAGCGTTAACATTCCACTTCATGTGAATTGTTCTCAGATCATTCCAGAATGATATTATCAGGATTTGTCTTGCATGATGTCAAATTATATAACAGATAACAGCTGTACTGATGATAATAAAATAATATTGTTTTTTTTTTCCCCATATAATTGATATAACTGATATACATCATATGTGTTATAACTGATACATTTCATGAGTTAAATTGCTAACATAGCAAGCATGACGTCACTGTGTCAGGTATTGAAATCCCAGGTAGCCCAAGACTGGGTAACACAAATAGACCACCTGAAACGGTGTACAGGTGTGGAATTTCCAAAAGAGGAGGGTAAAACAAATAATTGTAAGGTTCTCCTTGTAACAAATATTAAAGCATTAATTGATGTATCATGCAAGAGCCTCATTTAATGTGAGAGATTACGCAAGTGTAGAGATGATAAAATGCCCCCCCATAGGGGGTGGATTGACACATGACTGCAATAATAGACCAAGAGATATAGTCCATCTCTGGGTCTCAGGGTCTTTACGCAGGCCAGTGTTGCCTCATCCTATCCGACAGGAGGGTTGTGATCTGAGCGCTAGTGTCCCGTGTTAGTCCCGGAAGATAGCTAGAAACGGACTCCGCAAGCCCTCACCCAATGTTTGACAAACCCTCCAGTTGGTTGTGCTTGGGCATTTTCCAACCTGCGGTTTTCGTGATTTTTAATGAACATTAGGATTGAATATTATGATTAATACGTTATTTGGACAGGTACGATAGTTCAACTCTTAGCTAGAATTCCTGATAATACAGGATCTGACTAAAAACGTGACATCTGTTGGCACAAGACCACTACATTGGCCAGCAGGTTGGCACGGTATCTTGTGGAATGTACTGTACTTCAAAGTGGGCTATCTTGTTTGGCCTATGAGAGAGATAATATTTGGCTTATTTCTTCTACATGAATTAAGATTGCTGAATATGCTCCTCCAATAAAAAGCTAAGACACGATGATCGTTGAATTCGATTGGAGTAAACTTTTCAGCCCACCGACTACCAAATCAGCTTCTGGAGTGGAACTGAGCCATCAAAGTCCAAACTACCTCGCAAGTTCACAAAATAAGAAAACTAGGACATCGTACCTTCAGTTCAACCACGGCTTGGCTCAGGTCTGTGGGAACCTTGTACTCATGATCTTTTCCTAAGTACTCCTCCTCTGCCTGGTTGAGCCATTCCTGCATCTCTGTTAGGTCCTTCCACAACTCACGTGATCTCTCCAGTGCTGCCACCAAAGCCGTATGCCTGCTGCGGATCTGCGCATCAAACATCAAACACAAACTTAAACTTTTCTTTCGTTCACACCTTTAGTTCCTTAAAATATGTGTATATTCACATTAAAATGTCATGTCATCATCTTTATAATGAGTTCGTTCTCTTACAAGGAAGTCCGAAAACAGGAGGAGGCCATCCATATAGGCCCATTAAGCCTGCACAATGGTTGTCAACCTACGGCAGTTTGTCTATGCTCTCTCCTTTTTAAACACTGAGCGTCAAGCAAGGAAGCCACATGTACCATTTTAAAGTCTTTGCTATGACTTATTTGGGGCAACTTTTGACCGCCAACCTCTGACACTCAGACTGGACGCTCCTTATGACCTGATTCCACCGGGTCCAGCTTTTGCAACAATTACATATGGATAATCATACAAACATTCAGCAATTATCATGATGTATGTATGTATGTATGTATTGTATGCATGTTGTTGGGTTGGCGTCAGGAAGGGCATCCGGCCATAAAAACATTGCCTCAAAAAGAGAACCAGCAATCTGGTGATGAAAGAAGCCCGCATTCCAGTGGATTGGGAACTGACTACCCTCGTCCCTCCATAGTCTATACAAGGGGAAAGGTGACCCTCTGGACTGTGGCTCGTATCGAGCAATAAAGTTAATGGAGCATGGAATGAAGGTATTGGAAAGGGTGTTGGAGAGGAGGATAAGGAAGAAAGTGAAGATTGACGAAATGCAGTTTGGATTTATGCCAGGAAGAGGAACGACAGACGAGCTCTTTATTGTGAGGCAGTTGCAGGAGAAGTACATGGAGAAGAGGAAAAAGTTGTTTCTTGGGTTTGTTGATCTGGAGAAAGCATTCGATAGGGTTCAACACGAAGTAGTGACATGGGCATTGAGGAAGTTAGGAGTGGAGGAATGGTTGATTAGAGTAGTGATGGCAATGTACAAAAGAGCACGCACAGCTGTAAGGACGAAGGACGGGAACAGTGGTGAGTTTGAGGTGAAGGTGGGAGTGCATCAGGAGTCGGTACTAAGTCCACTACTATTTGTAGCTGTGATGGAGGTGCTGGCTCAGAACGTAAAGGAGGGTTTACCATGGGAGTTGTTGTATGCAGATGATCTGGTGTTGATTGCAGAAAGTATGGATGGACTGAAGGAGAAGATGAACAAGTGGAAGGAATGTATGGAGACAAAAGGTCTGAAGGTGAATATCGGAAAAACGAAGGTGATGGCAAGTGGTAAAGCATGTGGTGAGGTGGAAAGAAATGGGAAGTGGCCGTGTGCTGTGTGCAGGAAGGGTGTCGGAGGATTATATTCAATGTACAATGTGCGCTGAGTGGGTTCATAAAAAATGTAGTGGTCTGAGAGGGTCATTAACCAGTGTGGCAGCTACATTCAAGTGTAAGGTGTGCACAGGGGGAGCTGCAGATGGAGGAAATGTTGAGTTGGATCTTGAAGACGGCGTGAAGCTGGAAGGTGTGAAAACATTTTGTTACCTAGGAGACATGCTGAATGGAGAAGGTGGATCAGACTCAGCAACGGTTGCTGGAGTGAGATGTGCATGGAAGAAGTTTCGGGAATTGAGTGGCGTGCTGACGAGGAGGGGAGTGTCGTTGAAGCTGAAGGGAAAGGTGTATGCTGCATGTGTGAGAAATGTTATGATTTATGGGAGCGAGACATGGGTAATGAACGTATAGCAGCAACGAAGGTTGGAAAGGGTGGAAATGCGAATGGTCGGGTGGATGTGTGGAGTATCGTTGAGAGAGAGGAAGACAAATGATGAATTGCGAAAGATGATGGGAATAGAGCCGGTGATTGATGCTGTGAAGAGGAACAGGTTGAGATGGTTTGTTCATGTGTTGAGGAAGGATGAAAGTGACTGGTTGAGAAGAGTGATGGAAATTAATGTAGAAGGAAGTAGAGGACGGGGAAGACCGAGAAAGACTTGGCTAAAGATGGTGGAAGAAGACATGCGGGCAAGGGGGTTCACAAGGAGAGATGCAGAAAATAGGGCAAAATGGAGAAGATTGTCATGGGGACTGCAAGGCTAACCCCCGCTCTAGCAGGGAAAATGGCCTTAAAATGCCTGTTGTTTTGTTGTTGTATGCATGTATGTATGTGTGTATGTATGTACTTATGCATGTATGTATTTTATGTATTGTATGTATTGTATGTATTGTATGTATTGTATGTTTTGTATGTTTTGTATGTTTTGTATGTTTTGTATGTATTGTATGTTTTGTATGTATTGTATGTATTGTATGTTTTGTATGTATTGTATGTATTGTATGTATTCTATGTACTGTATGTATATACTGTATGTGTGTACTGTATGTGAGTACTGTATGTAATATGTATGTACTGTATGTGTGTACTGTATGTGTGTACTGTATGTATGTACTGTATGTCTGTACTGTATGTATGCACTGTATGTGTGTACTGTATGTGTGTACTGTATGTGTGTACTGTATGTACTGTATGTGTGTACTGTATGTATGTACTGTATGTATGTACTGTATGTATGTACTGTATGTATGTACTGTATGTATGCATGTGTGTATGTATGCCTGAACATTGTAGAATACAAAACTGCTTGGCCAATTTCCCTCAAATTTTGCACACGTGCTCAGTGTACCCAGCGTCATAATCCATCAGTTAAGCAAAAATAAATCGTTCAATTTTGGAAGAAATGAAACTTGTAAACTTCATATAGTTTTGTATGGGGAATCTTGTAAAAGCAATCCCCACTTTAGATCGCACCGCAGGGTGAAGTTATTGAATATTTTATAAAGTAGTAGGTTGAAAGTTAGTGGCACATGTGTAAATATATTATATTAGCATGAGTATATTGGAGATTGCTTCACTTTAAAATGTGTTAAATATGTGTTTACCTTCGATTTGGAAGCATGAAATAGATATAAAACAGTTTTTGTTTCTACAAATTTTATTGATAAATAAACACAGAGGAGATAATTCCATTTGGGAATCCTGATCCAGGTTTTCAAAGGAACCAAGCTAATGTCATGTTCTACCGCCATGTTAAATTTGAAGTTAATCGGCCAAGGTATTGTCGAGTTACCACCCGGAAACCAGAACGTTGACGGACAGACACACAGACACATCAATTTGATCAATGGTCGGGTTGTTTGCATGCAACCTGCAACAAAGTGTACAAAAGGTAAGGATATGTGTTTTTTCACAAGATATAAAGCTTTCTCCTCTCTCAACAAAGGTTTCATTCCTGTTGGCAGTTCCCAGCACAGGCACAGAGTGCAGTGTAGGGAAGACTGGTTTTACAACAGCAGCACAGGCATCTGCGAACCTTCGTGCATCCACAATGGATCAGTTCTTGACATGACTTGGATGCCTCTGGTAGTGTTGTCCATCTCGGTGACCATCCTCCAGTAGTTGGTTCCCAGCCCCGGTTCTCTGGGGTGGGTAGCTCCTACCCGGCGACAAGCATGTACCCCCAGGCATGTCCAGCTTGATAATCCGCTTTGCATGTGTGTTCCACAAGGGCAGCCCGAGTCGGAGATGTGTTCTTAATAGTCCTGTTGCCAGTGTTGCCAGTGTTGCCAGTGTTGCCAGTGTTGCCAGTGTTGCCAGGGTAAACAGCACATGGTGGGCGTTGCTAGCTCTGCTGAGGGGACATGTGCATCTGTACAACAGGATGACAAATATTTTAATGGATGCAGCATCCTCTTCAGAGATGTCTTCTGACTGAGTGGAAAGTGTGAGAAAAAGCTTGTGTCGCATCATAGTAAGCTTTCCATGGCTCAAAGGAAGTTCTCTTTCCTATGCCAGCGAGTGCTGAAACCATGTCACATCCAGTGACCGTATAAAAGAATGGCAATGCCTTGCAGGATCTTGGCCCAGTTAATCAGCAATGGTGTGGGCTGGAATATATCATTGGTGTTTGCCAACCCAAAATGCAATCCACAGCTCCTGTTTGCTCAACTTCAGTGCATTTGCCATTGCAAGGATCAGCACATTAGTGTCAACAGTTCTTGTCATTATTCTTGAATAGACATTTTCTTTTGTGTGAAGGATGACTTCGTCGTCTGCTTCTTCATGGCTGCATTGAGCAATACCCAGTTTATCCACCACAGGTGAGCTGGTAACGTCCTCATTGTATGTGCTGAGCATATCTGTTCCGTCTGGTGTCTTCATGTTCTCAATGCGTGTTGCCAAAAAGGCGAGCAGGTCAGGTTTGTTTACATCATTGCGTGAGAATGTGTGCCAGTTTGATGTTGTTGCTGCGCTGAGGGTTACTCATCAACTAATTACCTGACCTGTAACCTCTCTGGTGCTCTGTTTCAAGCTGACGTACACATATCTGTCGCATAAAACGTTTGACATTCTGTGCTTGTCCAAGTATGTGCACTGTGTCGCTCAAAGGCCATTGTGACTGTCCACATAGTCCATTAAGGTTTTGCAGTTTATTGGTGGCAGCACGTTAAACACTGCAGCACCATCCAACATCTTTACGTCAACATCTGGTGCTTCTAGTTGAGTGTCTTTCTCAAGGTAGGGGAGAAGTTCTGACTTCTGTCCAACTTTGAGTTGCCCCATGGAAGACAAGGAGGTAAAGCCAGTTTCTCATGCTTGAAGAACTCCTCCAGATTGCCCTCTCTGGTCTGTCAGACAATGTATCGTCTGGGATATAGATTGCAGTCACTCTTGGGGGCAGCGGTCTTGGTTTGGAACTTTCTCTGTGTTTTTTGAGAGGTTCCACACAGTGGCAGATTCTTCCTTTTGATGGTGTCAGTGATTGTCTTTGAGCATTGATCAAGTCTCTCCTCCACATAAACCTCATACTTTGAATTGCCCTAGCTGGTCAGCTTGGTTAAGTCTTTCCACACCAAGTGGAGGCTTAACATCCTTTGTATCTTGATTATGGAGGTCTGTTGTCTCTTCAGTGAAGGGTTTCCCAATTCCTCTACAGCTGACACAAGGGCCTTGACATCCTTTCAAATGCCCTTTGAACTCCACGTGTCTGTTCTTGGTGGCGAGTGCACTCACTTTCAGTGTTCAAGAAAGTCTTAAATTCTTTCATTGCCCTTGCCAACTCCAGTCCTGCAAGCATCCACAGCCATTGCAAGCTGAATGGTTTTCCGTGAGGCCTACAGCACCTCCATCACTTTTGATAACCGCATTTTCTTGTTCGTGTTTGTGGTCTAGCTCTATCAGTGAAAACACACGGCCAGATTTCTAAACAACAAACTTGCCATCTTTGAATGCCTCATATACTTCAGGGTGTTTCTTGGGCAGGGCCAGCATGATCAGAAGGTAGCCACCTCGCATAGTGAAGCTGATCCATGGCGAACATCCACGGTACAGGCTGACCAAGTACTCTGACATAGAGAGGGAAAGTTTCCCTCTCCAAGTGACCTCATATCCCATCACTATCAGTTCTAGCTCCAGGCTTGAATTGTGGGTGTTTTTCATATTTATTTTTTGCCCATGTGGGGAAATCCTGTTGTTCACCATTGCCATGAATCTCCATATATTTGTCATCTGCCCTTTTCTGTAGTATGCGCAGTGCAGCAGCGGTGACTTGGTGTGCATACCGGCAGTGGGTTACGCGTGAGGCTTTCAATATTGTATGTGCTCTACCTGGTGTTGTGATGTTATCTTGGACCAATGCACTTGCCGTCCACTGTTCCACAGGCAGTTCCGGAGAAGCCTCAGTGCGGTCTTGATGATTTATTAGTATGTAGCCGGTGGCTGCTTGGCTGCATCATTTTCTGGGGGACGGCTGTGCCACTGATGCAGTGTCCCCTTATCAGCTAGCTGGTACTCATTTTTCCGACCTCGGAAGGATGACAGGCTGAGTCGACCCACCTGGTGTTAATTCAACGGAACGACAGCGGCTTGAACTCAGGACCCTAGGATCCTAAGCAAACCACCCTAACCATCAAGCCAACACCATTCATAGTGCGGTCTTGATTATGCAGTATACTTCTGCCAAAGAATATTAAACCCATGTTTCTTAATCCAAAAAATCAGAAAATGTAATAACATAAATAATAAAGGGTAATATGTGGTAATGTGTGCAGAGCACGAGTTCCCATGTGACTATTGGAGTTGATTGGGTTATAGCTGCATATATGTTTGAATAATGGACAATAGTGATTGATAAATATCCATATTTACTATACCAAATGTGGTGTAAATTGACAAAGATGGTATAAATCATGAAATATCATAATTTTCCACTCATGTGCAATATTCAACCCATAGACTTGAATCACGTTTATAAATACTAGAACGAGACACGGTGGAGCTCAAACTCCACCAGGTTGAACAGTTTACGTTTTGTATCCCACTGATAGGTCAGATCTGCATCCAGACCTGAACCAAAATCGAATCGGCTTGTTCTTGTCAGCTAACCAACTCATCCACCAAGTTTTGTCATTGGTTGTCCACAACTTTTTAAAATATTGTGCGATACATTGTTTTTGACCCTATATCTCAATAGTGAAGATTCGCTTTAAAAAAAAATTAAATTTCTGATCCGGATCCAGATCCAGATCCACACCAGGGTATAGTCAATTCGTCCTTGTCCCACGTTCAACCTGTCCACCAAGTTTGGTCCGAATCAATCCATACCTTTTTGAGATATCCTGATCGCAGACAACCAGGCAAACATACAAACAAACAAACAAGAAGGATGTCGTGTAGAGCGCGATATTCCAAAAATACACCCCACCCCCACCTTCCCTTTAAAATAAAAGTTTCCATGGAGACATTAAATTGTCCATTTCCTCAAGATTAAAATTGCCGATCGTGACCATAGCTCGGATCAATCGGATGAAAATTGATGTTTTTTTTTTTTTTTGTATACTGAATCGAGGCTCGTGAAAGAGCTAACATTTACTTCACAAACAAATCAACCAGACAAACAAAACACACAAAAAGAGGGAGCGGAAAACAAGATGGGGAGAGAAGGGGAAGCACACAAACACAACATTTGAGAGCAGGGAGATGTGTGGAAGGGAGAGGGCTTGGGGGGAGGAGGCGTGGCAAGGGGGTGGGGGGTGGAGGGAGAAGTATAAAACACAAGGACACCAAGGACTTCCAGGACAGAAGTTGGTATTTCAAAAAAGTGGAATTGGGGTGAAATTAGCGGGGGTAGAAAAGATCAAGGTTTTGGATGGGTGAAGATAAGAGATGGTGGTGAACAGCAGTTTTAAAGACCTGGAGGGTGGAGTGGGATTGAAGAGAGTGAGGGAGTTTGTTCCAGAGGCGGGAGAAGAGAGGAATGAAGGAGTGAAGGTGAGCAGAGAGTCTTGATTTTGGCAGTTTGACCATAAGAGGGTTGCAGGCAGATCTTGTGCGACCTGGAGGAATATTTGCGGGACAGAGCCCAGAGAGAGCTGGGGGGGGCAAGGCCAGAGAGGAGTCGGTAGAAGATGGAAAGACCACCAACCTGCCTGCGGTGAGTGAGTGAGAGGCCCTTGGAGTTAGCTTCATCGCGGGAGATTCCAATGATTCTGAATGCTTTGGTTTCAACAGCGTGAAGACGAGCTAGGTGTGAGGCAGGAGCACCAGCCCAGAGGGGAGAGCAGTATTCCATTGAGCTGCGGATGAAAGCCTTGTATGTGGTGAGGAGCTCAGGTGTGCCAAGGAAGGACTTTGCACGACGGAGGATGCCCAGTCGGCGACTGGCTTTGGAGGTCAGATTTGAAATGTGGTTTTCCCAGGAAAGATCATGGCAGATAGTGAGACCCAAAAGCTTGAGTGACAGAACTTCTTGGAGAGGATTATTCAGAAAGTGGATGGGAGGGTTGTCCAGTCGGTCTTTTCGGAGAGACATCGTAAGAGTGTGAGATTTGTCAGGATTGAAAGACATGTTCCACTTGTTTGCCCAGTTTGTGATTTTGTCCAGGTTTGCAGAGAGTGAGGAGGCAGCAGACTGCCGATCTGAGGGATGAAGAATGGAGCGACAGAGAGAAGAGTCATCAGCAAAGAGATACAGAGGATTTTCAAGAGAGTCAGAGAGATCATTGATGAAGACCAGAAAAAGCACAGGGCCCAGAACACTGCCTTGTGGAACTCCAGCCTGAACAGGAAGAGGAGATGAGAGAAACCCATTCAGGGCCACACGTTGACTACGACTAGAGAGGAAGTCCGCCAGCCATGCGTGGAGATTTCCATTGATACCAAAAGAGGAGAGTTTGGTGAGCAGAGCGGGGTGCCAGACCGTATCGAAGGCACGTGATATGTCAAGGGAGACTGCTCTAATTTCCTGTTTGGCATTGAGGACCTCCATCCATTGTTGAGAAAGCAGAAGCAGCATGTCCAGAGTAGAGTGTCCAGGTCTGAAACCAAATTGATGATCAGAGATCAAGCCATTGGAGAAGAGGAAAGATTTCATATCTGAAGCAATGATGGATTCCATGACTTTCCTGATAATTGGGAGAAGGCTGATTGGTCTGTAGTTGCTGGGATCTGTTTTTGCACCTTTTTTGTGCAAAGCGGTGATGTTGGCAGATTTCCAAGCAGATGGAAGATGACCTTGAGCAAAAGAGAGGGTGAAGAGAACAGAGAGAGGGAGTGAAAGAGCGGAAGAACAGGATTTTAGGACCCGTGGGCTGATGCCGTCAGGTCCAGTTACAGAATCCGAGTCGAGGGTTGACAGAAACTTTTCCACCTTGTCAGGAGGAAAGGACACAGAGTCCAGGAGCAGCTGGGTACGACTGGGTACGGTGGGTACAGAGAGGGATGGGTTTGTGACAGAAGATTTAGAGGCAAACACAGAGTTGAGGCATTCAGCTTTTTCACGCGCGGAGTCAGCCGTGTGGCCATTTGAGGTGAGGGAGGGGATGGAGGGGGAACAAACACCAGAAACAGATTTGACCAGACGCCACCAGGATTTGGAAGAGGGAGACAGATAAGAGAGTTCAGTCCTGAGAACGGAGAGATATTGTTTCCTGGCTCTCCTGAGGGTGGACACACACTTGTTTCGGGCTTTGTGAAAGGAAATGAGATTTCCTTCCGTTGGATTTGCTTTCCAGGAGACGAAAGCAAGTTGTTTCTGGGCAATAGCCTCACCACAAGATTCCGTGTACCATGGACGGGAGGAAGGGTAAGACAACAGAAGACGAGATGGGATAAATCTGTGCATGAGAGAGAGCAGTTTGCTTTGGAAGAATTCCCAGGAAGAATTTATGTCAGAGGCAGTAGAGATGGGAGACCAGTCCAGATGATTGATGGCTGCTTGAAGACCGTGCCAGTTGGCCTGAGTGAAATGCCAGACTCGTCGACGCTGAGGAGGCTCTCTGAGAATGGTCAGAGAGATGTCCACTTTAACAAGCACATGATCAGAAGAGCCGATTGGAGCAGAAGAAGAGCAGCAGACATTTTCAGGGAAGTTAGTCATAACCAAGTCCAGAAGAGAAGATGCTCCGTTGACTGAAATCCGGGTCGGGAAATTGACAGATTGTGTCAGTCCCAGTGAGTCACAGAGGTCCTTTGCTGAAGAGCCATGGCTGGTGAGAGCGGTACCCACACCCAGCCAACTGGCATGGTGACAGTTGAAATCACCACATATGAGGAAGAGAGAGTTGGGATGGGTAGATAGAAGTTGGTCCATATTCTCAGACAGCGAGATGTAGATGGAGTCATCACTGTTTGGTGGACGGTACAACACACATATGAACAAAAGGTGGGAGCGAAGGGGAAGCCGTAGCCAAAGGTATTCCTGGGGGTGAGGTGGAGAGAGGGCAGTGCAGGGCGAGTGAGGAAGAGAGATTTTTATAAAGATAGCAACCCCACCTCCAGGACGAGGCTCAGGTCTATCATACCGGAGGAGGGAGTAACCTGGGAGAGATACCAAGGAATCAGAGACATCATGAAGGAGGAAAGTTTCTGTTAAGCAGATCACGTCTGGTTTGTCAGAAGCAACCTGTATGGAGAGATCAGACAAGTTTGAGCGAAGGCCCCGGATGTTTGAGGTCCATACCGTTAAGGAAGAGGAAGGGGGAGCATCGGATACAGAACAGGGGGGGGGGAGCGGTAGGGTAAGATGTGGAAGAGGAGGAAGAGCTGTTGAAGGTGTGTCGGAGATTACAGAATAGCTTGGAGAAAGGGAAGAATGGGGCAGACAAAAGGTTTGATGGTGATTGGGAGAGGCGCAGTGAGGTGTTATTTGACGAGGGGGAAGAGCGAGGCAGAAGGTTGAGGGAGATGAAGGTGAAAGTTGGAAGGGGGAAGAAGCGGGGAGGACGCTTTGAGGGGGAGGGGTGAGAGGGGAGTCTAGGAGGGGAGGAGCGAGGGAGAGTCTCGGAGCGGAGGGGTGTGGGGGGAGATTTGAAAGGAATGGGTGATTGGGAAGATTTGGAGGGGAGGGGCAAGGGGGAAGATTTGAAAGAGATGGGTGATGGGGATGATTTGGAGGGGATGGGCAAGGGGGTAGATTTAGAGGGGAGGGGTGATGGGAAATGGGATTTTGGGGTGATGGGATTTTGAAAAATGTACGATTAATGGGAAACGAACATTTATTGCAAAATGAGTTTCTTGAGACATTCGAGTCAAAAATACGTTTGAGGACGCTGGAGGGAGGATGGAGTGCTGGAGAGTTTAGGGAATGAATGAAAGATGCACTATAAGAGATGGAATATTTTTTTTGGAATGAATGGATTTGGTGAGCAAGTCGAAAGCATCCTTTTATAGAAGAAGAAGAAAAAGGTGTTATAGAATATGACAGAATACAGGTCTTCAGGGGTCAGATGAGACATTTTTTAACAACGTGATCACAAACGAAACAACGTGGTCGAAAAACGAACGAACGAACAAATAAGAACGAATAAACGAATAAGAACAGAAGGAAATGTTTTTGGGTTTTTTTTTTTTTTTTGAGATTTTAAAACAAGGAAGTATGGGATGAAAAGACCGTGAAAAACAGAGACCGGAAAATAATTGCAGCGCGATCAGAGAACCGCTGAGACAAAAACGAAGCCTCAAGCCAAGGTTGGACACAGTAGCCCAGTACTACACTTAGGCCTCAGAATACGCGATAAGAGAGACCGACGATTCTGTACACAGGTATGAAAAACCAACGCCAAGAATACTATTCAAGACACCCCAATAGGTACATACAAGACTAGTTTCGACAAAAACACAATTGAGAAAAGTTACTTAACTTCGAAAGCGAGCGTGCATGGACAGCTTTGAAGAGACGAGACCTCCAATCTTCAATGATGATTTTAGAATTTGACCTTGAGTTTACCTTTGACCTTTTGACCTCAAAATAGTTGGTTTTCCAATTTAGTGACTCGATGTGCAAATGCTGTTCAATTTTCAAGTCAATTGGATTTAAAATGGCGATTTTAGAAATTTGACCTCCAGATGACCTTTGACCTCAAAATCAACAAGCTTCTTCCTTTTGACCAACTCTAACATTTGGTGATGTTTCGTGAAGATCGGATTAAAATTGTGACATCTAGGTGAGTGAAATACAGACAAACAAATAGACAGACAGACAGACAGACAAAATAACACACAAGACCAACCAATACATTTGAAAAATATTCAATTTGGCAAGTAACAGAGACAAACACTAGTTCCGTTCACCTTTGGTGGCGGAGGTAAAAGGTACTGTCATAATTTGGATTGACTGGTGGTCGAGTGGTTTCTTCCGATTTCTGTAGTTCAAAATTGTACGTTGTCAAATTGAATTCTCACAAAAAGCCGGCCAACTTACAGCTCTGTACCTACAAGTGCGGCCATATTTGGGGCAGGATGTTTGGGAGAGCTCTCACTGGTTTGCATTCAATTATGTGGAGTCGAAAGGGCCCTGACATTCACAAATAAGTCAGTCTTACGTGTGACGCATGCGACGTATTGGATCACACAATCAGACAAAGGAATTGCATTTCATGACACGTGGTACATTGTATTCACAATTAACCAATCGGCAGCCAGGATATGCGGTATGAGTCAAAAGGGAATAGGAAGCCAGAAGATCGAGTTCAAAGTAAGATTGCTTCTGCAATTTGGTAGATAACGCGTCAGAATGGAAAAATCCTGTGCCCGCAGGTACTTGGAGGATGCAATGTTCGTGCAGGAGGCAATGCAGGTTTGTAATACAGAGGAGCAATTTCATGAACATCAACTTTCTCGACAAAACCCACTGGCCTTTCAGGTTGAAAGCAATCAGTCCATGCAGACAACAAGAGGAATCAAAATGTCTGTTCCGATCTGTGTTGGGCAGACACAGCACTTAAGGCTACTGTGGTCGACCTGGAAAATAACCGTTCAATGTGCAGGTGAACTGTCATTCCCTTGGTGTGTGCGATTCCAAACAATATACTTCTCATGAAGCCAGTGGATTTTAATCGTTTTCCGTCAGTATCGCCCGAAGTCAAATACATCGAAATATAATTTAAAATGTTGCGAAACAATGAAATTCACAGGATGGTAATAACACCTTTGTGGTGTACTTGCTTTCCCCAAACTATTTTGTCTCGAGGTTTCATTTCCAGCATAAACCAATAAATTCCACATCTAGTGCGTAAAACAGACCTTCGGGCCTTGCCCAGAATTGGACACGGAGTTTTGTTTGTGCTTCGCTATATGAAGTCACTAAGACCCGGTGTGCCTGAAAACCGACTTGGTCGCCCCCATGGAAGAGGGTGGGAGTGGGGGAGGAGGAGGGGCATTATGTGGTGTTCCCAAAGTGGTATCCGGGAAAAAAAATTTTTATATAAAAAATGCATCATTGATGCCAATCTTCCAAATGGAGGATCAAGGAAGATCGAGACTACAGAAGGGGAAAAGGGAAACACCAACAGTGGAACAAGCAAGGCAACAAACACAGGAATAAACCAGAACAGGTTCTGGTTTATTCCTGTGTTTATTCCTGTTTATTCCTGTTTATTCCTGTTTATTCCTGTTTAAAATAAATAAATAAATAAAAACAGCACTCGGTAGGGTGCATACCTCCGACAGGCTGCACAGTTTCTTTTGTTGTTTTTTTGTTTGTATACCAAGTCGAGGCTCATGTAAGTTTACGTTTTGTGTCCACTGATAGGTCGGATATGGATCCGGACATAAAACAAATTCTAATCGCCTTGTTCTTGTCACCTAACCAAATCATCCACCTAGATTTGTCATAACTCGTCCACAACCTTTCGATAGATCCTCCTAAATATGGTTTTGGCCTTTTCTCTCAATGGTGAAGAATCACTTCGGAAATTGGACAATTCTCAGGTCCAGATTTTCACCAAAATCTAATCATTTCGTTCTTGTCACATACCCACCCTCTACACCAAGTTTCGTCTGAATCCATCCACAACTTTGAGATATCTTGTTCACAGACAGAGAGAGAGAGACAAAAAAAAAAACAGACATGGGTGAAAACATGACTGCAGTCCACCTTGGATGGCCGAGGTAATTACCAGGAAAAGAGGAACGGGAGGAAACAGTTCCAGATCTGAAAGGGAACACAAGGGTAAGGAGCCTGGACAAGGACACAAAACATGGAACAAAAATTAGAATGAGTAACGAGTCTCGTTAGTGTCTACCTGTCTCGGCGGACAAGTAGAATGATGGATGAAATCAACAGAATTGAAGTATGCTAACGGATATAAGGAGAACCTGACGTTTCAGACATTAACCCTTCACCGGGGAAAAAGAGGAAGGATTTCATTGGATGACCTCATTCTCTGACAAAGGGTTAACGCCCGAAACGTCAGCTTCTCCTTGCTTCCCACGACAGTTTAGCAAGCACGTGGTTTGTTTGTTTGTTTTTTTGTTTTTTTTTGTATACAAGATCGAGGCTCGTGAAAGAGCTAACATTAATCACACAAAAATATAAAACCGACACACAAAACACAAAAAACAAGGGGAGCGGCAGACAAGATGGGGAGAGAGGGGAAAGGACACAAACACAACATTTGAGAGCAGGGACATCGGGAGGACTTGGGGGGAGGTGGGAGAGGAATAAAACATATGAACACTGCAAGGACTCTGGGGTGAATTAGCGGGGGTAGAAAAGATCAAGGTTTTCGATGGGGGAAGATAAGAGATGGTGGTGAACAGCTGTTTTAAAGACCTGGAGGGAGGAGTGGGATTGAAGGGAGTGGGGGAGTTTGTTCCAGAGGCGGGAGAAAAGGGGAATGAAAGAGTGAAGGTGAGCAGAGAGCCTAGACTTTGGCAGTTTAACCATAAGAGGGTTGCAGGCAGATCTTGTGCGACCTGAAGGAATATTGGGGGGACAGAGCACAGAGAGAGCTGGGGGAGCAAGGCCGGAGAGGAGTCAGTAGAAGACAGAAAGACCACCAACCTGCCTGCGGTGAGTGAGTGAAAGGCCCTCGGAGTTGACTACATCGCAGGAGATTCCAATGATTCTGAAAGCTTTGGCCTCAACAGCGTGAAGCCGAGCAAGGTGTGAGGCAGGAGCACCAGCCCAGAGGGGGAACAGTATTCCATTGAGCTGCAGATGAAAGCCTTGTATGTGGTGAGGAGCTCAGGTGTGCCAAGGAAGGACTTCGCACGACGGAGGATGCCCAGTCGGCGACTGGCTTTGGAGGCCAGCTTGGAAATGTGGTTTTCCCAAGAAAGATCATGGCAGATAGTGAGACCCAAAAGCTTGAGCGACAGAACTTCTTGGAGAGGATTGTTGAGAAAGTAGATGGGAGGGTTGTCCAGTCGGTCCTTTCGGAGAGACATTGTAAGAGTGTGAGATTTATCAGGATTGAAAGACATGTTCCACTTGTTTGACCAGTCTGTGATTTTGTCCAGGTCTGCAGAGAGTGAGGAGGCTGCAGACTGCCGATCTGAGGGATGAGGAATGGAGCGGCAGAGAGTGGAGTCATCAGCAAAGAGATAGAGAGGATTTTCCAGAGAGTCGTAGAGGTCATTGATGAAGACCAGAAATAGCACAGGGCCCAGAACACTACCTTGGGGAACTCCAGCCAGAACAGGAAGGGAAGATGAGAGAAATCCATTCAGGGCCACACGTTGCCTACGACCAGAGAGGAAATCCGCAAGCCATGAGTGGAGATTTCCCTGAATACCATAGGAGGTGAGTTTGGTGAGCAGAGCTGGGTGCCAGACCGTATCGAAGGCACGTGATATGTACTCAATGTGACATAAAAATGGATTCCATGAACAAATTAACACCAACAGTTTGCAAAAAGCCGAAACAAGACAATTCTGGAACAGGTATCCTCGGCTTTTGAAGTCTATTTCTCAGAGCAGAGATGGCATCTCATGGTGGAAGAAACCAAAGCCAGAAATCATTATTTACTTATTTATGACGATAAATATTTTGGTTACTTACTGCACATCGCATATCATGAGGTTTTTCTGTTGTTTCTTTTCAAAATTAAGAATAACAATCATGATATTCAACAATCTGCTATGGAGCCCACCTGCTTGCACAGGGCCTCCCAGCGGTTGTTCATGGCTGCCAAATCCGCTTTCATCCAAGCAGCCAGAGCAGGCCCTGCCTGGGACTGCAAGGCCTCTCCACTCTCAACAATTCCCTGCAGGTTCTTCTGCAGCACTCGTGCATCATTCAGCAGCGCCTGGGATTGACAACAACATATATGATTTAGTCGTATACGAGTGGCACTCCTTCATGTTTAACATCAAAGACAGCTTCGAACCGACATTTCATAATGCGCTTTCACCTGGCGGATCAATACGTCTCACTCTTACCTGAGTCCCGATCTCAGGATAAAAAAAAAATGGTCCACATGTAATCAAGCTCAAGTGAGGCGGTCTTCGCCCATGGGTGGCCCTACTGGGATGCCAAATACCCAGAGATTTCGATTCACACTTTTTCCATTGAAGCCCGGTCTGTCTGCAGCCAAATCAGCACATTCTTGTATGATCGGGGATGCCTCTGCACGATGATTGTACCACCCAATGCAAGTCGGGGACCAAATCTACCCCAATCGTCCCTGATGCCCGGATTCGTCAGGGTAGCGCGGTCACGATCAGAGTGTCGACCGGTCCCCCGTGGACCAGCCCTTTCCCTCTCTGTGTCTCTCCCTCTCTCCCACTCTCTGTGTCTCTCCCTCTCTCCCACTCTCTGTGTCTCTCCCTCTCTGTGTCTCTCCCTCTCTGTGTCTCTCCCTCTCTGTGTCTCTCCCTCTCTGTGTCTCTCCCTCTCTCCCTCTCTCCCTCTCTCCCTCTCTCTCCCTCTCTGTGTCTCTCCCTCTCTCTGTTGTGGCCCTGACTTTGTGAAGGTGGGGTACACCATCCTGCATGTGGGGAATCTCTGGGTCGCTCCTGTGAGATCGATCATCGATCGGCTGTCTTCGTGCCGAGAGTTTGTTCGAGAGAAATGTTCAGGGCGATACAACAACAACACATACTTATTCATAACTTGCATGTTCCAGATAACTAAATTAATCTTAAAAAGCCTGGTGTGGGCATAACGTTTGGGGTTCAGGCTTGGGATTCAAGGGTCCTGAGTTCAAATCCCGGTCGATCGTTGAATCAGCACCAGATGGCTTGACTCAGCCCGTCATCCTTCCGAGGTCGGCCAATTGAGCACCAGTTAATGAGGACCAACTTACTGGGACGAATGAGCAATTTGAGTGCCCTGCGCAGGAGTGGCGACCCGACCAGGATTGTGCCCAATAGTAAAGAAACTGCATCAGCACCCAAACAGACGCCGCCCTTCCCCCACACACAGAAACGATGCGTTGGTTTGATAATATTTCAATACAATCGTCATTTAACACAATATTTTGTTATACTATCAATTTGTGATTGGAGTTACGCAGTTTGGAATGAAAATAGTTATATCAAGTTCAATCAAATGAATATGAGGAAATGACGTGAGGGTTTCTACAATATATATATATATATATAGACTAGCAAGGTACCCGTGCTACGCACGGGTGGGGAGCCGGTTGCCAACCTAGTTGTTTGCTGTGCTCTTTTTAAATTCTGCGCATCAAACAGTACGTACCATTTTTTGAGGTCTTTGGTATGACTGAGCTGGGGTTCGAACCACCGACCTCCCAGACTGGAAGCGGACGCTACAACCAGTACGCCACCGAGTCTGGTTGGGTTGTTGTCGTGGGCGAAATTGTTGTTGTATCTTTTGGAGACCTCAAAATCAATAGACTAAAATGCGTTCAGAGAGTTAATCCATATTAACTTATCTACACTAATTTCCAAAGATTTTTTTTTTTTGTATACAAGATCGAGGCTCGTGAAAGAGCTAACATTAATTACACACAAAAACAAACCGACACATGAAACACAAATTAAGGGGAGCGGTAGACAATATGGGGAGAGAGGGGGAAGGACACAAACACAACATTTGAGAGCAGGGACATCGGGAGAAATGTGGGAGGGGGAGGGCTTGGGGGGAGGTGGGAGAGGTATTAAACATATGGACTGCAAGGACTTCCAGGAAAGAAGTTGGAATTTCCCCCAAAAAAGTGTATCTGGGTTGAATTAGCGGGGGGTAGAAAAGATCAAGGTTTTGGATGGGGGAAGATAAGAGATGGTGGTGAACAGCTGTTTTAAAGACCTGGAGGGTGGAGTGGGATTGAAGAGAGTGAGGGAGTTTGTTCCAGAGGTGGGAGAAAAGAGGAATGAAAGATTGAAGTTGAGCAGAGAGTCTTGATTTTGGCAGTTTCACCATAAGAGGGTTGCAGGCAGATCTTGTGCGACCTGTAGGAGTATTTGGGGGACAAAGCACAAAGAGAGCTGGGGGAGCGAGGCCGGAGAGGAGAATTAAAGTGAAGTTTGTGTTGTAGTAAGTAAAGTTCTTTTTGTAGTAGTAGTAGTAAAACAGTAGTAAAGCTTTTGCATTCGCATTCATATATTTAATATGAGCCTGGCAGCAGGAAGTGCATTATTTGGCTTCAAGAGAAGGCTTGGTGGTGGATCATGTGTGAGAGCAATCAGCAGACCCGAGAGACGCACGTTACCCCGGTCGGTGTTCATCATTTTAATGTACCATCGCCTGCGGAAAACTAATGCTCTCCATCGTCTGCAGTGGCGATAGTTAATCATATTACCTCGAAGTAGGGTTATTGTCATAGGCCAAGGAGGAATGTTGACAATTGTGCGATAATTTCTGCTGGAAGCGCCTTTAGATAGAGCAAGGCCGTCGGATAGTCAGGCTGGAGAAAATGGTTGCATTGTGGCCACACATACTATTGATCCATGGACGCGGAAGGATAAACTTTCTCAGGTTTTGATGGGTAAAGACCTGAGCTATCAAAACTATCAAAACTTCGGATTTGCTCTAAACTAACCGTTCTGTGTGAACATCCCTTCGGACTAGGAGAGTAAGGACCTTGAACATGAATGAAAGAAACATTCAAGATGAATAAAATATTGCTCTAATTCAAATATAATCAAGCTGCATGAAGTTGTCATTGACCTGAAATACAGTAGAATGAGGAAACGAAATTGATCATGTTATATATACATACCGTACATAGAAGGTATTGGTTCATGGAAAGGCATGGCGACAAAGGGTGAAAAAGCTGTGTAATGACAGTGAGACCACAATAAAGAGAGAACAAACAAGAACAAGAAAGAGCAATCAGAGATTGCAAACCCTCGCCAGGATGTATTTTCAGCGGTTTTTAAGGCTTTTGTGTTAAAACAAATATGGCGGCCGACCACGTGACCAATGACGTCATCATTATTTTTGTTTCTCCACCAATTTATTCCTAGATTATGCCCAAGAAATTTCATCTTGATTGGAAGAAGTTTTGTACTTGTCGAATTATGACGTCATAATGGAGGCACCCATTACATCATCATTAACATATTTTATTCCCCATGGAGAGTTCTTTACAATGAGCCATGTCTCAATTTTTTCTATTCAGCGCTTTTGGAGATATAGAGGTGCAAACCTTTTTCGGTTTTTCCAAGATGGCGGCCGAACCACGTGACATATGACGTCATAATTATCCTAAAAAATTCTACAGGTGGAGCTGCACCTATCGTGAAAATTTCCTTTCAATCAAAACAACGGTTGCAGAGAAAATCATATTTATTCTGTGCGGCTAAACAAAAAACAGACAGACAAATGAAAAATCGGTCAGAGACCGAGGACTTGACGGAATATACTTTTTTATTGGCCATTCTGGACAAATATGGCGGCCGAACCACGTGACAAATGACGTCATCATTATTTGTTTTCTAAACTAATTTATTCCTGGATTATGCTCAAGAAATTTCATCTTGATCGGAATAAGTTTTGTACTTATCGAATTATGACGTCATAATGGAGGCACCTATGACATCATCATTAACATATTTTATTCCCCATGGAGAGATTCTTCACAATGAGCCATGTCTCCATTTTTTCAATTCAGCACTTTCGGAGACATAGAGGTGCAAAGTTTTTCCGTTTTTCCAAGATGGCGGCCGAACCACGTGACTGATGACGTCATCATTTTTTTTTTTCTCCACTAATTTATGCCGACATGACGCTCAAGAAATTGTATCTTGATCGGATGAAGTTTTGTATTTGTCGAATTATGACGTCATAATGGAGGCACCAATGACATCATCATTAACATATTTTATTCCCCTTGGAGAGTTCTTTGCAATGAGCCATGTCTCAATTTTTTCTATCACGAGCTTTCGGAGATATGGAGGTGCTAAGTTTTTCGGTTTTTCCAAGATGGCGGCCATACCACACGACCTATGACGTCATCATTTTAATTTGAAACTTCTACAGGTGGAGTTTCACCTGTGGTGAAAATTTATATTCATTGACACCAGAATGGAGACATGAGAATTATGTAGACTCTCATTCCACAAATTTGTTTAACGAAGGGATATTTTTTGGTATCTGCCATCCTCCCCAAACCCGCATCCTTACTATTCCAGTGTAAGCAACAAAATGAAATTTCCAGCGAGTTCTTGCGGCCTGTGCTTGCATCACACTTACCGAGCATTGCTGAAGTTGCTTTTCCAGCACAACCACATCCCCTACAGCAATAGCTTCCTCTTCCAAGAACTTCTCGACATCATCCATCCACTTTGTCAGCTCCTGGCGCTCCATCTGGAGAGAGAAAGAGAGAAAGAGAGAGAAAGAGAGAGAAAGAGAGAAGAGAGAGAAAGAAGAGAGAAAGAGAGAAAGGAGAGAGAGAGAGAGAAAGAGAGAGAAAGAGAGAAAGAGAGAAAGAGAGAGAAAGAGAGAAAGAGAGAGAAGAGAGAGAAAGAGAGAAAGAGAGAAAGAGAGAGAGAGAGAGAAAGAGAGAGAAAGAGAGAAAGAGAGAAAGAGAGAGAAAGAGAGAAAGAGAGAGAAAGAGAGAAAGAGAGAAAGAGAGAAAGAGAAAGAGAAAAAGAGAAAGAAAGAGAGAGAGAGAGAGAGAGAGAGAGAGAGAGAGAGAGAGAGAGAGAGAGAGAGAGAGAGAGAGAGAAAATAAAAAAATAAAAAAATAAAGTTGTCAGTGTATCGTGGCATGGACACCAACATGCAATGATCTCTTAATATAAAGTCATAATAACAAAATTAAGCAAACAGGAAAGACACCTTTTTATGAACAGCATGGCAATGATTTAGGATTTGAACCCACTTTAACTGGGCCAACAATGGAGACAGAAAATATAAACAAGAAATCAATATTCATGATCTTGTGGGCAAGTCCAAATGACTCGAGATGGGAAAAGCAAACTCGCGAGAAAAAAGTTTGGGCTTTAAAAATGTCATGGCCAAAACATGTCCAAATCAAGCCCCACTCGTGCCCTTTCAAGGCAGCGTTTGATTGGCTGAACGTGCCAAGACTGCGCCAATCAGAATGCTGATTAGACAATGCATGAGCCAACTTTGCCTTTTTTCAGCTACAGCCCAAATCCTTGCCAAACCATTCTGCAAGACTGTTTAGTTTCGGGTGAAAGAATATGGGGTGTAATAAGAATGAAATCAAAACACCGATTAGGATTGCACGAATGTTCCAATAGGCAAGGACATGTGAAGAAGAGGAAGCGCAGCGATCTTGGTGTGCTTATCATTTAGCTGTCGAAACTGTTTGTTCCCAAACGAGGTGGCATTTAAATGAATTCTGATGCAGTGCCAGGGCATGGGGCACTTCATCTAAGATGGTGGTGGGTGGTTCGTGTGCACTTCATCTAAGATGGTGGTTGCATCATTTTTCTGTGGGCGCGTATGCCACTGATGCAGTGCCTCTCTATAACGAGTTACCTGGTAATCATTTCTATAACCAGTTATCTGGTGCTCATTTCTATAACCAGTTATCTGGTGCTCATTTCTATAACAGGTTATCTGGTACTCATTTCTATAACCAGTTACCTGGTGCTCATTTCTATAACAGGTTATCTGGTACTCATTTCTATAACCAGTTATCTGGTGCTCATTTCTATAACAGGTTATCTGGTACTCATTTCTATAACCAGTTATCTGGTACTCATTTCTATAACCAGTTATCTGGTGCTCATTTCTATAACAGGTTATCTGGTACTCATTTCTATAACCAGTTACCTGGTGCTCATTTCTATAACAGGTTATCTGGTACTCATTTCTATAACCAGTTATCTGGTACTCATTTCTATAACCAGTTATCTGGTACTCATTTCTATAACCAGTTATCTGGTACTCATTTCTATAACGAGTTACCTGGTACTCATTTCTATAACCAGTTATCTGGTACTCATTTATATAACCAGTTATCTGGTGCTCATTTCTATAACCAGTTATCTGGTGCTCATTTCTATAACCAGTTATCTGGTACTCATTTCTATAACGAGTTACCTGGTGCTCATTTCTATAACCAGTTATCTGGTACTCATTTATATAACCAGTTATCTGGTGCTCATTTATATAACCAGTTATCTGGTGCTCATTTCTATAACCAGTTATCTGGTGCTCATTTCTATAACCAGTTATCTGGTACTCATTTCTATAACGAGTTACCTGGTAATCATTTCTATAACCAGTTATCTGGTGCTCATTTCTATAACCAGTTATCTGGTGCTCATTTCTATAACAGGTTATCTGGTACTCATTTCTATAACCAGTTATCTGGTGCTCATTTCTATAACAGGTTATCTGGTACTCATTTCTATAACCAGTTATCTGGTGCTCATTTCTATAACAGGTTATCTGGTACTCATTTCTATAACCAGTTATCTGGTGCTCATTTCTATAACCAGTTATCTGGTACTCATTTCTATAACCAGTTATCTGGTACTCATTTCTATAACCAGTTATCTGGTGCTCATTTCTATAACGAGTTACCTGGTACTCATTTCTATAACCAGTTATCTGGTACTCATTTATATAACCAGTTATCTGGTGCTCATTTCTATAACCAGTTATCTGGTGCTCATTTCTATAACCAGTTATCTGGTACTCATTTCTATGACCAGTTATCTGGTACTCATTTCTATAACCAGTTACCTGGTACTCATTTCTATAACCAGTTATCTGGTGCTCATTTCTATAACGAGTTACCTGGTAATCATTTCTATAACCAGTTATATGGTGCTCATTTCTATAACCAGTTATCTGGTGCTCATTTCTAGAACCAGTTATCTGGTACTCATTTCTATAACCAGTTATCTGGTACTCATTTCTATAACCAGTTACCTGGTACTCATTTTGTCGACCTTGGAAAGATGACAGGCTGAGTCAACTTCACCTGGCGTAAATTCAACGGGATTCAAACTCAGGACCTTAGGATCCCAAGCCCACCACCCTAACCGTTAGGCCAACACCATGTTTCATCTAAGATGAGGTCATAATTCAGATGGAGACAAAGCTGACTGCCCACATTGTGGTTGAGGACGTCACAGATCCCACTCAACGTTGGAAAAAGGTTAGCCATTAACGTGTGCCAGCATCCTAATTAGTTACCTGAAACAAGGTCAAAATATGATAAGTTGTTAACTTCAATTAGTGGGGTGCAAATGTGGCACGGGATCGGACCAAATGGGGGCACGGGATCAGGCCAAATGTGTCACGGGATCGGGCCAAATGTGGCACATGATCGGAAAAAATGTGGCACAGGATCAGACCAAATGGGGTACAGGATCGGACCAAATGTGGCACCGGATCGGGCCAAATGTGGCACCGGATCGGGCCAAATGTGGCACCGGATCAGACCAAATGTGGCACAGCATCAGACCAAATGTAGCACATGAGCGGACCAAATGTGGCACAGGATCGGATCAAATGGGGCACGGGATCGGAACAAATGTGGCACCGGATCAGACCAAATGTGGTACAGGATGGGACCAAATGTGGTACGGGATCGGACCAAAGGTGGCACGGGATTGGGCCAAATGTGGCACCGGATCGGACCAATTGTGGCACAGGATCAGACCAAATGTGGCACAGCATCAGACCAAATGTGGCACAGCATCAGACCAAATATGGCACATGATCAGACCAAATGTGGCACAGTATCGGACCAAATGTGGCACAGGATCGGACCAAATGGGGCACGGGATCGGACCAAATGGGTCACATGATCGGATCAAATGGGGCACGGGATCGGAACAAATGTGGCACCGGATCAGACCAAATGTGGTACAGGATGGGACCAAATGTGGTACAGGATCGGACCAAAGGTGGCACGGGATCGGGCCAAATGTGGCACCGGATCGGCCCAATTGTGGCACAGGATCAGACCAAATGTGGCACAGCATCAGACCAAATATGGCACATGATCGGACCAAATGTGGTACGGGATCAGCCCAAATGTGGCACGGAATCGGACCAAATGGGGCACGGGATCGGACCAAATGTGTCACGGGATCAGACCAAATGAGGCACGGGATCGGACCAAATGTGTCACAGGATCGGACGAAATGGGGCACGGGATCGGACCAAATGGGGCACGGAATCAGACCAAATGGGGCATGGGATCGGACCAAATGGGGCACGGGATCGGACCAAATGTGGCACAGCATCAGACCAAATGTAGCACAGGATCAGACCAAATGTGGCACGGAATCGGACCAAATGAGGCACAGGATCGGGCGAAATGGGGCACGGGATCGCACCAAATGGGGCACGGTATCGGACCAAATGGGGCATGGGATCGGACCAAATGTGGCACATGATTGGACCAAATGTGGCACATGATCGGACCAAATGTGGCACATGTTTGGACCAAATGGCCACGTCGAAAGTTACTTTGGCTATCTTCGTCTGATCTGGAGTACCATACTCTGTGTTGCAGAGCGTCAATTCTGCCGAAGCAGTTTCTTGGCCTGGCATCATGCTGGGTGGATTGCCATCCGTCTCCCAGGTGGGGTTGGGGCAGGTGAAAGAAACTGATCTTACTTAACGTCTTCTAGCTAATACCAGCACATACCATGCCAGTTTAAACATCCTTCAAAAGGACGGAACACACATTGATGAATCAATGACTTATAGTTAAGTGTGCATACCTGTAGGACATCCTGTCAGCCCAGCTATATTGTATGTGCTTGTAAACTGTGCATAGTCTTACATAGGGATAAATGTTGACACCTAAGAATCAGTTCGAGGAAGGTAATTGAACCAAACAGGTTCATCAGTGTTGTCTTTTCTCATCAAACATGGTTCCTTCATGAAGAGTCTGTCGACCATACCTTAAGCTTCCGTTGCTGCTCTTCCAGCTGGGTAAGCGCTCGCAAATATTCCTGCAGTTTGACCGTCATGTCTCCCCAATGCTCCTTCAGTCGCTGCAGCTCCTTCAGACGACCGCTCGACCCCTCACCCGGAGATTCCCGGCATTCCTTCTCTACAGCTGCGAACACGGCATCGAGGGTCCCTTCCCGGCCGTGGAAAGCCGACTGCAGGGACTGGAGAGAGAGCACAGATACACGGAAGTTAGGTTAAGGTGTGTTGAAAACGGAAGAGCCCAAACAAACCTATATTTGAGTCCACCGCAGGATGAAGACCTACATCAACCCATATCGAAGGGTGTTTGGAATATTCACCACACTTGGCATGAGGTTTGGGTTGGTGAGCATGAGCAGCCATGGGAATCGAAACCAACATTAGCCAGAAGAGCAAAAGTCTTCAAACGCTCGACCAAACATTCAGCTCAAGGTGTTGACAACGATGGAATAACATCCATTCACAAACTTGACATATCCATATTCAGGGAAAATGCACTCGGATTTTAAATGTCTCATGGGACCATGAAGCCAATGTCTCAAGCCAGGTGCTGATAAATAAGCCACTACCAGGTGGAATTATCAAACCTTCACCATGACAAAGTACCTGGAGGAAAATTCAGAATATCACAAGACGCAAGGTTCACCTGCCTGAACTTACTATTTATCTGCAAATTTAATAGGATCTTTTTTTCATTAGGGATGTTAAGTATTGAGAAAAGAATACATCCTATTATTTAAAAAGAATAAAGACCAAGACAAAGGCCCAGTAAATAACGTTTATATGACCAAGTTCCAGATATGACCAAAAATATCCAAATACCTCTGTTGGGTTCCTGATACAAGTATAACTGGAAGGGTAGTCGGTAGAGAGCGTACCTCCACCAGGCTGAACAGTTTATGTTTTGTATCCCACGGATCTGGATTCGGACCGAAACCAAAATCTCATCGGCTGGTTGTTGTCACTCAACCAACTCATCCACCAAGTTTTGTCATAATTAATGGACAACTTTTTGAAATATCATGTTATATATAATTTTTGGCCATTAACCCAATGATGAAGATTTACTTGAGAATTAAAAAATTCGCATATCTGGATCCGGATTCGAATCTTAACCAAAATTGAATCAATTCTTCCTTGTCAGACACCCAACGTCTCCATCTAATTTCTTCCAAATCGGTCCATAACTTTTTGAGATATCCTGTTCACAAACAGACAGACAGACAGACAGACAGGAGTGAAAACTACGTCCATTCACCTTCAGTGACAACGGTAATCAGTCTGGTAAATAGAAATAAAATCGATAATGATGGAATAATATTATTGAAGTTTACGCAATGTAAACACATCGATGTTGAACTTTGGACCACAACACTTATAGATAAACATGCCACACCTTTAATTCAATTATTTGGGGTTCAATACACTCAGCACTCACACAAAGTGTGATCATAAGACCCCCGCATTGTGACATCACTTTTGACAGAAACAATTAATATGCGGTATCTTGATATGGGGCAGGACGTGATGAGGTCATGGATGCAGCGTTTATCGAAGCTTCATTCACATTTCATCATGACCTCTTCAGTGAGCGAGCAAAATATGACAACATCAAAAATATTTTTGAGCTTAGATAGATGCATATGTATGTACAGTCACGTGAAAAAGTAAGTACACCCCATGTCAAGTTTTGACTTTTTCAACATATTTCAACATACAGCTATTTGATCTTCATTTCAACAATATTGATAGATAAAGGTGATATAATAAAACAAATATCATGAAACATTTACATTTTGTAGTCCATTGTATAATTTAAATAAACATAAATGCAAATTTCGCATGTGGAAAAAGTAAGTACACCCTTGGCTCCAATATCCAATAGGTGGTATTGCCCCTTTGGCAGAAACGACCTCAAGTGGGCGTTTCTTATAACTGTCTACCAGTCTCTGACATCGACTGGGAGAAATTTTTGCCCACTCCTCCATGCAGAATTCTTTCAGCTGTGCGATGTTTGAGGGGTTTCTTGCATGCACAGCTCGTTTCAAATCCCCCCACAACATCTCGATGGGATTTAGATCCGGGCTTTGACTTGGCCATCCCAGAACCCTCCATTTCTTTCTTTTCAGCCATTCCTTGGTGGATTTACTGGTATGTTTAGGGTCATTGTCATGTTGCAAGGTCCACCTTCGGTTGAGCTTCAACTTCTGACAGATGGCCTCACATTATCCTCAAGCACCCTCTAGAACAATTATTACGTGCTCCTCCCCGACCCCCTGGTCACGGTGTACCTCCGAGCCCCGAGAGGAGTCACGGCAGAAAAATGTGTTATTCTGTGTGTCAAAGATCAATGGAGAAGCCACCCCAATTGTTACTCACAAACAAATATTGTATTGAGATCACACAAGAATAACGGCACAACAACAATAGTATTCAAAAGTACAATCAATATGTCCTATAATGGTACCATCAGTTTTGCAATATATAACTCACTGTGCTCCAAGTGAGTGTAACAAGAACATTCCCCAATGTCTCTTATTCCCGGCTCCAAGACGAAGTTGATTCGCTCCAGAGATCGCGAGAACGATGTCCAAACGACAAGATTCCCGTGTGGATGGCCAGGGCCGTCACACAGCCTAAGCTGTACAAAGGCGCCCTCAAGGTGACTGGGAAATCCAAAGGCGCCCTACAGGTGACCGAGAGATCACACCCTCGGGTATGGACGAATTAGCTTTCAAAAATCCGCGTCACACACACGCCCCAGATCGACGTCTGAATGGGGTGAGAGTTGTCGAAAAGAAACGAAACCGCGACCCGATCTCGTGGCGCACGGCATGGCGATGATTCTCTCCTGAATCGATCGCAAAACCTGACATGCAGGTTGACTGGTCACAGCGATGACAACTCCGTCGTAGGAATTCCTCTCCCGGAAACCCGAAAGTTCGCTAGTGACTCTGGCTCGCCAATGTTCGCTTCAGAACCCGGAGCAACTCGGCTTTCTTGTCCGACTCATTCGCTCCGCCCTTTTTTCTCTTCTTCTTCTTCATCTTCCGGTTCCCGATCCGGTTTCATTTTTAAAACATTCCTTTTACCTTTTGACAATAATAATTGCTATTTCCCTCAAACAACAATAATAATAATACATGGAACCAGAAATGTCTCAAGTGGATGAAAGCCACCACAACGGAAGTGACGAATCCGTAACACTTCCCACCCTCAAGAAAGAAAGTTTGAACATAGTGAAAACTTTCTTTGTAGGCAAAACTCTTCCAACAAACAAAAGTAAACTCACACCCAAATCATCAATTCCCGTGAGCAACTATAATCAATTTTTCCCAAAAATAAAGCAACAAAACTTCAAACAACCTACAGATATCTCCAAAGTTAGTTCACTCTGGACAAAGCATCCGCAATGACATTGTCCCTGCCCTTTACATGCTCAATTTCCAAGTTGAACTCCTGCAAAGCCAAACTCCATCTCATCAACCTCTAATTTTGTTTTTCTTTTTTTTTTGAATGAAGGTTAAGGGGGTGTGATCAAAAATCCAAAGTCAAGCAAATCTATAACACTTTTTAGGGAGGCCGAGTTGAGAGCCAGGTTTAATGGTGGTTGGGTGGTGAGGCCTGGAAGTATTCACTACATGGACGCCTTTAGGAACGTGGAGTTCACGGTTAATCCGTGCAGGAAAGTTCACTACATGGACGCCTTTAGGAACGTGGAGTTCGCGGTTAATCCATGTAGGAAAGTTCACTACATGGACGCCTTTAAGAACGTGGAGTTCACGGTTAATCCGTGTAGGAATCTTGGCTCGGCTGCTCCGCAGCATTCAGTGCTTCAACTCTTCCTAACTTTCATAATAATCATGGTTGGAACGCTTGTCGCTGTAGTCATGTGAATAGCGGTCTCCTTCTCGGCCACTACCCTGATAATCATCCCTTCGGGAGCTGCCATAACTCTGGGAGCCTCCATAGCAATATCGATTGCGACCACCACCAAAACTACGACTCCCACCCCGGGAGCCATAGCCGCCCCTGAAGCTACCTCCACGTTTTCCTCCTCTGTAGCCCCCTCGACGTCTATGGCCTGCCTTCTCTACTGTTATGGTCCGACCATCCAAATCCTTGCCATTCAAATCCTTTTCTGCACCTTTGTTGTCCTTTGTGTTTTCAAACGTGACAAAGCCAAACCCTCTTGACTTTTGCGTCTCCATCTTTTATCAGCAGCACTTCCAAGAGCGGTCCATATTTGCCAAAGACAGAGTCCAGAACATCTTCCCTTGTTTTTAAGTTCAGTCCACCTACAAAGAGCTTGCCAACATAGCCTCCATCCATGACTTGTGTGCGCTGACACTTAGTTTTTGGGTACTTGACAAGACGTGCCTGTGCAAAGCGTGACGTCAGTACCTTCCTCTTCTCTTCAGAGCGCTTCCTACCCATAGCACGAGTCGCGGTACAGGATGGAAAGATACCTGGAATCTCCTGCTCAAACTGCGCGGCGTTATTTTCCATACTCGGCTTTTCAACAAACATCGGGTTACCAGAAACTTGACCACCGGCCAAATCATTCCCGATAACAAAAGATACTCCCTCTACAGGAAGAGTGGCTTGTAAACCTACGGTGACCGGTCCTGACACCAAATCAGACTGCAAATGGATGACATGAAGTGGAGCTTTAACATAGCCACCAACACCCTGTAAACGAACACTAACACCAGTTGCCGTCTTCTCTGACAATGGCAAAATGCCTTCAAGCATCAAAGATTGATGTGCTCCTGTGTCCCTCAATACCCTAACCGGTCTCTGGTTAGTCAAGTCTCCATCCAGTGACACAAACCCCTCTGAAATAAAAGGTTTATAACCCCCTTGAATAAGGTCGTTCTGAGATGCCAGAACTTGGGCATGGGAACCTCCACAAGACTCTGTCCTCCAAGGACGATTTCTCACATTTGCCAATGCATTCGGAGTTGTACTAATCTGACTCCGCTCCTGATTTTTCCTTTCCAGGGCATAACATTGGGACATCAAATGTCCAGGTTTCTTGCAAAAAGCGCAAGTAGGCCCGGAGGAAAAACTCGTGGTCTGCCTCGAGCCCCCCGGAAGATAAGTCTGTCTTGGAACTGTAGACTTCTGATCCCTAAGAGTCACGGTATCAGATCTGTCCTCATAGTCATCTCTAGGCCGCCCCCATGAATCTTCGTTCTCCGCACCGGATGTACCATAACTCCCCTGGCGAACTCTAGGCGGGAAGTTAGGTTTGTGGAACCCCATCCTGTGGGTCAAGGCATAGTCATCTGCCACGGTGGCTGCCTCATACAACTCTGGTACCTTCTTTTCCTCCAGATGTACTTTAATGTCCTCGTGGACACACTGTTTGAATTCCTCCACCAAGATCAATTGTCGCAACAGTTTGAAGTCTTTTCCAACCCCTTTCGAATCACACCACCGATCAAACATGGTTTCCTTCATTCTGGCAAACTCCACATGGGTCTCACTCTCCCTCTTCCTGGCATTCCGGAATTTTTGCCGGTAAGCTTCAGGGACCAATTCATAGGCTTTGGGAATGGTTTTCTTCACTATCTCATAATCTGCACATTGGTCAATCGGTAAAGCCGAAAATATATCTTGAGCTTTACCCACCAGAACACTTTGCACTAACATAGTCCAGGACTCCCCAGGCCATTTTAGCATTTGAGCCACTTTCTCAAAGTGTAAAAAAAAACTTGGCTACCTCCTTTTCATTGAAGGGTGGAACCAGCCTCACATGCCTACCAACATCCCAGGTGTTCTGACTAGTTGTCGAACTAGCCGGCATGGATGTTACCTCTCCCCATTCTTCCATTATTTGCAGCTCCTTGAGTTTAAGTTCCCTCTGACACTCCATGTCACGTTCCTTTAGCTCCCTTTCGGCTCTTCTTTCCTCTGCTCTTTCCTTTTCTCTTCTTTCTTCGAGTTCCATTTCAACTCTCCTTTCCTCTGCTCTTCTATCCTCGAGTTCTCTTGCAGCTCTCCTTTCCTCTGCTCTTCTCGCCTCGAGTTCTCGTTCCTGTCCTGCTCTTTCCTTTTCTGCCTTTCCTGGCTCTGCAGTTGCATCTCCAGTTTCCGGAGCTCCACATTTTATTTTTCTTCGGGTAACCAATCCAAGGCTACCTCTGTCCATGTGCCCTGTCCCACCAGAGATTCTACACCACCAATGTCTGCATCTCTGCTTTCTTCATATGAGTTCGGACCTCCAAGTTAAAATGTTTGGCCAATCTCAAGAGTTCCGATCTTTTTAACGCTTGGAACTGTGCCTCATTAGGGGACGCCGCAAACTTTCCTGCACCAAACACCATGGTGACTACCAGTTAACACCTGTTAACCTTCACACAAAAATTTCCAAATTTTTGAAAAATTTGGGAATGTTAGAAAAATTCCAAATTTGGAAATTTTGGGAATGTTAGGGAATTCCATCCCGGACGAATTATCAGGGAATTTAATCCCAGACGAAGACCCAATTTCGAGCCCCCGAGTCAATTGGACGAGCCCCCAATTTCTGTTACGTGCTCCTCCCCGACACCCTGGTCACGGTGTACCTCCGAGCCCCGAGAGGAGTCACGGCAGAAAAATGTGTTATTCTGTGTGTCAAAGATCAATGGAGAAGCCACCCCAATTGTTACTCACAAACAAATATTGTATTGAGATCACACAAGAATAACGGTACAACAACAATAGTATTCAAAAGTACAATCAATATGTCCTATGATGGTACCATCAGTTTTGCAATATATAACTCACTGTGCTCCAAGTGAGCGTATCAAGAACATTCCCCAATGTTCTGGGTAGAGTGCATGTATGTAAATGTAATTCCTGAAAACAAAGTCATTTGGCAAATGAAATGCAACTAGCAACAGTACCCGCCCTACGGGTGGGGCTTCAATTGGGAGGCCCAAATGAAAAGGCAAAATATCAGAAATTGAAGGCTTTTTTTATTTTAAACGATTTACATAAACATCCATTAAATCATATCACTTGCATATCATCAAAATCTAAACAGTATTTGTGGAATTTCAATAAAAGCCACATCACTGTTCATATCGGTAAATATTATTCCATCGTGTTTGGAAAACCTGGAAAATTTGAAAAATTGGAAATAAGAAAAATTGGAAAAATAATACAGCTTATTTTACTCCAGGGGTCCCAGGATTACCCACCCAAAATTTCGTTGTGATCGGTTCAGCCGTTTTTGCGGTACCTGGGAACAGACAGACAGACAGACAGATGGACAGACATTTGGTGAATTATAGTAAGATGATTAAAGCGAGCCTTATCCAAACGTTCGGAAGTCGGTCGAATCACACCAAATACTTCAAAAATGGTACTTGCTGCTTCCTTACTTGATGGTCACCATTTAAAAAGGATCAAGCACGGAGAGAAATACAAGTATTACGCATAGGGCCCCCCGTCGGTGAAGTGATGCGAGTTGACAAAGTGGAAGACGCAAGGCGGCCATCTTGGATTTTGACTTGGCGACCCAATTTTCAATGGCGTTCTCCGTTATGCGTAGATACACCCACACACCAGATTAGAAGTTAGTAGTTCGTTTATTTTTCAAGATATTTCGCTCACAAGGTTCAGACATATATATGGTGGCGGCCATCTTGGATTTGGACATGGCGACCCAATTTTCAATAGCGTTCTTCCTTATGCCTAGATACACCCACAGACCAGATAAGAAGTTGGTACTTCGCTTATTTTTCAAGATATTCCGTTCACAAGGTTCAGACATACATGGCGGCGGCCATGTTGGATTTTGACGTGGGTTGCACCCACACACCAAATTAGAATTTGGTCCTTCGCTTACGCACGCACGCACGCACGCACGCACGTACGCTCGCCCGCCCTCACGGACGGACGGACGGACGCACGGACAGAGGGTAAAACCATAGTCCCCATTTCGCTCCGTGGTGCGACAGGGGACAAC
>NC_136274.1:81896179-82363679 GCF_964187855.1 Myxine glutinosa
TGGCCGTCTCTCCAACTCACAATCCCACGAGATATGCGGAAAGGACGACCCAAAACCAATTATCTTCTTTTTGATTCGTATATACACAACACACAACAACATGCATTTTAAGGCCATTTTCCCTACTAGAGCGGGGGTTAGCCTTGCGGTCCCCATGACAATCTTCTCCATCTTGCCCTATTTTCTGCATCTCTCCTTGTTAACCCCCTTGCCCGCATTTCTTCTTCCACCATCTTTAGCCATGTCTTTCTCGGTCTTCCCCGTCCTCTACTTCCTTCTACATTCATTTCCATCACTCTTCTCAACCAGTCACTTTCATCCTTCCTCAACACATGACCAAACCATCTGAACCTGTTCCTCTTCACAGCATCAATCACAGGCTCTATTCCCATCATCTTTCGCAATTCATTCATTCTCTCAATGATACTCCGCACATCCATCGAACCATTCGCATTTCCACCCTTTCCAACCTCCGTTGCTGCTCTACGTTCATTACCCATGTCTCGCTCCCATAAATCATAACACTTCTCACACATGCAGCATACACCTTTCCCTTCAGCTTCAACGACACTCCCCTCATCATCAGCACGCCACTCAGTTCCCGAAACTTCTTCCATGCACATCTCACTCTAGCAACCGTTGCCGAGTCTGATCCACCTTCTCCATTCAGCATGTCTCCGAGGTAGCAAAATGTTTTCACACCTTCCATCTTCACGCCGTCTCCAAGATCCAACTCAACATTTCCTCCATCTGCAGCTCCCTCTGTGCACACCTTACATTTGAATGTAGCTGCCACACTGGTAAATGACCCTCTCAGACCACTACATTTTTGATGAACCCACTCAGCGCACATTGTACATTGAATGGAGTTCACTCCGACACCCTTCCTGCACACAGCACAGGGCTACTTCCCAGTTCTTTCCAACTCACCACATGCTTTACCACTTACCATCACCTTCCTCTTTCCGATATTCACCTTCAGACCTTTTGTGTCCATACATTCCTTCCACTTGTTCATATTTTCCTTGTCCATCCATACTTTCCGCAATCAACACCAGATCATCTGCATACAACAACTCCCACGGTAAACCCTCCTTTACGTTCTGAGCCAGCACCTCCATCACAGCTACAAATAGTAGTGGACTTAGTACCGACCCCTGATGCACTCCCACCTTCACCTCAAACTCACCACTGTTCCCGTCCTTCGTCCTTACAGCTCTGCGCGCTCTTTTGTACATTGCCATCACTACTCTGATCAACCATTCCTCCACTCCTAACTTCCTCAATGCCCATGTCAATACTTTGCGTGGAACCCGATCGAATGCTTTCTCCAGATCAACAAACCCAAGAAACAACTTCTTCCTCTTCTCCATGTACTTCTCCTGCAGCTGCCTCACAATAAAAAGTGCATCTGTCGTTCATCTTCCTGGCATAAATCCAAACTGCATTTCGTCGATCTTCACTTTCTTCCTTATCCTCCTCTCCAACACCCTTTCCAATACCTTCATTCCATGCTCCAATAACGTTATCGCTCGGTACAAGCCACACTCCATAGGGTCGCCTTTCACCCTTGTATAGAGGGACCAGGGTACTCAGTTCCCAATCCACTGGAATGCGGCCTTCTTTCACGACCAGATTACAGATCTCTGTCATTCTCTTCACACCCCAACTTCCTGCTGCCTTCAACATATCTCCCACAACTCCCGTCGGCCCTCCCGCTTTTCTACTCTTCATTGCTTTTATCGCTTCCTCAACTTCCTTCTCAGTTATCTTCTCTGCCGGTCCTAAAACTGGGTTACTGTTGCCATCCCATTCATTCTCTGTATTCAACAGCATTTCCATATATCTTTTCCATCTTCCTTTAATTCCATCTGGGTCCATAACGATTTGTCCCACTTCATCCTTCAAGCAACTCACCCCCATCACATCACACCTCTCTTTCGCTATCTGCTTTGCAATCCAGAATACTGCTCTCTGACCCTCTTCCAAATCCAAGCGTTCTCCGAACATTTTCCTACATGCCTCCTGCGCCTTTGCTACCTCTTTCTTTGCAGCCTTCTTGGCTGCCTTATAACTTTCATGCTCTGCTGTTACTGCTCCCGTACCCTTCGCCTTCTGCCACTCCTTGAACTTCTTCCTCTTCTCGTCAATCCTCTTTCCAACTTCATCATCCCACCACCATGTTTCCGAGTGCCTCGGTGGTCCTTTTGTCTATCCACATACCTCACCAACGGCTCCCAACAGACTAGCTTTCATTGACATTCAACCACTTTCAAGCTCAACCACATCATCATCTACCCTACTCAGCCTCTCTTTTAATGCCTCCCTTCCTGTCACCTCTTTCAACCTCCACACCTTCATTCTTGGTTGGTACTTCAGCCGCCGAGCTCTCCTCGCACCTTTCACCCTTATGTCGCAGACAACCAAGTGGTGCTGTGAAACAGGCTCCTCCCCTGGGATCACCTTTGTGTCCCGGAGGTGCCCCCTATCTCGCCTACGCACCATCAGGTCGTCAACGGTTGTCGTTGACCCACCTGACGTGTATGTAACAAGCTTATTATCCTCTTTCTGGAACTGAGTATTACAAATCAACAAATCAGCTCCAACAGCAAACTCCAAAATCCTTTCACCTTCTCCATTTCTCACACCATATCCGTAACCCCTATGAACTCCCTCAAAACCATCCATACTCCTTCCCACATGTCCATTTAGGTCTCCTGCTACCACAACAACTTCCTCATCTTTCACGTTTTCCATCAGCTTCTCTATCGCACACCAGAACTTGTCCTTCTCTTCATCGCTCCGACCAACCTGCGGAGCATATCCCGAGATGACGTTCACCAAGAGCTTTCCAATCACCATTTTCACCATCATCAACCTATCACTGACTCTAGTCACACTCACCACACTGTCTACAAACTCCTCAGAAAACATGACACCAACACCATTCATGCCCTCCAGGCACCCTTGCCACACAAACTTGTATTTCTGTCCCTGCCTACCCTTCACCATTCTCACACCACTTCCCTTCCATCTCGTCTCTTGCACACAACATATGTCCACTCTTCTTCTGACCAATACTTCCACCACTTCTCCTGATCTCCCTGTCATTGTCCCTACATTCCATGTCCCAAACCTCAGAAACCGATCTCCTCTTCGGGCTGTACCCTGCCCATATGTAGTTGTAATTGTCATGGTTCTCTTTTTGAGGCAATGTTTTTATGGCCGGATGCTCTTCCTGACGCCAACCCTCTTAGTCGTCTCTTACAACACACAGGGATACGGTGTACCTATTCTAATCCAGGATACACACTGGAGGGTACACACTTTTTGATTCGTATATGAACATCATTAAAAGTAAATAATGACCTCGGCCAAAGTTCAAACGACGTGAGTTTAATCTCTACATAAGAGAATTCCACATAGCTATTTGGGCGGTGTATAAGCCAACAGATCGCTGTCTCCATCGATCTTGCCAATTCTGTAACACCTACCGGCTCAAAATCCTTTTAACTCTTGACTTGGTAGTTTTTACAATGAAGGAAACATTAACAATGTTGTTAAAAGTTAATTTTGTGATTAATTTGTGATTAATTTGTGATTGGAGTGATGCTGTTTGGAATGAAAAAAGAGATATCGAGTTCAAGTGAATGACGAAATGCCGTGATGGTTTCTACTTTCTGAACGTGAACTTCGCGGATCGCCATATGCATATTCGCCACGGATCCACGATCGATGTTTCTATACGTGAACGCACCCGTTTGTTTGCGAACCGGTACGTTTTTCATGGAAGTCCTTCACGAACTTGCTGTCCATGTCTGATGTGCGACTGAAGGTGCTACAGGAATGTGGAATTTATTGGTTTCATGCTTTCGCATTCGCCGTATCTGCATTGCCTGTTTGCTTCTGGCCTCCCACACGTGCGTAGCATGGGTATCTCACTAGTTTTGGTAATTGGACTATTAGTGGACACATTAACTGTTTAAGAATGCTGGCTATTGGATCCAAATTCTACACTCGACAACTATTTCCTTTTATCGTTGCCCGAGGATGATGATGTCAGGCCGAGAAAACGCAAACTTGGGACAGTAGACAGAGGCCCAGAGCAATAATGCCTGGTGTGTGTTTGAGTACATGTTTGCTTGTGTGTGTGTTGCATAAGATTCTTTATACTTGTATATGTTCAAACTCTTTTTGACAGACATTCAGATAAAGGAAAATAACAATTTAAAACAGCCAACACTCAGTATAACAGGGTAATAAAGCTGTGAAATGACAATGATGACACAAGCTGCGATCAAACATGTTCCTGCACGACATCCTGACGCAACACTCTCAAATCCCACACAATGGGTTAATGTCGAGGTTTTGTGATGAAGTCTCTATCTTTCATTTAGAGGTCATTGTATTTGGAGGTCATTGTTAAATAAATACATAAATAAACAATCCGCAAAGGATAACCAATTTGGGAGAACACATGCCATTCTGAATCAATGCACAGAGGTGCAAATGTTAACCACCGAGCTCGAATCGAGGGCCAGCAGGAGAAAGAAGCTCGACATTCCAAGGAAAAGGAAACTATATTCGAGATTGTAGACTTATTCCAAATGAAATATTGTCCTGAAACAAATTAAAAACTAACTAAAGTGCAAATTCCCCCACCCTCCCCCCCCCCCTGCTCTCATCCCCCCCCCCCCCCCCCCCCACTGCTCCAATCCCCTCCACACACACTTCCATTCCCTTCATTTCCCAAACCCAGGCCCTCCAATAATAATTGTTAAAGTATTCCTTGCTTCTCCCATCTACGGAACCACCCTCCATTGATTGTTCTGTTTCACTCTTCCCTCCAGAGCTTCAAGCATCAAGCAGGCAAAGTGCACCACCCCGCACGTGTTATCCCTCATCGTGATTCATGACTTTTATTATCCCCAGGCCTCTCACTTGCTACTTGCTGGTCTGTCTCTTTCTTTATTTTTCTTTTTCTCTTTCTCTCTCTCCTTGCCTGCTGTTGCGACTTGGGTGTGGCATCATGACTGCCGTATGCAGCTGCTCTGTTTTGTGGTGAGCCCTCTATGTGTTTTTCACCTCTCCTGCCCTCCCCTCCCCCCCCCCCCCCTCCATCTCCATCTCGTGTGCTTTGAGAGAGAGAGAGAGAGAGAGAGAGAGAGGGGGAGAGAGAGAGAGAGAGAGAGAGAGAGAGAGAGAGAGAGGATTGAGAGCGGGCCCATTTTGGGTGCGGCCTACTGGCTTTGACGGTGCTTTGTAAGCCTTTTTTGTGCTTATAATGCACGTTTGTTATTTATTTTAGTTCGATTTATTTAGGTTTGGTACCTTCTTGTCTGGTTCGGACAAGTGGGGGGTGTTAATTCGCTGGTATGGCGAATACACGCTCTCGGTTGGAGGCGTTCGACAGTTTAACGAGGGAAGCATGCATTTGTGTGTGTTCCACCAGGAGTCCTCACTGAGGATGTGGTACTCGCAGTAGGGAATATAATCGGGTGTGAACATGTCCGAGCTGCCCTACGAATGAATCAAAACGTTTTTTTCGTGTCCGAAGAAAATTTTGTTCATGACGTCGTGAGTGCAAGTTTAACCACAGAGAGTGGTGTTTTTATGTTAGCGTCCCCCATGGATACACCAGCAATGAAAATTGTCATATCAAATGTACCACCATTTATATCAAGCTACAAACTGATGTCAGTCCTTTCTCATTATGGAACAGATGTGTCGAGAATGTCCATGATCCCCCTGAAGAGCCGAGACGAGAGGATAAAACATGTTATGAGCTTCCATCACCACGTTTACATGGTACTTCCCGATCGAGGCGACAATACAGGGTTAAATATTTCATTTAAAGTAAAATCCGACGATCGGGAGTATCAAATGTACGCCTCGTCAGCCTCACTAACGTTCTTTCACTGTGGAGCCTTTGGTCACGTGAAACGTTTCTGTCCCAAGGATTCATGTTCAAAGTGTGGGGAAAATGGCCACGTAGACACCGAGTGTAAAAAGGATAAGAATACTCGTGTTCCTAATAGACAACTCTTGTATGGTGCTGTTCTCTATTGCGTTCTCATCTTGTGTAATACTGCGCATTGTTATTTGCATATTCTGTATCTATTATCTTGTTCTAATATCTACCATCGCTTTCTTTGTCTTGCAGATTGATTGTTCATCGTTGTTGCTAATAAACCTGCATTCAATTGATACATTCTTGTTTATGAACAATCAACTCATCTGAAGATGCCTGCTGCAGTCTGCCCCTTCCCGAGCTGTGTCTACGTTACTGACAGCACTGACAATGCCGTTGCTGCTATCCAGCTCTCCATCCACGCCATGACTCACACGTCCATTGCACCAGCCAAACCGGACAAAGTCAGCCGTCCTCGTATCCAAACCGGCGGTACCAGCGAAGATTGGCAATATTTCACCAGAAGATGGGATGGTTACAAGGCAGCGACCCAGATAATCGGCAATGATGTTCGCGTTCAACTCCTTGAATGTTGTGATGATAACCTACGACGTGACCTCCACCGCAGCAACCCACGCATTGAAATCAAGGACGAGGCAGCTATACTACAAGCCATTCGGTCCCTTGCTGTCCGAGAGGAGAATACCATGGTGTCCCGCGTAAACCTCCACAACATGCGACAGGACCGAGAAGAACCAATTCGTACCTACGCAGCCCGTCTGGCTGGTCAAGCTGAGATCTGCAAGTTTTCTGTTGTATGCTCATGCAATCCCCCTACTGATGTCAACTACACCAAGGACATGGTTCGCGATGTCCTATGTCGGGGACTCGCCGATCAAGATATACAACAGGACATTCTCGGCGATCAAAATCAGAACATGAGCTTGGAGGAAGTTCTCACTTTCGTCGGGGCCAAGGAAGCAGGGAAACGTTCCCAGAATGCCTTGCTCGATAGTGAAGGCGCTCATGGCGCAAGCCAATACAAAAACTGGAAGAACAAAAGAGCCCTGATCACTACCGACAAGCAGGCGGCCATTTGTAGTTATTGCGGCAAAACTGGTCATGGCAAACAGCCGAACATCGACCAAAGGCGTCAATTCTGCAATGCCTACGGGAAAACATGCAGTAAATGCGCCACTCGCGGCCATTTTGCACATGTCTGCCGGGGAGGCACGAAAAAGGCGGACAACAAACCTACGGACAAATCAATGGATGCTCATGATGTGGAAGAAAGCAGCCAGGTCCACGATCTCCTCTGCTCTGTCACGGAACGAGAAACGGCCATTTGGTAGCCGCAAATTAAAAGGGCCATGGCCACCTTGTCAACTCCACTACACCTCGACCACCATATATTTGACCACCTCTCTGGCTGGACCAAGAAGAAGTCTCAACCACAGCCGTACATAAAACTCATAGCACGGATCGATAAGGAATCTTATGACCATTTCAGCCAGCCACTGTCATCCCGACCAAAATCGGCCAGGCTCCAGGCCATGGCCGACACTGGCTGTCAAAGCTGCCTCACAGGACTTAATATTTTCCACAAACTCGGGCTGCGTAATGAAGACCTGTTACCTGTCAACCTGAAGATGAATGCTGTTAACAGTGGAAGGGTCCGGATTATCGGCGCCATGCTCCTACACCTGTCTGGTCGCACAGCCAATGGCGACATTATTGAAACCCGACAAATCTGCTACATCTCACCTGACACACGGAACATGTATCTCAGTCGTGAAGCATGCGTCGATCTAGGCCTCGTGTCTAGTAGCTTCCCAACCATTGGCGAATCCAACACAGTTGGTGCTGCAGTGGCAGCAGTTATCGATGCAAATTGTAACTGCCCGGAAAGATCGCTTCCCCCTACACTGCCTACATCTATCCCATTTCCGGCCACTGACGAGAACCGAGAGAGGCTGGAGAAATGGCTACTGGAGTACTACAAAAGCAGCACATTCAATGTCTGCGAACACCAGCCACTACCCCACATGGAAGGTCCGCCTCTCACACTGATGGTTGACCCCGAGGCAACACCAAAAGCGGTGCACACCCCAGTGCCTGTCCCCTTACACTGGCAGGCAGAAGTCAAGGCTGGTATCGATCGCGACATCAGGTTAGGGGTTCTGGAACCGGTGCCAATTGGTGAACCAGTGACATGGTGCAGCAGAATGGTCGTCTGTCCAAAGAAGGATGGGACCCCACGGAGGACAGTTGATCTGCAACCACTGAATGCGCACTGCACACGTGAGACCCACCACACCCAGTCACCCTTCCATCAAGCAATGGCGGTGCCACATAACACCAAAAAGACGGTAACAGACGCCTGGAATGGCTATCACAGCGTTCCAATCAGAGAATGTGACCGCCATCTGACAACGTTCATCACACCATGGGGCCGATACCGTTACTGCACCACTCCCCAAGGTTACATCGCTTCAGGTGAGGGATACTCCAGACGATTTGACGAAATTGTATCGGACTTCAAAAACAAGTCCAAATGTATTGATGATACCATCATGTGGAGCGACACATTGGAAGAGAGCTTTTTTCAGACATGCAACTGGCTCGACCTGTGCGGCCGTAATGGGATTACGCAAAATCCGACGAAATTCCATTTTGGTCAGGACACGGTCGAATTCGCTGGATTCGAGATCACCATGGACAGTGTACGACCATGCCAAAGGTATCTCCAAGCGATACAGGACTTCCCCACACCAAAAACAATTACTGACATTCGCTCCTGGTTTGGGCTAGTCAATCAGGTAACATACTGCTTCAGCATGACCGAGAGGATGCGACCTTTTCGGGACCTCCTAAAACCATGCACCCCCTTCTACTGGGATGCAACACTACAATCCCTATTCGAAGAATCAAAACGACTCATCATATCTGAAGTCGCAAATGGGGTCCGGATCTTTGACAAGGAACGGACAACATGTCTCGCAACTGACTGGTCGAAGGATGGGATTGGCTTCTGGCTCCTCCAAAAACACTGCAGATGCCCTGGTGAAACCCCACAGTGCTGCCCCGATGGCTGGAAAATCACCCTTGCTGGAGGCCGCTTCACCCATGCAGCGGAGTCGCGCTATGCTCCGATAGAGGGTGAAGCTCTAGCAGTGGCGGACAGCCTGGAAAAAGTAAAGTATTTTGTGTTGGGATGCAAGAACCTGATTATTGCCGTCGATCACAAGCCCTTAATCAAGCTTCTTGGTGACAGACGATTAGAGGACATCCATAACACGCGGCTTGCCAACTTGAAAGAAAGGACCCTAGCATATCGTTTCCGAATTATCCACATCCCGGGAAAACGACACTGCGTACCAGATGCGATTTCACGACATCCGTCGGGTGCCAGACCATCGGAACGACTGCCACTGGTGGATGACATTTCCTCCATTATGGATGTGGCCACATCGACTACACTAAGACAGCACACCTTGACTGGGCTGTGGACCACAGATGACGACACTGGCATGGAAATGGCTATTTCTATGGCAGCCATCAAGACACTCGATTCTGTGCGGTCCGTCACTTGGGACGATGTTCGGGACGAAACAGCAAGTGACACTCAGATGCTGCAGTTACTCAATTCTATTGAGCAGGGTCTACCTGCCAGTCGGGACGATTTCCCTGTGTCCATTTTGGAATACTTTCCCTTCCGTGAACACCTCTACACTATTGATGGCATAGTGGTCTACAAGGGGAGGATTATCATCCCACCGAAGCTACGGAAGCTTGTCCTTGAGAATCTTCATGCTGCTCACCAAGGAGTCACGGCTATGACCACCCGGGCCAGCAGCTCGATCTTTTGGCCTGGAATCACTCCCCAGATTCATGAGATGCGCAATCGCTGCTCACACTGCAATCGGATGGCCCCATCGCAACCAAGCGCTCCACCTACAGCCTCAGCTGAACCTGCCTACCCTTTCCAGTACGTTTGTTCAGATTACTTTCATCACAAGGGTCGGAGTTATTTGGTCACCGTTGATCGTTACTCTAATTGGCCAATCATTCAGCTAACAACTGGCGGGGCACAAGGCCTAGTGAAATGTCTGCGGTCGAACTTCGCCACTTATGGTATCCCCGACGAATTGGCATCTGACTGTGGGCCAGAATTCACGGCACACGACACCCAAGACTTCTTGCGTCGGTGGGGCGTTAACCATCGGTTGTCATCCACTGCCTTCCCACACAGCAACTGTCGTGCCGAGATCGCAGTCAAAACATCGAAAAGAATGATCACCGATAACACTGGTTCCAATGGTGAACTAGACACTGATCGGTTCCAACGTGCAATACTCCAGTACCGGAATGCACCGGATCAGGACACTAGGTTGTCTCCAGCCATGATCATCTTCAAGAGGCCAGTCAAGGACTTCATACCCATCATCCCAGGCAGATACTTGCCATCGGACACCTGGCGGGAAACACGCAACAATCGTGAGGAAGCTTTGCGCATTCGGCATGCCAGGGAGATCGAAAGACTCTCTGAACACACGACAAAACTACCTCCACTGGCCGTCGGGGACCATGTCCGGATCCAGAACCAGACCGGCCTGGAACCACGAAAATGGGACCGGACCGGAACCGTGATTGAGGTAAAACAATTCGATCAATACGTTGTCAAGGTGGATGGCTCCGGAAGAATCACTCTCCGGAATCGTAAGTTCCTGCGACGTTTTACGCCTTTCAGCATGACAAGTCCCACTACGACTGGCAAAAGTGGCATGCTGCCAACCGTTATGCCAAGTGTTATGCCAATCGTACCGACATACTTAATGTCTGGTACCCAACCCATCGCCGCTCCAAGAGTCTGTCTCAATCCTGTTACCACTCCCCAGAAGGGTGAACCCCAACATGTCATTGCGCCGGGCTTACCATCACAGACACTCCGCTCCACCACCGCGATGACACCACCCGCGAGAGTCGCTAACCAACCACATGTGCAGACCACCGCCACACCTCCACGGTCACTGCCTATTTCTGCCCCCTTGACGGTTCGGGTGATGATGGACCAGCTGGAGGGGACTCCGGCGTCGGACAGGGCGATAGTGAACCACCCACCGGAGACTCCCACAATGGACCAGGAAATTACGAACTGCCCTCAGAGGACTCCGACGATTGATCGGGTGGTGACGGGCCGCCCGAAGCGAATTATCAAACCACCAGCCCAATTCAATTCAGAAGAATATCAATTATAAACTCATGTGATCCTTTTTCTCGGTCTCCAGTTTCGTTCTATTCTGTGTCACAATTGAACGTTTTTGGGAAAGGGAGATAGACAACTCTTGTATGGTGCTGTTCTCTATTGCGTTCTCATCTTGTGTAATACTGCGCATTGTTATTTGCATATTCTGTATCTATTATCTTATTCTAATATCTACCATCGCTTTCTTTGTCTTGCAGATTGATTGTTCATCGTTGTTGCTAATAAACCTGCATTCAATTGATACATTTTTGTTAACCTAATATACCGACTGGAGTTAATCCTGTGAGTTTACCAGTTCCTGCTGTTCCCTCCTGCAGTGAGACGAACGACAGCAACATCCATGTGCTTGTCCCGAGTCCTGAAAACGATCGTACTTCACTTCCTCTTCCTGTTACAGAAACCGAAGTGACCCCAACTTGTACAACTTTTGCTGCCATTCCCTCATGTCGTGAAGGAATGGAGGAGGATCCTATTATTGGTGCTAAAAAATGAAGGGTGTCGGTTGGTAATTTTACTACCAGTAATCCAAAAAAGGTGATATTGGGGAAGGCCAGTGTAGCTGAACACGCACCTCAATGTGTTCCTCATGCTTCCATTGGGTTTGGAAAAAAGGATAATGAATTGGGTGCTGCAATTGAGGATAATATGTCAAAGTTTGTGTACGAACTCTGTGGATACAGATTGCTATATGGGTGAAATAAGTGGCAACGCTGAAGACGTTGATAAACCCTCAAACGAACCGTTACGATCATTAGTCACTGTAAAGGAGCAGACAGTGACTGACTCATCCCTCCACAGTGACCGACTTATCCCTTCACAGTGACTGACTCATCCCTCCACAGTGACTGACTCATCCCTCCACAGTGACTGACTCATCCCTCCACAGTGACTGACTCATCTCCACAGTGACTGACTCATCTCCACAGTGACTGACTCATCCCTTCACAGTGACTGACTCATCCCTCCACAGTGACTGACTTATCCCTTCACAGTGACTGACTTATCCCTTCACAGTGCTGCTCTACCGATGCAGATTCAAAACTGTGTTACCGAGTCGCTTATTGATTCGGTAGATAGTGCTCCACAAGAGGATGAAACCGAGGTTTCAACTTCTGACGAGCACAAATATCACCATGGCAACGTTGATCGCACAGTGGAGCTCTCCAGCGAATCCCCAGAGACACTGACAATTCCCATAGTGACCACGGAAGCCGACATCCTCGATCCCGGAGAGACCTTGTCAGACTTGTCGGAATCTGATGAGGATGACGAGGTGCCCGAGTTGTCTCAGTCTCAGTTGAATCAGCCAATGATATCTCCTCATCTAGTACTTTCTTTTTTGGATGAAACCGATAGACAGCGAAATGTAGTTATCAGGGATACATTTCCTGAATTTAGGTTCATTTATTCAATCAGCAAAAGAAACAATGAGAAAGGCCAAATAATTTCCACTAACAAGGTCACAGTTTCACCGACTCAGGAAAGTTATTACAAAAGCCGGTCTTAAGATTTCGCAACACCCAATCAACCCTTTTGATAAGGAATGAAACAAATTACATTTGGCATCTTGAACATTAACGGCGGAGGTGCAAACCCAAACCGCCAAACTCAAGTGCAAAGTTTGTTTTGGCGCAAAAATATCGATGTACTTTTACGTCTCCTGGAAAGCAAATCCAACGGAAGGAAATCTCATTTCCTTTCACAAAGCCCGAAACAAGTGTGTGTCCACCCTCAGGAGAGCCAGGAAACAATATCTCACCATTCTCAAGACCGAACTCTCTTATCTGTCTCCCTCTTCCAAATCCTGGTGGCGTCTGGTCAAATCTGTTTCTGGTGTTTGTTCCCCCTCCATCCCCTCCCTCACCTCAAACGGCTTAACGGCTGACTCCGCACGTGAAAAAGCTGAATGCCTCAACTCTGTGTTTGCCTCTAAATCTTGTGTCCCAAACCCATCCCTCTCTGTACCCACCGTACCCAGTCGTACCCAGCTGCTCCTGGACTCTGTGTCCTTTCCTCCTGACAAGGTGGAAAAGTTTCTGTCAACCCTCGACTCTGATTCTGCAACTGGTCCTGACGGCATCAGCCCACGGGTCCTAAAATCATGTTCTTCTGCACTTTCACTCCCTCTTTCTGTTCTCTTCACCCTCTCTTTTGCTCAAGGTCATCTGCCATCTGCTTGGAAATCAGCCAACATCACCGCTTTGCACAAAAAGGTGCAAAAACAGATCCCAGCAACTACAGACCAATCAGCCTTCTCCCAATTATCAGCAAAGTCATGGAATCCATCATTGCTTCAGATATTAAATCTTTCCTCTTCTCCAATGGCTTGATCTCTGATCATCAATTTGGTTTCAGACCTGGTCACTCTACTCTGGACATGCTGCTTCTGTTTTCTCAACAATGGATGGAGGTCCTCAACGCCAAACAGGAAATTAGAGCCGTCTCCCTTGACATTTCACGTGCCTTCGATACGGTCTGGCACCCTGCTCTGCTCTCCAAACTCTCCTCCTTTGGTATCCATGGAAATCTCCACGCATGGCTGGCGGACTTCCTCTCTGGTCGGAGTCAACGTGTGGCCCTGAATGGGTTTCTCTCATCTCCTCTTCCTGTTCAGGCTGGAGTTCCCCAAGGTAGTCTTCTGGGCCCTGTGCTTTTTCTGGTCTTCATCAATGATCTCTCTGACTCTCTTGAAAATCCTCTCTATCTCTTTGCTGACGACTCTACTCTCTGTCGCTCCATTCCTCATCCCTCAGATCGGCAGTCTGCAGCCTCCTCACTCTCTGCAGACCTGGACAAAATCACAGACTGGTCAAACAAGTGGAACATGTCTTTCAATCCTGACAAATCTCACACTCTTACAATGTCTCTCCGAAAGGACCGACTGGACAACCCTCCCATCTACTTTCTCAACAATCCTCTCCAAGAAGTTCTGTCGCTCAAGCTTTTGGGTCTCACTATCTGCCATGATCTTTCTTGGGAAAACCACATTTCCAAGCTGGCCTCCAAAGCCAGTCGCCGACTGGGCATCCTCCGTCGTGCGAAGTCCTTCCTTGGCACACCTGAGCTCCTCACCACATACAAGGCTTTCATCCGCAGCTCAATGGAATACTGTTCCCCCCTCTGGGCTGGTGCTCCTGCCTCACACCTTGCCCGGCTTCACGCTGTTGAGGCCAAAGCTTTCAGAATCATTGGAATCTCCTGCGATGTAGTCAACGCCGAGGGCCTTTCACTCACTCACCGCAGGCAGGTTGATGGTCTTTCTGTCTTCTACCGACTCCTCTCCGGCCTTGCTCCCCCAGCTCTCTCTGTGCTCTGTCCCCCCAATATTCCTTCAGGTCGCACAAGATCTGCCTGCAACCCTCTTATGGTTAAACTGCCAAAGTCTAGGCTCTCTGCTCACCTTCACTCTTTCATTCCCCTTTTCTCCCGCCTCTGGAACAAACTCCCCCACTCCCTTCAATCCCACTCCTCCCTCCAGGTCTTTAAAACAGCTGTTCACCACCATCTCTTATCGTCCCCCATCGAAAACCTTGATCTTTTCTACCCCCGGTAATTCACCCCAGAGTCCTTGCAGTGTTCATATGTTTTAATCCTCTCCCACCTCCCCCCAAGTCCTCCCGATGTCCCTGCTCTCAAATGTTGTGTTTGTGTCCTTCCCCCTCTTCCCCCTCTCTTTTGTGTCCTTCCCCCTCTCTCCCCATCTTGTCTGCCGCTCCCCTTGTTTTTTGTGTTTTGTGTGTCGGTTTGTCTTTTTGTGTGATTAATGTTAGCTCTTTCACGAGCCTCGATCTTGTATACAACAAAAAAAAAAAAAAAAAAAAAAAAAAATGCAGGAAACGCACATCACCCAGAACGTAGAATATGATTGGTGTCGCGTTTTTGGGGGATAGTGCTTTTTTCGCAACCTGTCTTCTCTTTCGGCAGGTGTTGCTTTCGTACTTAGACCAGGGCTAGTACCTGAGTCAATCCTCTTCCAGGAGATTGTTAAAGACCAGTTCAGCTCTCTAGAACTGGTGGTTAATAATTTCCATTTCACATTATTCAATGTGTACGCACCAAGTGAGAGCACAGAACGGAAAGCTTTCTTTGTGTCTGTGATTAATCACCTGCAGACAGTTGATCTAAACCAATGTGTGTGTATCGGGGGTGATTTTAACTGTACCTTTGAACCTGAAATGGACAGGAACTCGGCAGAACCTCATCCTGAATCATGTATTGATTTATCCCTTTTCCTTTCTCGGGTTGGTTTGCTAGATGTATGGAGGGTACCTTTCCCCAATGAACCTCAGTTTACCTGGAGCCGCATTACCACAGGAAGAGTGTCCTTTGCGAGACTTGACCGATGGTATATAAACTCACCTTTTAGAAACGCTATAGTCTCTCCGGATTATTTTCCGTCAATATTCTCAGACCATCATTTAGTAACCATGGGGTTTCTTTTTCCTTGGTCAATACATAAAAGTGCATACTGGAAATTTAATACCAGTCTTCTAGAAGATGGTCTATTTAAAGAAGCCTTCCAAGTTTTCTGGGTGAATCAAATCCTAAGAAAGCCCTCTTTTTCTTCAGTTAATCTTTGGTGGGACAATACGAAAACCCAGATTCGGGTGTTTTGTCAACAGTTTAGAGCAAACATTACAAATGTTAAGAATGTAACAATGACTTGTTTGGAAGCTGACATTGTACAGCTCAAAGGTAAACTGGCTAAGAATAATAATGTAAGAAACTACCAGTTATTACTAGTCTCTCCGGATTCAGTAGAAAAGAAGACTCAGTTGAGAGAGTTAATCCAGGAGAAAGCAGCAGGGTTGTTACTCAGACTAAAGGTGGGTTGTCACAGGACACGCGAACGGTTCGCGAAGGATGCGAATGTCGAAAAAATGGCAAAGTCCAACATTCGTATTTTAGGCTCCAAAAGTTCGCCAAACATGCGCGGGGGTTCGGAAGCGTCGTCAATTGTTCGCAGGAGTCGTTTTTTGTTCGGCGGGAATTTCAAAAAAGTTTGAGTGGGGTTAAGCAAAAGGGTTAAGTTAAGAAGTTAGGGTTAAGAACTTAAAGGTTTTAGATACCCCTAGTAAACCTTTTTTCATCTGGATTCTGTCAGTAAAGCACCCAAGAACATTTTTTCTGTAATTGATCCTGGCGGAGCTGTTGTTGTAAATCCCAGAGACAGACGGTTATGTGATCAAGATTTTTTTTTTCCAAACTGTTTTCAAAACAGGTTGTTTATGATGAAACAATGAGCCTTTTAACCTCTCACCTATCCTCGTTAACCGAGCCCCAGCGGCTGGATATGGACTCGCCAATTATGCTCGAGGAGTTAACGCAAGCCCTGGCTGGAATGGACTCGGGAAGAGCCCCTGGAATCGATGGTCTGCCGGTTGAATTTTATGTGGAATTTTGGGAACTGTTGGGTCCAGAACTGATGCATGTTCTTGAATCATCACTGACTCATGGAGAATTGCCTTTAAGTTTGAGAAGAGCGGTGATGTCCCTTCTTCCAAAGGCTGGTGATTTGCGACACATGAAGAATTGGAGACCTGTTTCTCTTCTATGCACTGATTATAAAATCCTTTCAAAAGTTCTGGCGAATCGAGTTAAAAAGGTAATTAGCGATTTGGTTCACCCTGATCAGAGTTATTGTATCCCAGGTAGATCCATGTATGATAACATATTTTTCATTAGAGATCTGATAGATGACAACTGTGTGCAGAATGACTTTGGTATAATTTTTCTTGATTTAGAAAAGGCTTTTGATAGCATCGATCATGTCTTTTTGAATCATGTGCTTGAAGCCTGTGGATTTGGAGCTAATTTCAAAACTTATATTGCTATATTGTACAACAATATATTCAGTTTAGTTAAGGTGAACAATGAGCTTTGTTCTCCCATACAGGTTCAAAGGGGGGTAAGGCAAGGTTGCCCTGTCTCAGGCTTACTGTTCACCCTTGTAATGGAATCACTTCTCGTGTTACTAAGGAATAACGTTTCTGGAATGAGTATATCTCCTGAACATCCTCCATTTGTCGTATCGGCGTATGCTGATGATGTTGCAGTCATTGTTAAAAACAATAACGACATTGCAGCTCTTGCTGAGTGCCTACATTTGTTTGGTTTAGCTTCCTCGTTGAAGTGCAACTGGGAAAAGAGCAAAGCGTTATGGGTTCCCTCTGTCAGGAACAGTGCATCTGGAATGGCGCAAGGTCTGCCAATACACCTTCCTGCAAGTTTAAAGTGGGTGGATGAAGGTGTTCGCTATCTTGGAGTGTTTCTTGGATCCCCACAGTATGGCCAGAAGAACTGGGAAGGTGTTGGTGAACGCATGAAAAAGAGAATGAGTAGGTGGAGGAGAGCCCTGCCTCACCTTTAGTATAAGGGCCGAGGTTTGGTTGTCAAGAATCTAGTCGCCTCCTTCTTGTGGCACAGATTCATCTGCCTGCAACCACCAGAAGGCTTGGTGAAGGAAGTGCAAAGGCAACTGTTGGAGTTATTTTGGGGAGGTCATCACTGGTTACGGCCAAACGTTGTATGCCGTCCATTGGCCGAGGGTGGCCAGAGTATGATAGACGTCAGGAGCCGTATAATGGCCTTTCGGCTATGCTCTGTGCAAAAACTTTTGGTGAAAGAGCAATTACCAAACCATGTTTTTGCCACCCACATTTTGCGCCAGGCTGGCAGGCTGGGATATGGCTGCGAATGTTTCTTGGACCTGCTTCAACAAGTTGACATATCTCCTCTTCCAGTTTTTTATCAGAGTGTGTTGAATGCTTGGCAGAACCTCACAGTGTGCCGTCAAGAAGACAACTACGACATCCATATGTTTGCACAAGAGCATTTGTTCTGCAATCGGCTTTTCCCGAACATGCCCAAAAGTAGGGACCTCTGCCAGCATTTCATAATTGCCGGCATCACAAAAGTATGGCACCTATGGCGCAAGTTTCAGGTTGCGGGTGGAAATCAGCTGGAGAAGTAGCCGAGCTAGCAGGAAGTCGGTCCGAAAGAGTGACTGCAAAAGTGTTGAGAGAGGTGATACGAATAGGGGTACGGCTGAGAGTATGCTGGTCCCACGAGCTCGAACCATTGCACGATGAGTGGGTTTTTCCTGGGTTATTGGTGCACTTCAAGTCGGAAGCCTTACCCCCGGTTAGCATGGGGTTAAGCCCCTTTCAAGAGACTAGCAGTAAAGAGCTATACAAGTCATGTGTCAAGTTACTGCTGGGGGGATATGCTGCTAAATGGAGTAATCCGGTGGAAGAGACTGTTGCCTGTGGGACCCCCCTCTGAACCTGTATGGGACTCCATGTATAGCAAGCTCGTAAGTAAAAGATCTGGTGATCTCCAATGGAGACTGATCCACTGGATAGTCCCCTCAAATAAGTTAATCAACCATTTCTCTCCGACATCCACAATCCACATGTTGCCCGTTCTGCATATGTATGGAGGACGTGTTCCACGCCTTCGTTAATTGTGTGAGATTGGTTCATTTGTTTCGGTGGTTTAATCTTGTGGCACACAGAATGAATGTTGTTTTCTCGTTGCGTTCTTTTATTTTCGGCTTTAATGCCAAGTCAAGCAAGGAAAACAGGTTAATGAGGTTTCTTGTCGTAACAGCCAAGCTGGCAATATATTTCTCAAGAAGGGAGAAATTGAACGGTAAACCTGTCGGGGAATGCAATGTTATGTTGTTTTTCAATGCCCTCGTGTCAGCAAGACTTAAACTAGAGTTTTGTTTCTATAAGGATGCAAACAATCTTGATGAATTCACCAATACTTGGTGTCATGAAGGGTTGTGTGAGGTTCCTGAGAACCAACTGTTAATATTTTTGGAGTTTTTGTAGTTTGTCCAAAGTTAATGGTTTATTTTGGCAATCTGTGTGGCGTGATACTTCTGGAACCTTTTCGTTTCATTGCTTTTCATGTATTTATGTTTGGTGTAACTATATTTAAAAAAATTGTATTATTTTGATAATAAAAGGACTTCAAAAGTCTGTCTCTCTCTGTCTCTCTCTGTCTCTCTCTGTCTCTCTCTGTCTCTCTCTGTCTCTCTCTGTCTCTCTCTGTCTCTCTCTGTCTGTCTCTCTCTCTGTCTGTCTGTCTCTCTCTCTGTCTGTCTCTCTCTGTCTGTCTGTCTGTCTCTGTCTCTCTGTGTCTCTCTCTGTCTTTCTCTGTCTTTCTCTCTCTCTCTCCCTTCCTGGTTGTTTATTCCTTTGCAAGTTATGACCAACTGTTGCCCCGTTACTCCACTGTAAATTTTACCTTGCTCTTCCTTGAGCCTCGCTCTTGCAGAGAGACAAAAAAAATGTAGAACCCTGTAGTAAAAAGCTTTATCTGTTGAGAGAATGCATATTGGACTATGATTTGTTTACATTGTTGACGATCTTTGAGGAGCTGGAACACAAAATGGATCATGATGTAACAGAACGAAAAGAACAATGACAATGGCAGCCACTATGCAGGTCCCTTAGTGTTGTTATTTCCATAGTGTAAGGCCAGAATAGCTCCTTCCCCTTGTGTAGTGGGTTAGAGTGTAATAAAATGCATTGGTGAAGGGTAGAGGCTTTTCCCCTGTTTTTCCAACGGGGTAATTGTTTCATGTGTGCACAGCGAATCTCATGACGTATGCGCAGTTCTTGTTTTAATCTAGAAGGTTTGTGGGCCGTGATTGGTTCACACAGCGCGTCTCGTGATGTATGCTCGATTCTTGTTTTAATCTGGAAGGCTCGTGGGCCGTGAGTAGTTCCTGCAGCGCGTCTCGTGATGTATGCGCGATTCTTGTTTTAATCTGGAAGGTTCTTGGGCCGTGAGAGGTTCACACAGCGCGTCTCGTGATGCATGCGCGATTCTTGTTTTAATCTAAAACGTTTGTGGGCCGTGAGTGGTTCCTGCAGCGCGTCTCGTGATGTATGTGCAGTTCTTGTTTTAATCTGGAAGGTTCATGGGCCGTGAGTGGTTCACACAGCGAGTTTAGTGATGTATGCGCGATTCTTGTTTTACTCTGGAAGGTTCGTGGGCCATGAGTGGTTCCGGCAGCACATCTCATGCTCAGCGCGTGCTCATGATGTATGCGCGATTCTTGTTTTAATCTGTAAGTTTTGTGGGCCGTGAGTGGTTCCTGCAGCGTGTCTCGTGATGTATGCGCGATTCTTGTTTTACTCTGGAAGGTTCGTGGGCCATGAGTGGTCCCTGCAGCGCGTCTCGTGATGTATGCGCGATTCTTGTTTTAATCTGGAAGGTTTGTGGGCCGTGAGTGGGTCCTGCAGCACGTCTCGTGATGTATGTGCAGTTCTTGTTTTAATCTGGAAGGTTCGTGGGCCGTCAGTGGGTCCTGCAGCACGTCTCGTGATGTATGTGCAGTTCTTGTTTTAATCTGGAAGGTTCGTGGGCCGTGAGTGGTTCACACAGCGAGTCTCATGACGTATGCGCAATTCTTGTTTTAATCTGGAAGGTTTGTGGGCCATGAGTGGTCCCTGCAGCGCGTCTCGTGATGTATGCGCGATTCTTGTTTTAATCTGGAAGGTTTGTGGGCCGTGAGTGGGTCCTGCAGCACGTCTCGTGATGTATGTGCAGTTCTTGTTTTAATCTGGAAGGTTCGTGGGCCGTCAGTGGGTCCTGCAGCACGTCTCGTGATGTATGTGCAGTTCTTGTTTTAATCTGGAAGGTTCGTGGGCCGTGAGTGGTACACACAGCGAGTCTCATGATGGATGCGCGGTTCTTGTTTTAATCTGGAAGGTTCGTGGGCCGTGAGTGGTTCCTGCAGCGCATCTCATGACGTATGTGCAGTTCTTGTTTTAATCTGGAAGGTTCGTGGGCCGTCAGTGGAACACACAGCGAGTCTCATGATGGATGCGCAATTCTTGTTTTAATCTGGAAGGTTCGTGGGCCATGAGTGGGTCCTGCAGCACGTCTCGTGATGTATGTGCAGTTCTTGTTTTAATCTGGAAGGTTTGTGGGCCGTCAGTGGGTCCTGCAGCACATCTCGTGATGTATGTGCAGCTCTTGTTTTAATATGGAAGGTTCATGGGCCATGAGTGGTACACACAGCGAGTCTCATGATGGATGCGCGATTCTAGTTTTAATCTGGAAGGTTCGTGGGTCGTGAGTGGTTCCCGCATTGCGCCAAAAGCTCATTTGAATGGCGCGCTAAAACCAAACCGTCACTCTCTGTATTTCCCCATATCTTTCCTTTATACACGACACATAAGTACATCACAATGACTGTTTATTAATACAGATTTTAAGTTACACTTTCCTACACACACGTTAAATTCCAATTCATGAAGCCATGATACACGCTGTTCCTTGCTCTCCGACACGCCAAGCCTCATGACCTACACTCCACAACCTCACCTTGACTACCCACCACGTACCTCATCATTACTTCCTTCATCACCTCCATCACCTCACGCCCATCACTGGTGCCACCGGCTTGAGAGTGCGAGAAGTACGCGTGGCAGCTGGAGCTCTACAAACCTCATTAAACACCACAGAATAAACAGATGTTTGATGTCTTGTGGATAATAAATCGCTCTGTCCGTCGTCTCCATGAACAGTTACGAGCCCTCAGTGTTCACCCCGCTCCCGTAATGTACCACAAGATGAGCACCACGTTAATCCTGGAGAGCTCCATACCGTGCCATGGTTTTGAGTCCAAATCGGTCTGGCGTGGGCGGAGCTAAACGGTGGTGCACCAATCGGCAGCCGTATTTTCACCAAGAGCTCATTTTGATCTGATTATTGGCCCCGCCTCCGCCAATGCATTACAAAAGAGCCGTAGGGGAGCGGCTGAGCATTCTGGTTCTGGCTTTGGTCTTGTGGTGGCTCTAGTTTGGGTTCATCGCTTGTGACAGGATGCTCAAGAGGTGGTGCTCGTGTTGGCGGGGTGAGCTGGGGGTCGTGGCACTCGGGTGGACTGAGTGAGCAGACCATAGGGCCGAAGCCAAGCCACACTGCATATACTGTATATACAGTACACACTATGTATATACACTGTGTATATACAGTGTGTATATACAGTATATACATATACTGTATATAGTATATATATATATATATACTGTATATATATCCTTTGGTTCTCACACAGTTGGCTAATATCTTACACTTCTTTTCTCAGTTTTCGTAGTATAAAGTTCATTCTGGCTGAACTCAAAAGAGCTTAACAAAGAGGTGCCACCAACTGTTCTTTTCAGAGCAACTGCCCACCTCCAACCAGAGCGGAGCGACCACCATCCGATGACGCATTTTTACCCCGTCTTTCCTGCACCTATAATGCTTACACGCACCACACCTCATATTATCTCCAACACGCCCCTTTAGACACCACAAACTCCTCCCACCTTTACCTTTCCCTTCAGCGTTGGGTTCAGGTAGCATGCATGATTGCTCCCACCCGGTAAGTGAGAGGTCGTTATCCCCACACTGTCTGTCTTTATGATATTTTCATACCTCCCGTGAATGTCTGACAAGCGGTTGGAAAGTCACATGGCACAGGTAAACTGTAAGTTAGCCGGAGAACCTTGTAAACCTGCCTCGCTTCCCCCCCCCCCCACCCCCCCACCCCTCCCTAACTGCCCTCCCCCATCCGCGTAGTACACCGAGAACCTTAACAATACTAACAGCAATGTTGAGGGACAAAATGGAGGGAGACTTGGAGAAATAATGGATGTGGAGATGAGTTGGGGCAAAGAGGGAGGGAACACAGGGTTTGAACAAGATGGGTGGGGTGAGGGGGATGAAGGTTACTGACATGAAGCGGTTTGACAATGTCAATGTACAAGAATGTGAGTTAATGGTCGTGTGCAGACAAAGTCTAGTGATTCCCAGTTCAGATACATGAACGATGAAGACAGACACCATGGGAGGGTGAAATTAATGGTAGTTGAAGGCACGTGGGTCGTGGGTTATGGGTTGGGGGTGAGGGGAAGGCATTAGACCAAGTGTATGTGAGTTAGACAAGTTTGGGAAGGAAATCTGTGATGAAGAAGAGGAAGAAGAACATATGATTTGTTCCTGACTCAGAAATAAGGCAAGTCAAGCATCTTAAAATGTGATAACGCTGTTAAAGTAAGCAGCAAATTAATTAAATAATGAATCTCGGTTCAATTTGGAGGTATTGAGAAAGGAAGAGTTAAAGAATGAATGAACGAAGGAAATAACAGGCAGAATGAGTTTGTGATTTTATGGAGTGCAACAACCAACAACAAAGGAATGAAATAATAATAGAAAGAAACGATGGATCTGGTCCGCAAAACTTCGCTTTGATGAACTTTGATGGAGTGGCACTGCACAAGCCAACGTCCAATGTGATAGGACCCGGAACCGGAAGTTCATTCAATCACATATCTAGTTGATATTCAATCACAACTCATCACTAGGCCGATTCAATTACATATCGAGTTCATGGTAATCACGTAAAGGACATAAATCCCCACATCCATGCCTCTGATGGCAAGGCACTCTTCACACGTACTACTTCAATCACCTGCACGTCTTCTTTCCTCCTCTCCATCACTTCTGGGTCATCCAGCTGCTTTGGCATTGCTCGCAACCTGCTTTCGACCTCCTCAAGAAAGGCCTTCAAGCCGGCCACCTTCTCATTGTATCCTGGAGGTGGCAAGCTTCCTAGGACTGCAACACATGGACCGATCGCTGTTAAATTATCCCACCGACAGCATTTCAGAAAAAATGCACACTTTTGGTAACATTCTTACAATCCGTGTTCCACAGAAGCAACATGGATGCCATCAAAAAAATTAATAGGAGATAAACTATTTCAGCATCAATTTATTATCAATCTTGTTGTGAACACAAAAGCACGAATGGCATCCATCTGTAAAATAATGGTTTACTCAAAAAGAGGCCACTTACCAACTGCCTCATGATATTCTTCGACAAGCTTTTGATTGCTCTCCATAAAATCATCCATGCACATTCAATACACCACCTGCTAATTCAACTCGCCTTGGCTCCTGTACTGCTGGACATTTTTCAGGGGCTTAAAAGTTTAAAATATATATATTTATATGTAACTATTGCTTCAAGCCAAGAGCATTTGAACAGCACCTCCTGGTAATATCAAAGGTGCCCCCACCCCCACCATTCTCCTGACACAGCACCTCCTGGTAATATCAAAGGTACCCCCACCCCCACCATTCTCCGGACACAGCACCTCCTGGTAATATCAAAGGTGCCCCCACCCCCACCATTCTCCTGGTCATATAAAAGGTGCCCCCACCCCCACCATTCTCCTGACACAGCACCTCCTGGTCATATCAAAGGTGCCCCCACCCCCACCATTCTCCTGACACAGCACCTCCTGGTCATATCAAAGGTGCCCCCACCCCCACCATTCTCCTGACACAGCACCTCCTGGTCATATCAAAGGAGCCCCCACCCCCACCATTCTCCTGACACAGCACCTCCTGGTCATATCAAAGGAGCCCCCACCCCCACCATTCTCCTGACACAGCACCTCCTGGTAATATCAAAGGTGCCCCCACCCCCACCATTCTCCTGACACAGCACCTCCTGGTCATATAAAAGGTGCCCCCACCCCCACCATTCTCCTGACACAGCACCTCCTGGTCATATCAAAGGTGCCCCCACCCCCACCATTCTCCTGACACAGCACCTCCTGGTCATATCAAAGGTGCCCCCACCCCCACCATTCTCCTGACACAGCACCTCCTGGTCATATCAAAGGAGCCCCCACCCCCACCATTCTCCTGACACAGCACCTCCTGGTCATATCAAAGGTGCCCCCACCCCCACCATTCTCCTGACACAGCACCTCCTGGTCATATCAAAGGTGCCCCCACCCCCACCATTCTCCTGACACAGCACCTCCTGGTCATATCAAAGGTGCCCCTACCCCCACCATTCTCCTGGCACAGCACCTCCTGGTAATATAAAAGGTGCCCCACCCCCACCATTCTCCTGAAACAGCACCTCCTGGTCATATAAAAAGGTGCCCCCACCCCCAAAATTCTCCTGACACAGCACCTCCTGGTCATATAAAAGGTGCCCACTCCCCACCACTCTCCTGACATGGAACCTCCTGGTAATATCAAAGGTGCCCACTCCCCACCACTCTCCTGACCCCCATCTTCTCCAAATGAGAAAGTTAGGGACACTGACCTGCCTGCAACTTGCCCAGCCTCCTTTCCAATGCAGAAAGTGTCTTAAAGTGCAACTGGGTGAGCCGCTCAGCATCGCCCCTCAAGGTGCAGAGTGCAGCATTGCGCTCGATCAACTGCTCAGCTTTCGTGGCCAAGCCTTCCAGCTCAGGCTCCATCAAACGTACTTGAGCCACATCCTCCTGAGATGGTGCAAAACCACATACATCAGGAATCGGTCAGCAAAATGTCATAGAACATATTCGATGACCTGCATAATAGATAGACGTCATCTATTGTAAAAGAGGAACGATGATCAAGCCGATATCAACTTGTTCAAAACTACTAGGCAATATTACGGAACTACTGGAACATGCTAAGGTGTTCACAAAGCTCACCCGACACTTCCCCAATTCCCGCTTCACTTTCTCAATATCACCATCTTCATCGCGTCCAGCCTGCACAGAGGGCATGTGGAGCTCATAGCGGGCTACGTCACGGTGGAATTGCAACACCAGACCCTGGACTGACAAGGAGTCCTTGTGGTCGTGAAGGAGTCGTCCGAGTTCCCCCCAGCGCTCCTCCAGCCCTTTCGTTGCTCTCTTCACCTGCTCCGTCGATATCCCATCTGCAAAATGGTATAACATCATCGCATTGAAACTCTCTCGCTGATCCATAAGTAATTCAATAAAAAGTTTCCTGGTGGGATTGAGTGCAAAGATTTGCGCAGAGAAAATGAGGATTTTAGGCAATTCTTTTGGACTTGCTCCAAGGCACGATTGGATGTAATTGGGAAAATTATCTGGGAAAGCTTTATACAAGTTCCAGAGTGCCTGTAGTAAGACAGGTGTTGATGCAATTAGGAAACTTCCCTTGGAAGATTCTCGATTTTCCCTCGGTTTAAACCCAAACAGGCAGGGCAAGGAGCCTTAAGCCTTTCACACCCAGGCCATAACAAGGCCCAGCCGATTTAAATTGCCAATGGCCAGCAGGAAAGTTTCAAAGTCGTCAGCACTTACAGGACTAAACTTTCCTTTTGGAACACATAATCTGTCGAAGTGTTAAGAACACTTTTTTGAGTTTCCTGTCCCAGTTGGAATTCTGACCGCCTGGGGAATTTTGGTGTCCATTCTGTTGCAGGCCATAAGCATCCAAGCATATATTTATATTCAATTAGTTGCTGTACAATTCCAGACAGTGTTTCTCATGGACTGAAGCTCCACCAGCAGCTTCACAACAAGAACAAAGGCGATGACCGAATAACACCGATCAACAATGATGTTGTGACAAACATTTCATGCTTTCCATTCACCAATCTAAATGAGGAAGTGCTGGACGGTATAATGCCCGAGTGCTTTTGCACATTCGCACAAATGAATTTGGTAATTACTTCCAGCTCTTGCCAAATTTACGTGCTCAATGCCATGCACTATTCCCTGGCCCATACCTCTTTCCATCTGCTCCGCCACATTCTGTCCCGTACACATCACGTCCTTAAACTGTTTCTGTTTCTCTGCTCTCTCATTTTCCAAACCCTGATGGAAAAATAAGGAACACTTTGATAAACGTTGGCATTTTGGACATGCTGGTTTACTTTTCATTTGCTTTTCTGTTTGGCTTCTAACAAGGAAGAAAGAATTCATCACTTGGGTATTCAAAGGATGTCACATTCACTGCCCTGCTGTGTCAAAGCAAGTCCTTAAATGCAGCACTGCGGGATTTCTGTTAGGCCTACGTTTAGCTTGTTCTCCAAGCGTTCGACATCCTCGGCCTTGTTGAGCGATGTTGGTTCAATGACTTGCAGTATCCCCTCCGCCTTGCCCAGCCACAACGTTAGCTCGAGTATCTCTGCATCAAACCTGCCAGCACAGACACACACACCTTACTCAATAGCTCAACTTTCTTATGAGGAAACATCAACAGGACTATTTTGATAAAAGGCAAAGTTTTTTCTGTAGTTTGATTAATTTCAAGTGAATACAATAATAACAAAAAACAGCAATCGGAGATTGCAGACCCTCGACAGGATGTTTTCAGTGGTTTTTTAAAAGGTTTTGTGTTAAAACAAATATGGCGCCCAAACCACGTGACCTATGACGTCATAATTATCATTAAAAAATTACACAGGTGGAGTTGTACCTATGGTGAAAATTTCCTGTCAATCGGACCAACGGTTGCAGAGAAAATCATATTTATTCTGTGCGGACAAACAAACAAGAAGACGTCATGCGGAGCACGATACTTGCAAAATCCACTCCCACCCCTAAGAAAAAAAAATTCCATTGATACAGCAAATTGTCCATTTCATCAAGATTAAAATTGACAATATTGATCAAAGATAGGGTCAACAGGAAGAAAAGTGACGATTTTTCAGATGAAAAATGATTTTGTAAGGTTGATCTTGAGTTGACCTTTGACCTTTTGATCTCAAAAATAGTTAGTTTCCCTATTTAGTGACTCAATGTGCAAATGCTGTTCAATTTTCAAGTCAATCGGATGAAAATTGAGGATTTTAGAAATTAGGCCTACGTTGACCTTTTGGCCTATGTTGATCTCAAAAATACTTGGTAGTTGAATTCAGTGACCAGATATGCAAGTCCTCTTCAAATTTCAAGTCAATCAGATGAAAATTGAGGATTTTAGAAATTCGGCCTATGTTGACCTTTTGGCCTATGTTGACCTCAAATATACTGGCTGGTTGAATTCAGTGACCAGATATGTAAGTCCTCTGGAAATTTCAAATCAATCGGATGAAAATTGAGGATTTTAGAAATTTGGCAAAGTTGGTGACCTTTGGCCTATGTTGACCTTTTGACCTTTTGACCCCAAAAACAATATCCTTCTCAATTAGGACAACCTATACAGCTTGGTGAAGTTTCGTGACGATCGGTTTAGAATTGTGACCTGTAGGCCGGTGACAAACAAACAGACAAACAGACAAACAGACAGACAGACAGACAGAACCACAAACGCAACCGACCAATATACTTGAAAAATCTTTGATTTTGCAAGTAACAAACAGACAAACAGACAGACAGACAAACAGACTAAAATGCAATACCCTCTCCTCGGGCGAGGGTAACAAGTAGAGCAACATTCAAAGTATACCACCCTTTGGCCAGATAAATAAATAACACATCCTCCAGCATGCGACATGGCCGGGGTACCTTCGGGAGCCCAGCTATGCCCAGCTATGCTGCACAGTATTGGGAGGGAGAAGTGCACAATAATCGATTGATAAATTGCGCAATTAAAATAAATAAATAATAATCGTAAAATAATTAATTTATTAATCAATTGGCTAATCGCATAGCCAAACCACCACCGTTTCATCCGAATCTAACTTTTAGAAAATTAATCAAGTAATTAATCGCAAAAATTAATTAATCAATCGATTAATTAATGAATTGATCAATACATCAAAAATACCCTTTATAGCCAAATCACTTTGTCATTGTCGTGTCCAAATATCAGCTTCTGAGCTCAAAACACGCCAAAGATATTGCCCAGACGAGAAAGTTAATAAAAAAAGTACTTTATAAATCGATAACAATTAAGTAATTAATCAAAATCAAAAAATATAAAATATCGTTTCTGCCAAAGCACTTGTTTACTATTGTGCCAAATTTTCAGCTTCCGAGCTCAAAGGACGGCTGAGATATCTGAGTGAAAACTGAGTAGTCATCACCGGGCCCCCTTCGGCGCGCGTCATCGCCGGGCCCCCTTCGGCGCGCGTCATCGCCGGGCCCCCTTCGGCGCCCGTCCCCCTTCGGCGCGCGTCATCGACGGGCCCCCTTCGGCGCACGTCATCGCCGGGCCCCCTTCGGCGCGCGGCGATGACGTCATGCAGCGCCTGGAGATGGAATATGGAGGAATGGGGTGCAATAATAATAACAACAATAAACGTGTGTGATATCCATGTTGTAAATGTAGACGATGTGCATCGCCTTTATTACACATGCCTAACAGAAATAAGAAGACTTCATTAAGCGTGAAATGCCCGTTGAACAAGCAGGTTTCAGAAGAGGAAGAGGGACTGCAGATTAAATCGCAAATCTGAGGTGGATCATGAAAAATCAAAGGAATATCAAAGGAAGGTGCATCTCAGTTTTATAGATTAGCGCAAACTCTTTAAATGTGTTGATCATTCATTGATGTGGATTATGCAGAGAAATCGGGATGTCGGAACACCTGATATGTCTGATAATAATAAACCTGCAGTAAACAAAACAATAATTTTTTTGAACCGTTGAATAATTGTTTGGAATTGGAAAAAGGGTTCGACAGTGGAACATTCTCTCCCGCTACTTGCCATCTCCGCCACCAAAGGTTGAACAGAGGTTATGTTTTCACTCCTGTCTGTCTGTGTTTGTTAATTGGGCAAATGTTTTTTTTTGCAAGTATGTTGCTCACTTCGGTTTGTGTGTTTGTCTCTCTGCTCACTTATACTTGCCTACAGGACACAATTTTACACCGATCTTAACGAAACTTTACCAAATAGTAGAGTTCGTGGTCCGACAAAATCCTATATGTTTTTGGGGTCAAAAGGTCAACATAGGCCAAAGGTCAACCACATTTTACAAATTTCTAAAATCCTCAATTTTCATCCGATTGATTTGAAATTTGAATAGGATATACATATCGGCAAACTGAATTCAACCACCAAATATTTTTGAGATCAGCATAGGCCAAAAGGTCAACATAGGCCAAAGGTCAACAACCATTTCAATTTTCTAAAATGCTCAATTTTCATCCGATTCACTTGAAATTTGAATGGGATTTACATATCGGCGAACTGAATTCAACCACCATCTATTTTTGAGATCAACATAGGTCATAAGGTCAACATAGGCCTAAGGTCAACCACTTTTTTCAAATTTCTAGAATCCTCAATTTTCATCCGATTGACTTGAAATTTGAATAGGATTTACATAATGGCTAATTGAATTTGAATAGGATTTGAATAGGATTTACATAATGGCTAATAATCAACCACCAACTATTTTTGAGATCACCATAGGCCAAAAGAGCAACATAGGCCAACGGTCAACAACAATTTCAAATTTCTTAAATCCTCAATTTTCATACGATTCACTTGAAATTTGAATGGGATATACACATCAATGAACTGAATTCAACCACCGACTATATTTGAGATCAGCGTAGGCCAAAAGGTCAACATAGGCCAAAGGGCAACAACAATTTCGAATTTCTAAAATCTCCAATTTTCATCCGATTCACTTGAAATTTGAATTGGATTTTCATGTCAGCTAACTGAATTCAACCACCAATTATATAAGAAGTCAAAAGGATGCTCTACTGAGTGCCATTCTGCTTTGTTCTCTTTTGCCAAGTGTCACTCTGAGTGATTTTTCATATTGTATGTTTGTTTGTTTGTCTGTCCGCTCACTTTAGTGGGGCGGCTTAGCCCAAATATTCAAAAGAATTGTGCATTTTGTGATACAAGCACCAAATTTGGCACAAATGTACATTAATATGTTGCGAACATTTTCAGATATTGGGCCACTTGAAATTCCGTAATTTTTTTTTTCAAATTTTTTCAAATTTCGTAATTTCAAATTTTTCGGGTGACACCGTCACAATTTCGGTCTTCGAGGCCGGCCGATAGGCAAAGTGTGACCGGAAGGGACGAGGTTCTCCTGACCACATCTGGGAAGCGAGAGGCGTTCCATTAGTGGACGCGCCCCTCACGCCCGACTTTTGGGCGGCCCCGGCAGGCCGTTTGTTTTGACGTTCCGTGACAGGCCCCGCACCCCCACCTCCGGGCCGACCAGAAGCTTGTGCTGAGTACATGATACCTGAACAACTCAGTGAGGCAGAACACAGCAGTGCACACCAGGGTGACCCCTTCAGTGCATAAACCAATTAACCTGTCCACTGCAGGGCATATAGAAATGAAGTTATTTTCTGCATATAATAATAATATAAGTTCAGTTCTATATAACAATTTCTGTTATCACCACTACCACTACAACTACCACTACTACAAGCTTTGTCTGGAATTTTGTGGACTAACAGACAAACAGACATACAGACAAGCTGGGATCAAAACATTACCTCCTTCCACCATTGAGTGTAGAGGTAAACATCATGGAAATTATATCATGCCCTAGATTCAATTCATGCTTACCCGTGTATTTGCTTCACTGGTTCACAAGGTCTTTTGCATACATGTAATTCAGACTCTCGTCTTCATTGCTGACCACACAATGTTCGCAACATATTAATGTACATTTGTGCCAAATTTGGTGCTTGTATCACAAAATGCACAATTCTTTTGAATATTTGGGCTAAGCCGCCCCACTATATCGGCCGGCCTCGAAGACCGAAATTGTGACGGTGTCACCCGAAAAATTTGAAATTACGAAATTTGAAAAAATTTGAAAAAAAAATTACGGAATTTCAAGTGGCCCAATATCTGAAAATGTTCGCAACATATTAATGTACATTTGTGCCAAATTTGGTGCTTGTATCACAAAATGCACAACAGGTTTGCTATGCTGCTACACTACTTATACTTGCCTACAGGTCACAATTTTAAACCGATCTTCACGAAACTTCACCAAATGGTAGAGTTTGTGGTCCGCCAAAATCCTATATATTTTTGAGGTCAGAAGGTCAAAAGGTCAACATAGGCCAAAGGTCAACCACTTTTTTCGAATTTCTAAAATCCTCAATTTTCATCCGATTGACTTGAAATTTGAATACGATATACATATCGGCAAACTGAATTCAACCACCAACTATTTTTGAGATCAGCTTAGGCCAAAGGTCAACAACAATTTCAAATTTCTAAAATCCTGAATTTTCATCCGATTCACTTGAAATTTGAATTGGATTTTCATATCAGCGAACTGAATTCAACCACCAATTATTTGTGAAGTAAAAAGGATGCTCTACTGAGTGCCATTCTGCTTTGTTCTCTTTTGCCAAGTGTCGCTCTATCTTGTATACAAAAAAAATAAAAAAATGAGTGATTTTTCATCAGTCTGTCTGTCTGTTTATCTGTGTCTGTTTATCTGTCTGTCTGTTTATCTGTCTGTCTGTTTATCTGTCTGTCTGTTTATCTGTCTGTCTGTTTATCTGTCTGTCTGTTTATCTGTCTGTCTGTTTATCTGTCTGTCTGTTTTTATACGTCTGTTTGTCTTTATACGTCTGTCTGTTTATCTGTTTATTTGCCTCTGTCTATTTATGTCTATCTGTTTATCTGTCTGTCTGTTTATCTATGTCTCTATCTGTTTATCTGTGTATCTGTCTGTCTGTTTATCTGTGTGTCTGTGTATCTGTGTGTCTGTGTATCTGTCTGCCTGTGTATCTGTCTGTCTGTGTATCTGTCTGTCTGTGTATCTGTCTGTGTATCTGTCTGTCTGTGTATGTCTGTCTGTGTATCTGTCTGTTTATCTGTCTGTCTGTGTATCTGTCTGTCTGTGTATCTGTCTGTTTATCTTTCTGTCTGTTTATCTGTCTGTCTGTTTATCTGTCTGTTTTTCTGTCTGTCTGTCTATCTGTTTGTCTGTCTGTCGGTCTGTCTGTTTGTCTGTCTGTCGGTCTGTCTGTGTATCTGTTTGTCTGTCTGTCTGTCAGTCTGTCTGTTTATCTGTCTGTCTGCTTGTCTGTCTGTCTGTTTATCTGTCTGTCTGTTTATCTGTCTGTCTGCTTATCTGTCTGTCTGCTTATCTGTTTGTCTGGTTATCTGTGAGCAGAATATCTCAAAAGGTTATGGATGGATTTGGACAAAATTTGGTGGATAGGTTGGAAGGGTGACAAAGGTGAAATTGACAACGGCATTCATCTTCTCAGGAAGTTGAATTCATTTGGTGTTAGCTCACGTGTGATGCGGATGTTGACAAATTCCTTACTGATCAGTGTTTTGTCATTTAATTTGATTTCCTGGTACAGTTATCTTAATGTGCGGAATAAGTCACGATTGAGAAAGGTCATTACACTGGCATTTATAGCTGTAGGTGGGCCTTCGACCAGTCTGGAGTCTCTCTACTTGCGATCATTGAAAAGGAAGGCGGTGCAGGTGTGTACCGATGAAAGTCATTTCTTGAACGGACTTTTTGAAAAACTGCCATCAGGAATGCTTTCATGTAAGGAGGATGAAGAAGAACATTTTCAAAAAGTCATTTGTACCATGTGCAATTCAAATGTTAAATTCAAATTCCTAGACATTTTGCTCTTTAGTCAATCTTCCATATTTTATTTTTATTTTTTATTTTATATCTTTTTTATTTCGTTTTCTTATTCCCTTTGTGTTTTATGTTTTAATGATGGTCAACTTATGGTATCACCAAAGAATAATTTCCCTGAATATGGGACAATAAAGATTTATTATTATTATTAGATTTTGCTGAATATGCGGATCCAGATCCAGATACAAGTATTAAAAAAAAATTAAAGTGATTCTCACAAATCTCAGTTGGATCATAGAAAAAAACAAAGGAATATCAAAAGAAAATATATCTTTGGTACGATTTTAAGTCTTTGGTATGATTCGGCCGGGGTCCGATTTGAACTACCGACCTACCAGACTCAGGAGCAAACCGTCTATTCTAACCATCACACCATCTAGTCCGGTTTGTCTTTGTGTTATTAGCAACAACAAATAACCACATTTGCTGCTTTAATAAATGTGATGAAAAATCTAAATGACGGAAAGTGAGTTATCAAGGAGGGTGGAGCGGCACACAATTAGGAAATTCTGGCAATGAAAACATCAAACCTGTTGCAATTTACAACCAAATAAACACAAAGGAATTGAACAGCACATCCATTTTCAAGATAACGTTTTGGGGAAACAAATGTTTTGAGAGGCTATTAAGAATGACATCGTGCGCTGGAGACATCGACATACTCATCCTACGAAATCCCTTTATTGATTGAAGGCATCTGAAAGATTTCGATCTGATTGATCAAGTGTGTGTTCAAACTACAACTTTTAAAAGTAAGGCAATTAGTGTGAGTTGTGTGTGTGTGCGTCTGTGTGGTGCGTCTGTGTGGTGCGTCCGTGTGGTGCGTCCGTGTGGTGCGTCCGTGTGGTGCGTCCGTGTGGTGCGTCCGTGTGGTGCGTCCGTGTGGTGCGTCCGTGTGGTGCGTCCGTGTGGTGCGTCCGTGTTGTGCGTCCGTGTTGTGCGTCCGTGTTGTGCGTCCGTGTTGTGCGTCCGTGTTGTGCGTCCGTGTTGTGCGTCCGTGTTGTGCGTCCGTGTTGTGCGTCCGTGTTGTGCGTCCGTGTTGTGCGTCCGTGTTGTGCGTCCGTGTTGTGCGTCCGTGTTGTGCGTCCGTGTTGTGCGTCCGTGTTGTGCGTCCGTGTTGTGCGTCCGTGTTGTGCGTCCGTGTTGTGCGTCCGTGTTGTGCGTCCGTGTTGTGCGTCCGTGTTGTGCGTCCGTGTTGTGCGTCCGTGTTGTGCGTCTGTGTTGTGCGTCTGTGTTGTGCGTCTGTGTTGTGCGTCTGTGTTGTGCGTCTGTGTTGTGCGTCTGTGTTGTGCGTCTGTGTTGTGTGTTGTGCGTGTGTGTGTATGTGTGTGTGTGTGTGTGTGTGTGTGTGTGTGTGTGTGTGTGTTCAGGTGCATATGTAAGCACACGCACATGCATACATAAGTTGATCAAAAGTGCAAGTCAGGTTTCCAAGCAGCCCCATCACTCAACTATCATTGGCTGAAATCAGTGCGCACTAGTCATGCATAGCAAGCAGTGATTAATAACGACAGCCATTAAAAAATCATGACATTGTCGAGGCTTATCATTGCAGCATGCTGACCTTTTTTGAAACAGCATTCAGGTTTCACTGTGACAACAGTGCCCTTTGAAAATAAATACCATCAAAATGGTACATCACTCTCAATCAGGATGCACAGAATAGCCTGCTACCTTCGTTTCAGCTGAGGGTCTAGGTGCTGTCGCTTCGTTGGTGGTTCTTGAACATGCTCCTGTCTTCCATGTTTGAGAAGAACCTTTTCTTTGCTGCTGACCATTGTAATTGTCTCCACAACGGTTGTCCCCGTAATTGCGGTCCCTGTGCTCATAGTCTGGGAAACTGAAGGTGGAGATTTGTTGATTGTCTCTGTCAGCTGGAGAAATGAGAATGCGCAAAACAAGATCACGGGCAATCTCTCAGAAGATATGAAAACTAGTACAGATACATTCAAAGTACACCGCCCCCATGCCATATAAATAAATAACATATCCTGCAGCACGCAACATTGCCTGGGCACCTTTGGCGCCCAGCAATGTCGCCACGCAGCACATGGAGACGGATTTGGAAGGGAGAGGTGCACAATAGTTGATTGATTAATTGCACAATTAAAATAAATAAGTAATCATAAAATAGAATTAACTTCTTAATCAATTGGCTAGTGGCATATCTAAAACACCAGCGTTTCATCCAAATCTGTAAATTTTTGAAAATTAATTAAATAATTCATTGATAAAATATAAATAAATAAATAATTGAGTAATTGATTCATCAATTAATTGATCAAACAATAAATCAAAAATTCCATTTATAGCCAAATCACTTGGTTATCCTAAATTAATCAATTGATTAATCAAAAAGTAAAAAATACCGTTTTTGACAAAGTACTTGCTCACTATTGTGACAAAATTTCAGCTTCCTAGCTCAAAGGATGGCTGAGATATCGCCCGGACAAACAAACAAACAATAAGACGTCATGCAGAGCACGATACTTGCAAAATCCACCCTCCCTCCCCAAAAAAAGGTTGCCATTGATCCATCAAATTGTCCATTTCATCAAGATTAAAATAGACAATCTTGATCAAAAATCGCATCAATAGGATGAAAAGTGACCATTTTTCAGATGAAAATGGATGATTTTAGAAGATTGACCTTGAGTTGACCTTTGACCTTAAAAATAGTTGGTTTCCCAATTCAGTGAGGCACTATGCAAATGCTGTTGTATTTTCAAGTCAATCTCCGAAAATTGAGGATTTTAGAAATTTGAGAAAAGTGATTGACCTTTGGCCTATGTTGACCTTGTTATGTATGTTGACCTCAAAAATAGTTGGTGTTTGAATTCAGGTAGCTGATATACAACAACAACAACAACAACAACAACAACAACAACAACAACAGGCAATTTTAAAAGGCCATTTTCCCTGCAAGAGCGGGGGTTAGCCTTGTGGTCCCCATGACAATGTTCTCCATTGTCATGATATATCCTATTTATCCTATTTAAATATATCCTATTTATGATATATCCTATTTAAATCTGAATAGGCTGATATCCTATTCAAATCTCAAGTCAATCGGATGAAAATTGAGGATTTTAGAAATTTGAAAAAAGTGGTTGACCTTTGGCCTATTATGACCTTTTAACCTTTTGACCCCAAAATGTATAGGATTTTGTCGGACCTCAAACTCCACCACACATGAATAAAGTGGTCGATGAAAAAATTAAATTACGAATCGATTAATTGATTAATGAAAAAATCAAAAATACCCTTTGCAGCCAAATCACTTGGTCGTTGTCAAGTCTAAGTAGCAGCTTCCTAACTCAAAAGGTGCCTGGGATATTGCCCAGAGAAGAAAGAAAATAAATAAGTACTTAATAAATTGATAATAATTAAGTAGTTAATAAATTCATTGATTAATCAAAAAATAAAAAATACTGTTTTGCCAAAGAACTTTTTATTACTTGATCTTTGACCTTGACCTTGACCTTTGACCGATAGTCAAAAAAATTGACAGCCTCACTTTTGTCCTTCAGAATCGTCCGGTAAAGTTTGACGAAGATAGGTGAAGGCGTTCGCGAGTTATCGAGCTCACAAACAAAAAACAAACAAACAAACAAGACAGGCCGACATATGACGAAAATTTTAAATTTTCATCATAACAAATAAACAAACGGAATGAAAACCGAGTACTCCCTTTCGGAGCGCGTCATCGCCAGGCCCCCCTTTAGTGCCCGGCGATGACGTCATGCAGCACCTGGAGATGGAATAAGGAGGAGCGGTGTACAACAGAATTTTGAAACAGCTGCAGCACACAGGCTTCCTACTTGGTTTTAAACATCCACAAACCAATGTCGGAGAGCAAGGTCAGCTTCAACGTTTCATGAAAATTTGTTGCAAATACAAATTTGGCAATTTAACGTTCAAGTCCCTGGAACCATTTTGTGCATGTGGTGACCCAAGAATTGGTGCTGACCAGCCTGGATCGACTCTCAAGCTGATGGACGAGGGCATCCCACTGCTGCGCGAAGCCATCCAGCGTCCTTTGCACGGCAGTGGTTCCTGTCGGACTTGCGATGGCGGTCACCACGGCCTGGCCCAGCGTGCTTAACTTGCTCATTACTGGTCGTTTCATGGACATGTCCTCCTTGAGGATCTGTTGTTGTGGATACATATTCATTTTCACCAGGGTTAACGTTCAAGACACACAATGATTCAAGACACTTACATTTATGCGAAGAAATCATTTTGGACAAAAAACTGGGAATTGGGACACAAGGGTAATATTCCGATGAACTCCAAGATACAATATGGATGAAAGTGATAAATTAATTATCCTTGCAGGCTTGGTGGCCTAGGTCTGACATGATGTCCTCGAGCTAGGCATACTCGTCTCTAATTTCTGTAGCCTGGGTTAGATTCCCGACCCAGATATTACCTGTCAGTTGGGTCTTTCACAGGTAGGGTGTTTCATCACTGCGTGTGCCGTCCATCGGATGGACATTAAAGCTGGGCGTCCCATATGCTAGCATTAGTTGGTAGACGCTAATGATATTGGCGACGAGTAGACCAGCTAATGCCAGCACCATGGCCAAAAAACAAATTCCTGCCATAACGAGTCGAACGTCAGGCCTGGCCAGCCGGTTCGTGAAGACTAGAGCCAAGCGTTCCCCAGCCGACCCCATGAGATTGGTGAGAGAATGGTAGACCTAGCCCCCCCAGCCCTGTCTGTGCTCTATCCCCGAAATATTCATACAGGTCGCACAAGATCTGCCAGCAACAATCTTCTGGTGAAACTGCCAAAATCAAGACTCTCTGCTCACCTTCACTCTTTCATTCCCCTTTACTCCCGCCTCCTCCCTCCAGGTCTTTAAAACAGCTGTTCACCACCATCTGTCATCTTCCCCCATCCAAAACCTTGATCTTTTCTACCCCCGTTAATTCACCCTAGATACACTTTTCTGAAATACCAACTTCTTTCCTGGAAGTCCTAGCTGTGTCCATATGTTTTTTGTTTTTTTTTACCTCTCCCACCCCCAATCCCCTTCCCACGCCTCCTCCCCCCCAAGCCCTCGACATCGCACAGATCTCCCGATGTCCCTGCTCTCAAATGTTGTACTTGTGTGCTTCCCTCTCTCTCCCCATATTGTCTCCCGCTCCCTTTCTTTCGTCTTATGTGTCCGTTTGTTTTTTGTTTTTGTTTTGTCATTAACGTTAGCTCTTACACGAGCCTCGATCTTGTGTACAAAAAAAAAAAATGGCGTTAAAGAAGAAGAAGACGAAGAAGGCTTGGTGACCTATGTCCATTTTTATGGTTTCTTCATTCACAGACCAGAAGATTGCTGCTGATTGGAGAATTCTCCAGAATCAGGAAATGCCAATCACAGCTAGTTTTACACGTGTTACATCCCTTGATTTTCGGCAGAAGTGCACCAATTGTAGCTCCTGTAATCTTCCCGCACTGTACTTATCCAAAATAGCATTCACGTCGCAAACTATCATAAATAAGCAAAATAAAACAGGGAGAACATCGAATTGAAAACCAAAAGGATGCAATCATTAGAAGCCCACCTTTTCACGATTTATTTATTTTTTATTTTTTTTTGTATACAAGATCGTGGCTCGTGAAGGAGCGAACATTTATCACACAGAAAGACAAACCGACAAACCGACACATAACCGACAAATCGACACATAAAACAAAAAGCATCGGGAGCGGTAGACAAGATGGGGAGAGAGGGGGAAGGACACAAACACAACATTTGAGAGCAGGAATCGAGAGACATGGAGACATCGAGAGATCTGTGGGAGGGAGAGGGCTTTGGGGGGAGGCATGGGAAAGGGGGTGGGAGAGGCATAAAACATATGGACATGTCTAAACATGTTGTAACACTGTAACATTGTAACTGTAACACTAACTGTAACTGTAATTGTAACTTGTAATTGTAACACTTGTAATTGTTACAATTGTAATTGTAATTGTAAACAATTGTAATTGTAACTGTAATTGTAACTGTAACTGTAATTGTAACTGTAACTGTAACTGTAACATGTAACACTGTAACACTGTAACATGTAACATGTAACATGTAAACATGTTGTAAAACATAAACATGTCTAAACAGACACTGCCAGGACTACCAGGAAAGAAGTTGGAATTACAAACAAGGTGGATCTGGGGTGAATTAGCGGGGGTAGAAAAGATCAAGGTTTTGGATGGGGGAAGATAAGAGATGGTGGTGAACAGCTGTTTTAAAGACCTGGAGGGAGGAGTGGGATTGAAGGGAGTGAGGGAGTTTGTTCCAGAGGCGGGAGAAAAGAGGAATGAAAGAGTGAAGGTGAGCAGAGAGCCGAGATTTCGGCAGTTTAACCATCAGAGGGTTGCTGGCAGATCTTGTGCGACCTGTAGGAATATTTGGGGGACAGAGCACAGAGAGAGCTGGGGGTGCAAGGCCGGAGAGGAGTCGGTAGAAGACAGAAAGACCACCTACCTGCCTGCGGTGAGTGAGTGAAAGGCCCTCAGAGATAGCTTCATCGCGGGAGATTCCAATAATTCTGAAAGCTTTGGTTTCAACAGCGTGAAGCCGAGCTAGGTGTGAGGCAGGAGCACCAGCCCATAGGGGGAGAACAGTATTCCATTGAGCTGCGGATGAAAGCCTTGTATGTGGTGAGGAGCTCAGGTGTGCCGAGGAAGGACTTCGCACGACGGAGGATGCCCAGTCGGCGACTGGCTTTGGAGGCCAGCTTGGAAATGTGGTTTTCCCAAGAAAGATCATGGCAGACAGTGAGACCCAAAAGCTTGAGCGACAGAACTTCTTGGAGAGGATTGTTGAGAAAGTAGATGGGAGGGTTGTCCAGTCGATCTTTTCGGAGAGACAAAGTAAGAGTGTGAGATTTCTCAGGATTGAAAGACATGTTCCACTTGTTTGACCAGTCTGTGATTTTGTCCAAGTCTTCAGAGAGTGAGGAGGCTGCAGACTGCCGATCTGAGGGAAGAGGAATGGAGCGGCAGAGAGTGGAGTCATCAGCAAAGAGATAGAGAGGATTTTCAAGAGAGTCAGAGAGATCATTGATGAAGACCAGAAAAAGCACGGGGCCCAGAACACTGCCTTGGGGAACTCCAGCCTGAACAGGAAGAGGAGATGAGAGAAACCCATTCAGGGCCACACGTTGACGACGACTAGAGAGGAAGTCCGCCAGCCATGCGTGGAGATTTCCATGGATACCAAAGGAGGAGAGTTTGGTGAGCAGAGCGGGGTGCCAGACCGTGTCGAAGGCACGTGATATGTCGAGGGAGACAGCTCTAATTTCCTGTTTGGCATTGAGGACCTCCATCCATTGTTGAGACAGCAGAAGCAGCATGTCCAGAGTAGAGTGACCTGGTCTGAAACCAAATTGATGATCAGAGATCAAGCCATTGGAGAAGAGGAAAGATTTCATATCCGAAGCAATGATGGATTCCATGACTTTGCTGATAATTGGGAGAAGGCTGATTGGTCTGTAGTTGCTAGGATCTGTTTTTGCACCTTTTTTGTACATAGCGGTGATGTTGGCTGATTTCCAAGCAGATGGCAGTTGACCTTGAGCAAAGGAGAGGGTGAAGAGAACAGAGAGAGGGTGAGATAGAGCGGCAGAGCAGGATTTTAGGACCCGTGGGCTGATGCCGTCGGGTCCAGTTGCAGAATCAGAGTCGAGGTTTGACAGAAACTTTTCCACCTTGTCAGGAGGAAAGGACACGGAGTCCAGGAGCAGCAGGGTACGACTGGGTATGGTGGGTACAGAGAGGGATGGGTTTGGGACACAAGATTTAGAGGCAAACACAGAGTTGAGGCATTCACCTTTTTCACGTGCGGAGTCAGCTGTGTAGCCGTTTGAGGTAAGGGAGGGGATGGAGGGGGAACAAACACCAGAAACGGATTTGACCAGACGCCACCAGGATTTGGAAGAGGGAGACAGATAAGAGAGTTCGGTCTTGAGAACGGAGAGATATTGTTTCCTAGCTCTCCCGAGGGTGGACACACACTTGTTTCGGGCTTTGTGAAAGGAAATGAGATTTCCTTCCGTTGGATTTGCTTTCCAGGAGACGAAGGCAAGTTGTTTCTGGGCAACAGCCTCACCACAAGATTCCGTGTACCATGGACGGGAGGAAGGGTATGACAACTGAAGACGAGATGGGATAAATCTGTGCATGAGAGAGAGCAATTTACTTTGGAAGAATTCCCAGGATGAGTTGATGTCAGAGGTGGTAGAGATGGGAGACCAGTCCAGATGATTGATGGCTGCTTGAAGACCGTGCCAGTTGGCCTGAGTGAAATGCCAGACTCGTCGATGCTGAGCAGGCTCCCTGAGGATGGTCAGAGAGATGTCCACTTTAACAAGGACATGATCAGATGATCCGATTGGAGCAGAAGAAGAGCAGCAGACATTTTCAGGGAAGTTAGTCATAACCAAGTCCAGAAGAGAAGATGTTCCGTTGACTGAGATCCGGGTCGGGAAATTGACAGATTGTGTCAGTCCCAGTGAGTCGCAGAAGTCCTTTGCTGAGGAGCCATGGCTGGTGAGAGAGGTACCCACACCCAGCCAACTGGCATGATGACAGTTGAAATCACCACATATGAGGAAGAGAGAGTTGGGATGAGTAGATAGAAGTTGGTCCGTATTATCAGACAGCGAGATGTAGATGGAATCATCACTGTTTGGTGGACGGTACAACACACATATGAACAAGAGGTGGGAGCGAAGGGGAAGCCGTAGCCAGAGGTATTCCTGGGGGTGAGGTGGAGAGAGTGCAGTGCAGGGCGAGTGAGAAGAGTGTTTTTGATAAAGATAGCAACCCCACCTCCAGGACGAGGCTCAGGTCTATCATACCGGAGGAGGGAGTAGCCCGGGAGAGATACTAAGGAATCAGAGACATCATAAAGGAGGAAAGTTTCTGTTAAGCAGATGACGTCTGGTTTGACAGAGCAACCTGTATGGAGAGATCAGTTAAGTTTGAACGAAGGCCCCGGATGTTTGAGGTCCATACCGTTAATGAAGAGGAAGGGGGAGCATCAGATACAGAACAGGGGGGAGGAGGGGTAGGGTAAGATGTGGAAGAGGTGGAAGAGGTAGGGAGAGCTGTTGAAGGTGTGTCAGAGATTTCAGAATAGCTCGGAGAAAGGGCAGGATGGGGCGGACAAAAGGTTTGATGGTGATTGGGTGAGGCACAATGAGGTGTTATTTGAGGAGGGGGAAGAGCGAGGCAGAAGGTTGGGGGAGATGGAGGTGAGAGTTGGAAGGGGGAAGAAGCGGGGAGGACGCTTTGAGGAGGGGGAGTGAGAGGGGGGAAATTGAGAAGCAATGAGGGTGGGGAGATTTGAAGGGGAGGGGTGAGGGGGGAGTTTGGGAGGGAAGGGACAAGGGGAGGGATTTGAAAGGGATGGGATATGGGGGAGATTTGGAGGGGAGGGGTGAGGGAGGAGTCTAGGAGGGGAGGGGCGAGGGGGCGTCTTGGCGGGGAGGGGTGAGGGGGTAGTTTAGGAGGGAGGGGGCAAGGGGGGAGATTTGAAAGGGATGGGTGATGGGGAAGATTTGGAGGGGAAGAAGGCACTATAGGAGATGGATATGGACGGGGAGGGGTGATGGGGAAGATTTGGAGGGGAGGGGTTATGGGGAAGATTTGGAGGGGAGGGGTGAGATTGGATTTTAGAAAGTGTACGATTTATGGGAAACGAACATTTATTGCAAAATGAGTTTCTTGTGACCTTGGAGTTAAAAATACGTTTAAGGACGCTGGATGGAGGATGGAGTGCAGGAGAGTTTAGGGAATGTAGAAAAAAGGCACTATAGGAGATGGATATTTTTTTGGGGATGAATTGATTTGGTAAGCAAGTCAAAAGCAGCCTTTTAAAGAAGAAGAAGAAAAAGGCGTTATAAAATATGACGGAATACATAACTTGAGGGGAAAGTGTAAACATTGAAGGTTAATAACAGTGAAAACTATCTGGGGAAATGGGGGAGAAACACGTGGTCGAAGAACGAACGAACGAATAAGAATGAATAAACGAATGAGAACAGAGAAGGAAATGTTATTTTTTCTGTTTGTTTTTTTTTGAGTTGAGATTTACACAAGGAAGTAGGCTATGGGTGAAAAGACTGGGAATACAGAGAACGAAAGTTATTGGATCACAAACGACGGACCGCTGAGAGAAAAACAAAGCCTCAAGGTTGTACAGTGTACACTGTACAAGGCCTCAAGACACGACACGAATTAACACGATTTTCAATACAGGTATGAAAGATTTGCACCGAAAAATCTTCGTCGGGACACAATATACGTACAACACCATAAATAAATACAGTTTTAACGAAAATACAAATGGGAACAATCACTTAACTTCGATTTGAAATCGTTCGCGACGCGGCAAAGGCCTTGCTCGCGACACGGCAAACAGACGATCAATTTATGAAAGATAAACACCGAGAAACAACCAAAGTTGCACACAATAACTTCACACACCGAAAGATAAATACAGTTTCGACAAAATACAATTGTGAACAGACTTAACTTCGAAAAACGTGGAGACCATGTGGAGCTTCGAAAATCCCTCCCACCGTCTCCGAAATCTCGCGAGATGGCACGCACTTTTACTTTTAGCCATGGAAGTCGCGAACACCTCATTTTTATATAATCTCAGTGAAGAGTGAAGAGTGAAGTGAAGTTAAACACAAACGTAGTTTTCCGGAAAACGGTTTCTAGCAATTTCAAATTGCCGGTTAATTGAAGCTTACCGCTAACTTTCTCACGCTGGACACGATGTCGTTGTGGTCAATGAATCCAGTAGTTTTCACCTGGCCCAATGCTTCTTCCTTCTCTTTTAGCCATGCATCAAAAAGGACCTGAAGGTATGTGCAGGAAACACCAGGTATTTTTTATAAACAAAATCTTGGCTCAGGTATGAGCAAGGAGACAGAGGCAATGAACTGACAGTGCAAGGGGCATCAATTACAGTATATACAACCAGCAGAAGCACGTTCCAAAAATACAACGATATTGGAAAAAATAGAAATGATTTTCGGGAGGGGTCGAGGCAGCAGTCAATTTCCTATACACCGCCCAGGTTCTATTATGTTTCGAATTGAAAAAAAATAATTTTATTGTAGGTTCGGAATCATTTGAAACAACTTTTAGTGAATAGTCTTTTCTCTCTGAGGAGTATTTCTGTGTTTCAGGTTGGGGCAGACAGACAGCATTAGCATTAGCATTAGCATATATATATATATATATATATACTGTATATATATATATATATATATATATATATATATATATATATATATATATATATATATATATATATATATATATATATATATATATATATACATATATATACAGACTTGGCAATTAATATGGCTTTTTTTTTTTCTGGACTTGGGTTTACTTTCTGAATTCAGTAGTATATCAATCTGGTGAGTTTCTTTTACCCTTCGGTGATGTCTTTGTTGAAAGAAACATGTCACTGATTGTCTTTCGCAGCAAGAAGTCAATAACAGGATTATATCACAGGTGGCGTGACAAAATGCAAGGACGGGTACATTTGACGATTGGCTTCACAATCGGGTATATAAGGGTTGTTGCGTTCTGTGTTCGTGGAAAACAACTGCTGCACGTCGACAAAAGTTATTGCCGCTTCCTCTGGAGATGGTCCGTCAACTTGACAATGCTGTTTGTCATGGAGTGGTGGCTTTACGAAATTCTGGCATCAAACAGCGTGCTATTGCTCGGCAGTATGGCATCACTCAAGTTCAGGTGTCAAAGATCCTGAAACGAAATGCTCAGAGGGGTGTCCCCACTCCAATACCGAGGCCAGGACGTCCACGCAGAACCACAAGGAGAGATGATCGCCAGCTGCACCGGTTGGTCTGCAATGGCCGTACCAAGTCAGCTAATCGGCTTAGGGCTGAGTGGCAGCAACTGACAAATGTGCCTGTATCCAGAAGGCTAGTCAACCAACGACTGGTTCAAGCAGGCTATCGTGCCAGGCGTCCCCTGAGAAAGCCATGCCTGACCAGACAACACAGCCAGCGCCGATTGCAGTGGGCCAGAGAGCACCGTCAATGGCAGCCAGGACACTGGAATCACGTGACCTTCAGTGACGAGTCTAGATTTCTGGTCTATCGTCAAGATGGCCACGTCCGAGTGCGCAGACAAGTGCATGAAGCCCACAACGAAGATTGTATAGTGCCAAGAGTCCAAGCTGGAGGTGGTGGGGTGACCGTTTGGGCTGCTTTTCATGCAGGGGGCAAAACTGACCTGGTTGTTCTGAATGGAAACCTGAACCAGTTCAAGTACAGGGTCATTCTGGAAGAAACATTGCTTCCATTTGCTTGTGCAGCCTTTCGAGGAAACTTTGTCTTCCAAGATGACAATGCACGGCCTCATCGTGCTCGCATGATCCAACACTTTCTTGCTGACCGTGGTGTCAAGCATATGGAGTGGCCTGCCATGTCCCCGGATATGAATCCGACAGAGAACTTGTGGGCAGAATTAACGCATCAAATCGACAACTTGGACCAGCAGCCGACCTCTGTGCGTGAATTGCAGCACACTATTGTCACTGCATGGCAAGCGATTCCTGTCCAAACCTTGGCAAATCTCGTGAACAGCATGCCTCGACGTGTACGTGCTCTCCTGAATGCTCGTGGGGGTTACACGAAGTACTGAACTGTAATTTTACTGTCCGTAATCCCAGTCATAATTTAGCTTTTGTTTTTGTTGAAATTTTTTTTGGCTAATGTGCAAAATAAAGAGATACTTCTGGAAAACGTACAGAAGTTTAACACAGTACTGTCCATTAATTGAGTTCGATATCAGTTTACATCACTTTCAAGGATCAATTTATTTGCTTCGCAATGTCAAATGTGATTTTTGTTTCATTTACAGGTCACATTAACAAAATCTAGAATAATTTCAACATAATTCCAATGAACTTTTGGTTCTAAGTCATCTTGAAAAGTAAGTTCACCCCCACAAAAAAAATATTCCATATTAAATGCCAAGTCTGTATGTATGTATATATATATATATATATATATATATATATATATATATATATATATATATATATATATATATATATATATATATATATATATATATATATATATATATATATATATATATATAATGTATATATATATATATATATATATATATATATATATATATATATAAAATATATATATATATATATATATATATATATATATATATATATATATATATATATATATATGATGAATGATGAGTAAGGGGATGAACATCCAGAAAAAGAGAAATAGGGGGCAGGAAACAGTAACCTGAAAGTAAGACGGGATAGCCAGGGCCAACACTCAAAGGGAGTAGAAAAGATTGCAGGTATGGTTGGGGGATGACATGAAATGGCATGTACATCACTTTATTGAAACCCTGCAGAGAAGAGTGTGATTAAACTCCAGTGCAAAGAGTGCAACCGACAAGGCAATTCCATAAGCAGGCCAAAAGAGGAACAAAAAAAGGAGATGGGCAGAAGGCCTGGATTTTTGGAATTTATAACGAGGGGCAATTGCAGGAAAATGGAGATAGCTTGGCACATCTGATTGCCAGGAATGTTCTACATTTACAGTAAAACAGGCAAAGCCACGTCAAAAGAAAGCAGCCGTTTCATATCCTGTAGCTACACGTGAGAGATGGCAATGTTTTATATGCTTAAGCATCAAAACCAAAGAAAAGAGGCCAAAACAATCTGCTCAAATGTTTTATCACAACAGCGATCGACAACATGTCAGAAAACACAGCGCTTTGCCGGGCCACCTGGTGTTCCCTGGGTCTTTGAGACTAAATGCATTCACCATATTTCATTTGAGCAACTGGAGTATGACTTCCCTTGAAGGAACAAGATGTTCAAAGTTTGTTTCATATGTTCTCTTTGTAATCCGTTTTTAAAACACAAAGCGAAAATTTGACAAACTCGCACCAATGCCATACAACAACAACACAACATGCATTTTAAGGCCATTTTCCCTGCAAGAGCGGGGGTTAGCCTTGCGGTCCCCATGACAATCTTTTCCATTTTGCCCTATTTTCTGCATCTCCCCTTGTTAACCCCCTTGCCCGCATTTCTTCTTCCACCATCTTTAGCCAAGTCTTTCTCGGTCTTCCCCGTCCTCTACTTCCTTCTACATTCATTTCCTTCACTCTTCTCAACCAGTCACTTTCATCCTTCCCCAACACATGACCAAACCATCTCAACCTGTTCCTCTTCACAGCATCAATCACAGGCTCTATTCCCATCATCTTTTGCAATTCATCATTTGTCTTCCTCTCTCTCAACGATACTCCGCACATCCACCAAACCATTCGCATTTCCACCCTTTCCAGCCTTCGTTGCTGCTCTACGTTCATTACCCATGTCTCGCTCCCATAAATCATAACACTTCTCACACATGCAGCATACACCTTTCCCTTCAGCTTCAACGACACTCCCCTCCTCATCAGCACACCACGCCACTCAGTTCCCAAAACTTCTTCCATGCACATCTCACTCCAGCAACCGTTGCCGAGTCTGATCCACCTTCTCCATTCAGCATGTCTCTGAGGTAGCAAAATGTTTTCACACCTTCCAGCTTCACACCGTCTCCAAGATCCAACTCAACATTTCCTCCATCTGCAGCTCCCTCTGTGCACACCTTACACTTGAATGTAGCTGCCACACTGGTTAATGACCCTCTCAGACCACTACATTTTTGATGAACCCACTCAGCGCACATTGTACCTTGAATGGAGTTCACTCCGACACCCTTCCTGCACACAGCACATGGCCACTTCCCAGTTCTTTCCACCTCACCACATGCATTACCACTTGCCATCACCTTCGTATTTCCGATATTCACCTTCAGACCTTTTGTCTCCATACATTCCTTCCACTTGTTCATCTTTTCCTTCAGTCCATCCATACTTTCCGCAATCAACACCAGATCATCTGCCTACAACAACTCCCACGGTCAACCCTCCTTTACGTTCTGAGCCAGCACCTCCATCACAGCTACAAATAGTAGTGGACTTAGTACCGACCCCTGATGCACTCCCACCTTCACCTCAAACTCACCACTGTTCCCGTCCTTCGTCCTTAAAGCTGTGCGCGCTCTTTTGTACATTGCCATCACTACTCTGATCAACCATTCCTCCACTCCTAACTTCCTCAATGCCCATGTCAATACTTTGCGTGGAACCCTATCGAATGCTTTCTCCAGATCAACAAACCCAAAAAACAACTTCTTCCTCTTCTCCATGTACTTCTCCTGCAACTGCCTCGCAATAAAGAGCGCATCTGTCGTTCCTCTTCCTGGCATAAATCCAAACTGCATTTTGTCGATCTTCACCTTCTTCCTTATCCTCTTATCCTTCTTATATATCTTCCTTATCCTATTCACTTATCCTTCTTATCCTTACCAATGCCATGAAAGGGTGTTTAGCATTGAAGCAAATAAATACAAAACTGATGGGAATATGCCATCCTGCATGAATATATCTATATTATAAACCAGGGATGTCAGTCCATCCGTCCCCAAATTCCCTCAGTTTTGGGGCCAGCCCCATCAAACCTTCTCTGAAACGTTTTGGGGTCCCAGCGGTTAGGGTACCGTAAGGTGTAGGTAGGATATTTCATAAATTCTTCAATACAATTATGATTTTGAGTTTTGATATATTCAAAGCTGCTCCAGATCCGGAAGTAAACATATTGTTGTGGATATGAGGATTGTGTTTTTTTAATTGCTTTATTCTGGACCCTCCTGCCTCCAGTTGTGTATAAAGGTCCAAGGGCGTTCCCGTAGTTAATTCCATAAAACATACACGAAGGACACCATATATCCCTGTTCAGTAGTTATATCCTTATTATGTGTATTAGTGTAAGGCTGTGTCTTCCATTAATTTAAATACTCCATTGCACCAAGTGAAATAAGAGTAGATCCCCTTTCATTCACATTCCCCTTCCAACAATAATTGCCAACTGTTCCCCTCTGCGACTCCATTCGCCACGAGGTCGGCTCGGAGAAGAAGGGGGAGGAGCTGCCGACTCCTGGGCGTGCCCGCCCATCATCATCAAGGGCGGAGCCAGAGGGCCGTGCCGACCAATCAGGGCCGAGGCGAGCTGACCGATGGGCGTGTCCTAGACACCAGCGGCTTGATCGCCTAAGGCGCTATAAAGAGCGCGCGCGAAAGCCTTGAAGTAGTTGGACTAAGAAAGAGAGAGAAGAGAAGGGGCGAAGCAAAGCAAAGAGAGCAAGAGTCGAGGAGGGAGGAGATCAGATCACAGACAAGCCAAAAGAGAGTCCTGGAGTTTGTGAGAGAGGGAGAGAGAACCCGTCACGCCAGACCCCCCACCAGCAGCGTTGGCTCCACCAAGCAGCTCCGACCCGTTACCCCGTGCACACGACAGGATCGGTGGCATTGGCGGCCGCCGAGGTCCAGCCCGACGTCCCGTGTGGGATCAAGCTCCAGCCAGCTCCATGCCTTCCTCCCCCTCCAGCCACCCACCTCCTTCCAGCCAATCCACTCTGCAATTCCCCGTGTGAGTCCGTCTTTGTTTGTTCTGTCCAGGGTATTAATTAAGCCTGTTGAGATAAGCTAGCGATTTTCACTGTGTCTCTGATTTCTTCTGTAAATTATTTTATTATCCTTCCTTCTCCTTGGTTACTTTTGGTTGTAAATAGCAAATAAATTATATTCGTATTCCCTACTTCTGTCTTCCTCTTCTTCACATCCGTGTCGCCTTTGTCTTTTCCCCATTGAATATCTGTGGCACGATTTGGCCCACGTTTAAGGGATCGGGTCTAGTCATTGTAAAAACAGTTCAGGCTGCGGCGCCATCCACTCGGCAAATTAACATCTTATCCGCGGTCCGTAACAATATATTCACGGACATTCGCTGGTTTGATAATACCTCGATTCAATTATGATTTTGAGTTTCTACCTGACCGATGCCACTATCATCCATCCTAAGGTGGGTGGGAAGTTTCATAAATTTCTCAATGCATTTATGATTTTGATTTTCGATCCGAACGAAGTGTTCTGTATCTGCCCTTTCTCACCGGCAGAGTAGTCTGTATTGGTTACCACATTAGAATAGCATTTACCTTTGTGTACTTCACGAGTGTTTGTAACATTGTATTTTGTTATAATGATGCTATAATCTTAATTTGTGATTGTAATGTCTGGTGGTGCTGATTGTCTGTTTGCATATGGCCTCTCACCCTCTCACCCAGGTATCTATCGTGTGAGTATATTGTCGTGCGATTGCCCCTCGGTTAAGACCAGGGAATCGCGGATGGAAACGAGCTTTAACTCCGAGGCGACGTTCAATGGCGGATTTGCTATACACGCGTGGGAGGAAGAAGGAAAGAGGAAGAAACGGCACATGGGTTCACGGTGTGGCACGTGGGTTCACTGTGTGGCACGTGGGTTCACTGTGTGGCACGTGGGTTCACGGTGTGGCACGTGGGTTCACGGTGTGGAACGTGGGTTCACGGTGTGGAACGTGGGTTCACGGTGTGGCACATGGGTTCACGGTGTGGCACGTGGGTTCACGGTGTGGCACGTGGGTTCATGGTGTGGAACGTGGGTTCACGGTGTGGAACGTGGGTTCACGGTGTGGCACGTGGGTTCATGGTGTGGCACGTGGGTTCACGGTGTGGCACGTGGGTTAACGGTGTGGCACGTGGGTTCACGGTGTGGCACCTGGGTTCACGGTGTGGCACGTGGGTTCACGGTGTGGCACGTGGGTTCACGGTGTGGCACCTGGGTTCACGGTGTGGCACCTGGGTTCACGGTGTGGCACGTGGGTTCATGGTGTGGCACATTGGTTCAGGGTCACCATTCCAGCGAAGAGGTGCTATTTCATACTGGACCAAAGGAGGCAGATTGCCAGCTCGACCCTTTGGGAGAATGCTCTCCATGCTGATGAAAGCCGGCGAGTGTGAACACATGTGAAGACGACAGCCACAGTTCCAGCCTCAACGAAGCTCATATTTTGACCAGACTGAGCACGACATCTACCATATGAAAGCGACCACAATATGAACCATGGCAGCAACTCGCCTGGATACAAGGCAAAAATACCTTCTGCACAAGAAAACCTGTACTCCAGCAAAACCACTTGGCAATACGTTTACTGTGATGATGCTGTTATCTTTGAAAATGCTGTATAAAAAAAAACTTTAAAATACCACCACGCATTTGACTTGGCTCAAAGCAGCAATTTCATCGATTCATTTTGTTCCGCCCTCACCAGGGAGTTTTGTACTACTAAAGACAATTAGATTTTGACTTTTCAGCAGAAGAGCAATCAAGCCAGCAATAATTCCTCGGAGCCACACTTGCAGAAATATGATGCCTATGGTATAAATAAAGGGTCTCATTTATAACGTACGTAAACAAAGCGGAAATTTTGTTTATCTACACCTCTTCTGTTCCCAATTCCTATCCCCCTTCTCTATCCACTCCACCTACATCCTCCTTTCTCTTCTTACTTACTTTCGTCTATTTAGTCCCCCCCCCCCTCCCCCTGTTTAGTTCCCCCCCTCCAAAGGGTGGAGCTCTTCCACCCTTTGTCAGGTGTTGTTTTTGGTCCTGGCAGGGTGTTACAGTCACACTCTTCACTAGCAAAGCCAGTGAGCGGTGTCTGTTTCATCGCCGACAACCCAACCAACAAAGAAAAAATATTTAAAAAAGATGGTAACTGCTCAGACAGCACCATACTACTACAAATTAGCATAGTCATTAGAAAATGCACATTGGACCAGAATTCAACACTTAATTCATCCTGCGGGTTGCATCCTCATTGAGGCCTGTCTGTGAGGCTCATGCAGAGGCCCCAAAGGGCAGGAATTGGAAATTTGGCAACGGCACTGGCAGTTTGGTCATATGACATCTTGAGATCCATGAAGTCCAGCTCGAATACCGTTCCACAGCCCAATGCCCATCCTAGGGATGGTATACACATTGTATTGCAACTACCTACAAGTGGGGTTCAAAAAGTTTTGCAATTCGCATACTCGGAATGTGCCTCTTGCATAGTTTATATGATTGAACCCCACAAGTATATACATAATTTATCCCCAGCTCCTTGCCTGCACCAACATCGATGTTATTTTAAGAGTAAATTAATGATGTACTCTTCAAAGCATGTGCAATTCTCAGCCTTCCAATATTTTGTACAGAAAACGATGCACTGCCAAGAAAATCAATGGACGCGTGGTAGCTCTGTTAGGATAGGATTTCCTTTATTGTAGCACAGTGAAGTGATGTGCGAAGGAATTCAAACATGGCAGAGAATTCGTCCGAGATGAGCCCAGGTCTGAAAGACAAACGGACATGACCAGTCGAGAAACTGAAATCCTCTGCTGTGAAAAGGCCATGATAATGACTGATCGCTGAATCAAGGTTGCAGAACTTGAAAAAGAGTTTGGCATTTCTGTTGGAAGCATTGAAACCATTATCCATGAACATCTTGGCACATTAAAGGTTTCTGCCAGATGGGGGCCTTGAAGGCCATAACGGGCTCAAAAAAAAGCTCACGATTGTCAATGTGTTGTCCAGTAAAGAGTTGTTGTTGCTCTGCGACGCTGAGTTGTTGTCATGCCCGGTAAGTGGCCCGGATACATGTTTTTCTTGCAATGCAGATGATGTTTTTGCAACGGCAACACCAGAGGATGTTGGTGCATGTGCTCTTCTGCTACGAAACAATGAACCACTTCTGAAGAACCACTGCGCAGCCTAATATTCACTACTGTGGGTTAAAACAGTCGAAAACAGTGACAGACACAATCTACTCTCCAGCCCAAACTTAGCCCCAAATGACGGTGTTTGTTCCGACATCTGAAGTCTGAGCTTTCACGATGATTATTCCTTGATCGAAATTCAACATCGACGAGTGGTTGAAGAAACATTCATCATAAATATATGAACAACGCATTACAAGTTTGAAGAACAAATGGTCTAAGTGTTCAAAACTTTTTCTATCTACCCAAATTACAAAACATTTTGAACACTCCTCGTACCTGTGACGTGCACTAGCATGACCATTAAACGGCAGGTTGGCATTTAAGCCCACGTGGGACAGCTCAAAGGCAGGTGCACTACTACTGCTCCATCCTATCGATGCAAATTATTATAACACGTGATATGAAGATCACCAAGGACCTGTCCATTTGAAGTCAGGTTCAAAGATGATTTTCTTTATTAATTTACAGAGTATTTCAATAATAAATGCTGCGGACCAGCAGGATAGCCAGGAGTTATGCTCACTCACCCCTGAGCTGTCGAGCCTAGAACCACCTTTAGAGGCCATTTTTCCCTGCAGAGTAGGGGTTGGCCTTTTTTGGGCACCATGGTCCCCTTTTTGAAGCAATGTTTTACAGCCGGATGCTCTTCCTGCCGCCAACCCTGTTAGTCGCCTCTTGCGACACACAGGGAATTACCAGTGAACTGGTACTCAACGTGCCGACCTCGGAAGGATGACAGGCTGAGTCAACCCCCCTGGTGTTAATTCAGCGATCGACCGGGATTCTAACCTGGGATCCGAGGATCCCAAGCCGGCACCCTAACCGCTAAACCAACACCAGACTCTGAGCTGTCAAGCCTAGGTTCAAATCTAACGACCGAGCTAAAAACAATCCATCATCGGGGAGATACATCAATGCAAGTGCCGTCCCTCCGATTGGAGTTTAACCAGGCAGCGTCCAGTCTACTGGAATTACCGCAGTTGGTGAACGTTAATGTCCACAGCGCCTTTCGCGACGAGGAGCCCACAGTTTACAATCGCCAACACTCGGGCTAGAATTCCAAATTTCTGTCACCTTTTGTCGAAAGTCATGCCTGGACAGCTGGCTCATGACAGACAACCAGAAATGCTCCCCATCGACCCCACAAGGTGTTGGGAATAATCGTAGCTGTTAAAGATGTGTCCAAAGTATGTCAGTTTCTGTTTTAGCATCAGCACTTCTAATGTACATGGTGTTCTAATTTATTCAAGCACTGATTTGTTTCTTCTTTCTGTCCTTGGAATATTAAACATTCATCTCCATCACCACATTTAAAAACTGTCAACCTCCTTCATTACCTTCGCAAAAGCGGAAGGTTATGTTTTGATCGCTGTGTATTTATTTGTATGTCTGTGTGTGTGTGTGTGTGTGTGTATGTTATTCGCATAACTCAAAAAGTATTCAACCGATTCGCATGAAATTTGGTGGGATGATAGGTTATTATCCGGGAACCATTTGATTAGATTTTGGAATCGATCGGGTCAAAGGTCAAGGTCAAGGTCATGAAAAGGTCAAAATCGTCTTTTTACCATAGCGCGGTCAATTTGTGTCCAATTTGTATGAAACTAATGCCAAAATGCTTTGCTACACAGATCTTGTAGTCTTTTATTTTGGCAACAAAAGTAGCTGCGGCGAAGGTATGCGCTCTACCGAGTGCCCGTTCTAGTTTCTTTCTTTTTCACTGTCCATGGCTCAATTTCATACAACAACAACAACAACAACATGCATTTTAAGGCCATTTTCCCTGCTAGAGCGGGGGTTAGCCTTGCGGTCCCCATGACAATCTTCTCCATTTTGCCCTATTTTCTGCATCTCTCCTTGTTAACCCCCTTGCCCGCATTTCTTCTTCCACCATCTTTAGCCAAGTCTTTCTCGGTCTTCCCCATCCTCTACTTCCTTCTACATTAACTTCCATCACTCTTCTCAACCAGTCACTTTCATCCTTCCTCAACACATGACCAAACCATCTCAACCTGTTCCTCTTCACAGCATCAATCACAGGCAATATTCCCATCATCTTTCGCAATTCATCATTTGTCTTCCTCTCTCTCAACGATACTCCGCACATCCATCGAACCATTCGCATTTCCACCCTTTCCAGCCTTCATTGCTGCTCTACGTTCATTACCCATGTCTCGCTCCCATAAATCATAACACTTCTCACACATGCAGCATACACCTTTCCCTTCAGCTTCAGCGACACTCTCCTCCTCATCAGCACGCCACTCACTTCCCGAAACTTCTTCCATGCACATCTCACTCGAGCAACCGTTGCCGAGTCTGATCCACCTTCTCCATTCAGCATGTCTCCGAGGTAGCAAAATGTTTTCACACCTTCCAGCTTCACGCCGTCTCCAAGATCCAACTCAACATTTCCTCCATCTGCAGCTCCCTCTGTGCACACCTTACATTTGAATGTAGCTGCCACACTGGCAAATGACCCTCTCAGACCACTACATTTTTGATGAACCCACTCAGCGCACATTGTACATTGAATGGAGTTCACTCCGACACCCTTCCTGCACACAGCACACGGCCACTTCCCAGTTCTTTCCACCTCACCACATGCTTTACCACTTGCCATCACCTTCGTCTTTCTGATATTCACCTTCAGACCTTTTGTCTCCATACATTCCTTCCACTTGTTCATCTTTTCCTTCAGTCCATCCATACTTTCCGCAATCAACACCAGATCATCTGCATACAACAACTCCCACGGTAAACCCTCCTTTACGTTCTGAGCCAGCACCTCCATCACAGCTACAAATCGTAGTGGACTTAGTACCGACCCCTGATGCACTCCCACCTTCACCTCAAACTCACCACTGTTCCCGTCCTTCGTCCTTAAAGCTGTGCGCGCTCTTTTGTACATTGCCATCACTACTCTGATCAACCATTCCTCCACTCCTAACTTCCTCAATGCCCATGTCAATACTTTGCGTGGAACCCTATCGAATGCTTTCTCCAGATCAACAAACCCAAAAAACAACTTCTTCCTCTTCTCCATGTACTTCTCCTGCAACTGCCTCACAATGAAAAGCGCATCTGTCGTTCCTCTTCCTGGCATAAATCCAAACTGCATTTCGTCGATCTTCACTTTCTTCCTTATCCTCCTCTCCACCACCCTTTCCAATACCTTCATTCCATGCTCCAATAACTTTATTGCTCGGTACGAGCCACACTCCAGAGGGTCACCTTTCCCCTTGTATAGAGGGACGAGGGTACTCAGTTCCCAATCCACTGGAATGCGGCCTTCTTTCACCACCAGATTACAGATCTCTGTCATTCTCTCCACACCCCAACTTCCTGCTGCCTTCAACATATCTCCCACAACTCCCGTCGGCCCTCCCACTTTTCCACTCTTCATTGCTTTTATCGCTTCCTCAACTTCCTTCTCAGTTATCTTCTCTGCCGGTCCTAAAACTGGGTTACTCTCTATGTTGCCATCCCATTCATTCTCTGTATTCAACAGCATTTCCATATATCTTTTCCATCTTCCTTTAATTCCATCTGGGTCGACAACGATTTGTCCCACTTCATCCTTCAAGCAACTCACCTCCATCACATCACACCTCTCTTTCGCTATGTGCTTTGCAATCCTGAATACTGCTGTCTGACCCTCTTCCGAATCCAAGCGTTCTCTGAACATTTTCCTACATGCCTCCTGCGCCTTTGCTACCTCTTTCTTTGCAGCCTTCCTGGCTGCCTTATAACTTTCATGCTCTGCTGTTTCTGCTCCCGTACCCTTCGCCTTCTGCCACTCCTTGAACTTCTTCCTCTTCTCGTCAATCCTCTTTCCAACTTCAACATCCCACCACCATGTTTCCGAGTGCCTCGGTGGTCCTTTTGTCCATCCACATACATTGCTCAATTTCATACATTGCAACTAATAATTCCAGGGCATTCAGCAGCCTCCTCTTGGTTTGTTTTGTCTCATCTTTGTCTTTCCAGGTCTTTATCAATCCTGACATTGCTCTTCTCCCCAATAATAACCGTCTATTAATTTCTCCTCTACATTCTCCACTCATTTCAACCTCAGAACTGAGGAATCTGCCAGCAACTCTCTTCTGGTGAAACTGCCAAAATCCAGACTCTCTGCTCACTTTCACTCTATCATTCCTCTTTTCTCCCACCTCTGGAACCTGACTCACTCCTCACTCCAAAACCTTGATCTTTTCTACCCCTACTCCCCTACTTTTCACATTTTCTTCATCTGTGTTAGAAGTTGGAGTATATATCTGAATGATGTTGCCATGTTGGTGTTCATTGGATGTCGTGTATATATAGACCTCACAAAGGTAACATTATATTAACCCTTCATTGACTGGGTTGTACCACAGTACTGACCCTCCCGTATTATTGCAAATCGCTGCCACTGCATTTCTTTTCCTGGTTCCTTGAACAGAAAAGAACACTTTGTAATCGTTAGATTAAAATGCCCAAAACCAGTCAATCTAAGCTCACTCATCCCCAACATTATTGTCCTCTCGATGTCTGTCTTTACTACATCAAACTTTCCCTGATTCATTGACCTTACATTCCATGTTCCAATTTTGTGAACATTTGAAAAGCTCAGAGTTTGACTTTCAGTTCTGGCAACCTCAGCAACTGGATTTCCGTGCAGGTTTGATCCAGGCCCATCATAATTGCCAATCCTACTCATCACAGCACTTTGCTCGTTCCAAGTCGTCATTTAAGTGCTTTCAAACCTGGGGGGCCATCATCCAACATCATAGCTTTATCTCTTACATTTCTGATCATGATTGTTTTTTTGCCATGAACGGAAGTGGTTTGTGTTTGCCTTTTTCCGAGTCATGTCTATACTAGACGGATGATCCCAGCCATTGTTCTCCGTAAGAGAATCCTCTGCCTAACATCAAGGCCAATCAGCCATTATTGACAATATGTGCCAGCTGCCCACTTGGCCATCCGCCACCTGCTCCCATCGCCTCACCCTGACTGGGAGGCTAAAATGGGGACAGTATACCATGCCTAAAGGTAGCCCATAGGTTAACAAATGCAAAGGCCACCTTCTTTAAAAATAAATGCTGCCTTTACCTAAGTCTTTAGCCTCAGCCTTTGGTTTAACAAGTTGAACCGCCAGGCAGCGCTAGATCTGGATTCAGAGTTTCCTTCTCCTAGATGAGCTGCCTACCAAGGCTAACGAGCCTCATCTCCCTGAAGCAGTGACAGCATACATTGTTTAAATGTTACATTTCACACCAAATAAAAGCAAAGACAAAACAAGTACAGATACATTCAAAGTACACCGTCCCCATGCCAAATAATTAAATATCCTACAGCGCGGCATTGCCGGGGCGCCTCCGGCACCCGGCAATACCGCAGTGCAGCTCATTGAGGCTGCATTGGGAGGGAGAGGTGTACACTAATTGATTGATTAATTGTATAATTAAAATCAATAAAAGATTATCACAAAATATTTTCTTAATCAATTGGCTAATAGCATAACTAAACCACTAGTGCTTCATCCGAAGATGTATCTTTTAGAAATTTAATTAAATAAGTCATTAATAAAAAATTAAATAATTAATTGATAAATCAATAAATAATTAATCGATTAAATGATTAATCAATAAATCAAAAATATCCTTGATAGCCACATCACTTGGTCACTGTCATGTCCAAATATTAGCTTCCCAGCTCAAAAGGTGCCTGAGATATCGGCCAAATGAGAAAGAAAATAAATAAATGATTAATAATGAAAATAAATAAATAATAATCATTAAAAAATTAAATTATTAATCAATTCGGTCACAGAACACATAAACCACCACCATTTCATCAGAATCTGTAACTGAATTTTTTTTTTTTTCGTAATTAATCGAATAATTAAATAATTAATCGATTAATTGATTAATTAATAAATTAATAAATCAAAAATAGCCTTTGCAGCCAAATCACCTGGTCATTGGCATGTCCAAATATCAGCTTCCTAACTCAAAAGGTGCCTGAGTTAATGGTCAGAAGAGAAAGGAAATTTGATTAATTATATAAGTACTTAATTAATCGCTAATAATTAAATAACTCCTCAATTAATTGATTAATCAAAAAACAAAAAATACCCTTTTTGACAAAGGACTTGCTCACTATTGTGCCGAAATTTCAGCTTCGTCGCTCAAAGGATGGCTGAGATATCGTCCGGACAAACAAGAAAGAAAACAAACAAACAGAGTGAAAACTGAGTACTCCCTTTCAGCGTGCGTCACTGTCGAGCCCCCTTCGGTGCCCGGCAATGACGATTTGCAATGCCTGGACATGGCATAGGAAAGGTGCGGTGTCGAATATGAACGACACAAATAAGTGAGTTAAGCAATAGGACAAAGTGAAACTGAATTTTAGTTCAAGATGACTGAAGGGTAAGGTTTAAAGGGAAGAGTGGAAAGATCACAAGGGTGAGATAACAAGGAGATTATTGCTCGGAGGTCTAAATAAGGTCTGAACAGCGACTACTATCAAATGTGGTTATGTCTACATGTTCGCAAATAAAACAGAGCATTTAACAACGCAGAGCTTTGTCGGGGTATATAGATTACAGTAGGTCTCAGAATAAACAATCAATACGAAAGTAGATCTGCGTGCGGACTGGACTGGACATGACAGCACACACCTGTCATTTCGGGAACGGTCAGCGTTTATCCACCGAGGTAGTAATTGTAGTTTAATTGTGGATGCTGCAAGTGAGTGGCATCTGCACTAAATCAAAGGTTGCTAAAGGCATAATTGATCGAGGTATCCATGGTAAAAAATATGGTTTTCAAGGTGTCTGTTGCATTGTAGCCGATGCATTTAAATTCGTTTATCTTCGCATATGCTTTTGGCTTCAAGGTCAACCGGCTCAACCGGCCCAACAGTTGGGGCAATGATTTTTATGTACCTCTGTTCAAGTTATACATGTAGAAAAGTTTGTGGTTATAGTTTATGCTCCCATCAAGTAAATAATCTGATACTACGAAATGATAATGTTTATTGGATCACTCCTTTCTTAATGTAAAACACACGGCATCAATTACTTCAAATTGTAATTTTTCACATCATTGCTGTTTGTCTAAAAATAGAAGTGCATTTTACTCTGTTTCGAAAACACTGAGTTAATTGAGTTATCAGAGTTGGCTGACACTTTTCCTCCAATGGGAAAGCCAGCAGAGTCAATGACAAGCCACACTTAATTCATACAAAAGACTAAAAAGGATAGAGCGTGGCGAAACAACCATAGGTTGGTAATAATTGTGCAGGCTTTTATGGGCCTAATGGCCTCCACCTGAGTCGATGGTTCCTTGGAAGGGAAGTCATCTATCTATAATTCCAGTAATCTCTGTGTGTGTGTGTGTGTCTGTGTGTGTGTATGTGTGTGTGTGTGTATGTGTGTATGTCTGTGTGTGTGTATGCGACCGCTGTTTCTCGACAACTACCGGTCCGATATACTTGAAACTTGCCAGGTATATTGCTGGGGACCCGAGGATGTGCCTTTTCAAGGTTTTAAATTAATCGGACAAGTAGTTACCGAGCTATGGCGATTTCTTTACCAAACTCCGCAAGCCGTTCGCTTTGGACCAAACCATTCCATGTAAATAGAGGGGGGGGGGGGGGGGGGGTTGTCACCGTACTCGCAAGCCGTTCGCTTTGGACCAAACCATTTCATGTAAATAGAGGGGGGGGATTGTCACCGTACTCGCAAGCCGTCCGCTTTGGCTTTGCGAATGGACCAAACCATTTCATGTAAATAGAGGGGGGGGGATATAATTTTAGATATATATATAGTACGGACATGCCCTAGTATTATTAATTGGAAGAACACAGTTAACCTATCCAGACAGCCCAGTCAGCCAAGTGTAGCGACACCAGCTTCCTGTAATACAGCCAATTAGAAACAACTTTTTGACTTGAATCAATGACCTCATTTGCAAAAGAAACCTCATATATGTCCATCTCTGATATATATATGGAGTAATCATTTTAAGAAGCCTTATGCACCTGTAGCATTACATCTTAAAAATAAGTCAAGACAAAGCAGGGATTTTACCATTCATTCATCCACATACCTGCTCCTCCGTGAATTGCTGCCATTTTACCAGGGCATCCTGCAAAAGATTCCAGCGCTGCTCTGTCCAGCGGCAAACGTTTGCCCAACGTTCTCCCAAAGACTGGAAGACCAAAATAAATAAATAAATAAAACAGACAGGGTTCCAAAAAATGAAATAAATAAATAAAACACACGGTCCCAAAATAAAATAAATAAATAAATAAAACAGACAGGGTCCCAAAATAAGTAAATAAATAAATACAACAGACACGGTCGGAAAATAAATAAATAAAACAGACATGGTCCCAAAATAAGTAAATAAATAAATACAACAGACACGGTCCCAAAATAAAATAAATAAATAAATAAAACAGACAGGGTCCCAAAATAAGTAAATAAATAAATATAACAGACCCGGTCCCAAAAGAAAGAAATAAAAGACATGGTCCCAAAATAAGTAAATAAATAAATACAACAGACACGGTCCCAAAAGAAATAAATAAAACAGACATGGTCCCAAAATAAGTAAATAAATAAATACAACAGACACGGTCCCAAAAGAAATAAATAAATAAATACAACAGACACGGTCCCAAAATAAATAAATAAAACAGACATGGTCCCAAAATAAGTAAATAAATAAATACAACAGACACAGTCCCAAAATAAAAAAAATTAATAAAAACAGACAGGGTCACAAAATAAATAAATAAATAAAACAGAGACAGTCCTAAAATAAATAAACAAATAAATAAAGCAGACAGGGCCCCAAAAGTTTTTACAATGCTGTGGTACGTCTAACTTTCCAAATACCGGAGCAGTTAAAGTTACAAGTATCCTTCAGTGCATGTGTTATTGCCTTGGGCTCTGCGATGTATCAGAACCACAAATGTTGATATTTTTTGGTGATTACACGAAGACACATGAACATATCAAAGAGCCTACAAAATGTTAGCACAATGTGGTGCCGGAACAATTATGCTTGCAATGTGATCCAGTGTTACTTCAAAGAAGTGCATTGTACAGTACAGCAGTACAATATGGGATAATTATAATGTATTGTGTTGTGCGATTATTTTACAGCAAAGAAATATTTCAAATAAATACAGGTGTATCGTGGGAGAATTTCATCCCGCAGCGTTGTGAGATTACGTCAGTCCGGTGAGCCATCACTTCCTATCACTGCACCATGTGACAATTATTTAGTCGTATTTCTACAGCCATCGTCTACTCACTTCGTTAAAAACACATTTACCAAAAATAAGATAAAGATAAATTTATAATGTCAATACCTGCAGTTGGGCCTCAAGAGCAACGGTAGCATTCTCACCCGTCGTTTCGTCCACAACAACCACCATGTGCGACAACGAATGGACAATCGATTGTTCCTGTTCAAGATCGGCCTGTAGCTCCTAAACGTTTGAAAAAAAAAAAATCAACATCGTGAAAAATTGCCAGAACATTGCAATGAATATGCGTTTTAACCATATTTAAAGGAGAACACAAACTATTCAAAATTTATTTTTCTGAAAACCATTGAAAATCATCACTCATGGTCTAAAGGGGAAATTTTTTAATTTGTTTTTGCCAATCAGAAAGTGTCGAAACACAAATTGTCGATTTTCAGTTTTGCCAGTGACATCACACTCAGAGCCCACCTTGATCCTAATGGCGGTTTACATAAAGAACAGTGTATTTCGAGCTCGGATTCCGATACCGATTCCATCATCATGAGCAACTCTGGGGGTTCTCGGTATGTTGAATCTGATCAGTGGGATTGTGAAGGAACTATTGGAGACAAAATTAGTGATGGAAACGCTTTTGGGCGAATTATGGAGCCGAATCGTTTTTGTGATGGAAACGCTTTTGGGGAAATTATGGAGCCGTATCGTTTTTGTGATGGAAACGCTTTTGGGGAAATTATGGAGCCGTAACGTTTTTGTGATGGAAACGCTTTTGGGGAAATTATGGAGCCGTATCGTTTTTGTGATGGAAACGCTTTTGGGGAAATTATGGAGCCGTAACGTTTTTGTGAGGGAAACGCTTTTGGGGGAATTATGGAGCCGTACCGTTTTTGTGAGGGAAACGCTTTTGGGGGAATTATGGAGCCGTATCGTTTTTGTGATGGAAACGCTTTTGGGGAAATTATGGAGCCGTATCGTTTTTGTGATGGAAACGCTTTTGGGGGAATTATGGAGCCGTCACGTTTTTGTGATGGAAACGCTTTTGGGGGAATTATGGAGCCGTACCGTTTTTGTGAGGGAAACGCTTTTGGGGGAATTATGGAGCCGTATCGTTTTTGTGATGGAAACGCTTTTGGGGGAATTATGGAGCCGTATCATCTTTGTGATGGAAACGCTTTTGGGAGAATTATGGAGCCGTATCGTTTTTGTGATGGAAACGCTTTTGGGGGGATTATGGAGCCGTATCGTTTTCAGCCTTATGCGAGTGACTCAGATGAACATGGCGGCAATGGACATGATAGTGAAAATTAAAACACTGGTCGCATGTTCACTACGAATTTGTAGGGTTATTTTCCGTTCAACTGAACGGAAAATTTGTACAAGGGATTTAATATTAATTGATAAAAAATTTTTATAAGGGATTCTATATTAATCGATAAATCAGTTGTATTACTCCAGAAGAAATACGGGATGGACACAAGACAACACTGACACGGTCTAATTCTTTGGAAGGTCTAGATCACAGTCTAATTTTAATTTGACAAGGCATACAACAACAACAGGCATTTTAAAGGCCATTTCCCCGCTGGAGTGGGGGTTAGCCTTGTGGGCCCCATGACAATCTTCTCCATTTTGCCCTATTTTCTGCATCTCCTCTTGTTAACCCCCTTGCCCGCATTTCTTCTTCCACCACCTTCAGCCAAGTCTTTCTCGGTCTTCCCCGTCCTCTAACTCCTTCTACATTCATTTCCATCACACTTCTCACCCAGTCACTTTCATCCTTCCTCAATACATGAACAAACCATCTCAACCTGTTTCTTTTCACAGCATCCATCACAGGCTCTATTCCCATCATCTTTCACAATTCATCATTTGTCTTCCTCTCCCTCAACGATACTCCGCACATCCACCGAACCATTCGCATCTCCACCCTTTCCAGCCTTCGTTGCTGCTGTACGTTCATTACCCATGTCTCACTCCCATAAATCATAACACTTCTCACACATGCAGCATACACCTTTCCCTTCAGTTTCAACAACACTCCCCTCCTCGTCAGCACGCCACTCAGCTCCTGAAACTTTTTTCATGCACATCTCTAGCAACCGCCGCCGAGTCTGATCCACCTTCTCCGTTCAGCATGTCTCCGAAGTAGCAAAAGGTTTTCACACATTCCAGCTTCACGCCGTCTCCAAGATCCAACTCAACATTTCCTCCATCTGTAGCTCCCTCTATGCACACCTTACACTTGAATGTAGCTGCCACACTGGTTAATCACCCTCTCAGCAAACTACATTTTTGATGAATCCACTCAGCGCACATTGTACATTGAATGGAGTTCACTCCGACACCCTTCCTGCACACAGCACACGGCCACTTCCCAGTTTTTTCCACCTCACCACATGCTTTACTACTTGCCATCACCTTCGTCTTTCCGATATTCACCTTCAGACCTTTTGTCTCCATAGATTCCTTCCACTTGTTCATCTTCTCCTTCAGTCCATCTATACTCTCCCCAATCAACACCAGATCATCTGCATACAACAACTCCCACGGTAAACCCTCCTTTACGTTCTGAGCCAGCACTTCCATCACAGCTACAAATAGTAGTGGACTCAGTACCGACCCTGATGCACTCCCACCTTCATCTCAAACTCACCACTGTTCCCATCCTTCGTCCTTACAGCTGTGTGCTCTCTCTCGTACATTGCCATCACTACACTGATCAACCATTCTTCCACTGCTAACTTCCTCAATGCCCATGTCACTACTTCGTGTGGAACCCGATCACGGCTAAACAAAAAAGCAAGATGGATGGAAATCAAAATGAACAATTTTTCATTTTTTGGTGGAAATACAAGGAAAACAAGAAAGAGCAATCAGAGATTGCAGACCCTCACCAGGATGTGTTTTCAGTGGTTTTTAAGGCTTTTGTGTTAAAATTAATATGGTGGCTGAACCACGTGACCGATGACGTAATCATTTTTTTTTTTTTTTTCCACCAATTTATCCCTAGATTATGCTCAATAAATTTAATCTTGATCGTTGAAGTCGGATCGGAACAACAGCGTAACCCGTACTTGTCGAATTATGACGCCATAATGGAGGCAACGATGACCATCATTAACATATTTTATTTCCCATCGAGAATTCTTTACAATGAGCCATGCCTCAATTTTTTCTATTCAGCGCTTTCGGAGATATAGAGGTGCAAAGTTATTCGGTTTTTCCAAGATGGCGGCCGAACCACGTGATATATGACGTCATAATTATCATTTTTTAAAAATTATACCGTTGGAGTTGCACCAATGGTGAAAATTTACTGTCAATCAGACCAACAGTTGCAGAGAAAATCATATTTATTCTGTGCGGACAAACAAAAAGACAGACAGACAGACAGACAGACAAACTGACTCAAATGCAATACCCTCTCCTCTGGCGAGGGTAATTATTGTGAAATCATCATCAGGAAGTTGAAAGTTCCATCAGCAAGGGGAATTAAAAATGATAAAATGTATAAATACTCGAGCATTTCTCAAAAGCAGACACCAGATTGACGTAAGATGTATTACTTAGCCAAAAAGGATCAATGGAATGCTCGTGTCTGTCTGTGTCAGATGACGAGATAAACAATGGATTTTATCAACTCAAAGTTGATAATGGTTTGTTTACAACCTGGCAAACAATGTTCACCTGTCGTTCCGAGTGTAATAGCCATTTCGACAGAAGGGAAAATTTTTTAAATCATAAAAGGAGCTGCTTTTTTCATGATAAAGGGCTGATTCCTAACATGTCAGTACCTCCTCGTTTCTCACAGCAGCAAAGAAACTAATACTGGAACATCCATGGAGGTGTGGCGATGTCCCAGGATGTCTTTTGTTAATACAAAGTGGAGGCTCGTAGAAGAGCATAACAGAAAAACATAAAGAACACAGAGGAAGAGGAAGAGGAACGAACGCAAATGCGGGACGGCCCTTACACTCTAATAATCGGCTCTACCGCTCTGGAACATTCTGGACCGAATAAACTTCCCCGGGGCAAACCGGTCATGTGACTCACGTGTACTCCTCAACTTTAAAATGATAAAATCCATTGTTTATCTTCTCACAAAGATGAGCTTTGAAAAACAACTTCAGACGCTTTGTCTCACTCATACGAACACTACTTGCCAACAACAGGGCCTGCGTTACACCTGACCTTGTGCTCCTCCAGTTGTTTCCTGAGGGTAACGAGGTCAGGTCCTAGAGGATGAGTGTCCAGCTTGCGGGTTCGTTCCTCGGTGACGCTCAACCAGTCAGACACACGGCCAAGTTGCTGCTGTTGCAGATCCATCAGAATGTCATGGAGCCTGCAGGATATTAGGCCATGCAACATCAAATAATAATAACAATACTAATAATAATAATAATAATAATAATAATAATAACTTAAATTCAGCAAAAAGCAACAGCGTAACCCGTACTTGATTATCAATAAACACACACCAAGGTTTCTCGGATAGCAAGTACTCCTCTTCTCTTCACCTTACCCAGCACGTCTTTAAACAGAGACTTCAAAACAAGAAGTCTTCCCTTTTGTTTATCTGTCCTTTGTGCACATCAGCGATGAAGCAATGTGATGTCCTTTGTGCACATTAGCGATGAAGCAATGTGCTGTCCTTTGTGCACATGTGATAAAGCAATGCGATGTCCTTTGTGCACATCAGTGATGAGGCAATGTGATGTCCTTTGTGCACATCAGTGATGAAGCAATGTGATGTCCTTTGGGCACATTATCGATGAAGCAATGTGCTGTCCTTTGTGCACATGTGATAAAGCAATGCGATGTCCTTTGTGCACATCAGTGATGAGGCAATGTTATGTCCTTTGTGCACATCAGCGATGAAGCAATGTGATGTCCTTTGTGCACATTAGCGATGAAGCAATGTGATGTCCTTTGTGCACATGTGATAAAGCAATGCGATGTCCTTTGTGCACATCAGTGATGAGGCAATGTTATGTCCTTTGTGCACTTCAGTGATGAGGCAATGTTATGTCCTTTGTGCACATCAGCGATGAAGCAATGTGATGTCCTTTGTGCACATTAGCGATGAAGCAATGTGCTGTCCTTTGTGCACATGTGATAAAGCAATGCGATGTCCTTTGTGCACATCAGGGATGAGGCAATGCTATGTCCTTTGTGCACATCAGCGATGAAGCAATGTGATGTCCTTTGTGCACATCAGTGATGAAGCAATGTGATGTCCTTTGTGCACATCAGCGATGAAGCAATGTGATGTCCTTTGTGCACATTAGCGATGAAGCAATGTGATGTCCTTTGTGCACATTAGCGATGAAGCAATGTGCTGTCCTTTGTGCACATGTGATAAAGCAATGTGATGTCCTTTGTGCACATTAGTGATGAGGCAATGCTATGTCCTTTGTGCACATCAGCGATGAAGCAATGTGATGTCCTTTGTGCACATCAGCGATGAAGCAATGTGCTGTCCTTTGTGCACATCAGTGATAAAGCAATGTGATGTCCTTTGTGCACATCGGTGATGAAGCAATGTGCTGTCCTTTGTGCACATCAGCGATGAAGCAATTCAATGTCCTTTGTGCATATCAGTGATGAAGCAATGCGATGTCCTTTGTGCACATCAGCGATGAAGCAATGTGCTGTCCTTTGTGCACATCAGTGATAAAGCAATGTGATGTCTTTTGTGCACATCAGCGATGAAGCAATGTGCTGTCCTTTGTGCACATCAGTGATAAAGCAATGTGATGTCCTTTGTGCACATCGGTGATGAAGCAATGTGCTGTCCTTTGTGCACATCAGCGATGAAGCAATTCAATGTCATTTGTGCATATCAGTGATGAAGCAATGCGATGTCCTTTGTGCACATCAGCGATGAAGCAATGTGCTGTCCTTTGTGCACATCAGTGATAAAGCAATGTGATGTCTTTTGTGCACATCTGATAAAGCAATGTGATGTCCTTTGTGCACATCAGCGATGAAACAATTCAATGTCCTTTGTGCACATCAGTGATGAAGCAATGTGATGTCCTTTGTGCACATCAGTGATGAAGCAATGTGCTGTCCTTTGTGCACATCAGTGATGAAGCAATGTGCTGTCCTTTGTGCACATTAGTGATAAAGCAATGTGCTGTCTTTTGTGCACATATGATAAAGCAATGTGATGTCATCATTCCATCTTATCAGCCTCAGTGGGGTCATGGTGAGAGCGGCCGCTCTCAGTCTAGGAGGTTGCTGGTTCAAACCCCAAATATAATCATTCTAAAGACATATAAAAAGGTACGTGATGCTTGTTTGCTTGGCACTCAGCATTTTAAAAGGATAGGACAAACGACCATATGTTGGCAACCATTGTCATTGAAGTTTGCTGTAAAATAACTCGGAGTTATCTTGTTTTGTTTCATTAAGTGGAATATGACGTGCTGATGACAAAATGGTGAAAAGAAAGGTTCAATCTAGAGCTGGTGAAGTCACAGGTTGTAATCAACATGCTAAATGATCCCCATGGTACATATTGACCATTTTTCACCTGAGTCCAATTTCAACTGTTGCTTACTTTGGGACTATTTGCAGGGAAAGCAATTTTCCTTCAAATGGCCCTCTCCCGTTTATTTCACTGATTGCCTTGGCCTTTAGCCATTTATTACTTTATTAATGCAAACAGGCACATCTTCCTTTCAATTATTCCCTGTGTCGGGTAACTGATACTGGATCCGTCCAGACATTCAGCATAAAAGGGAAGGGTGAGAACAGAAAGAAAATTAAGAAAAAGCAGACATTTAATTTTTTTTTTTAAAGGACAGATAAGGGGAGAAAAAGGGAAATGAGGAAAGGAGAAAGAATGGGTAGGAAGACAAGGGATGCGGTTGCAAAATGTATTTTGAAAAGGGAAAGGATCAAATATCACATCTTTTTGGTGTGCATAATTAAGGATATGAACAGAAATGTGACTCAAAGGGAATATTCTGAAACTGATCTATCTTATTATTAAATCATGAATAAAACCACGGGGTCTGTTTGTTTTTCTCTTCTCTCTCACCACTTCACACATCACCAAAACTTGTTGGCATGATTAACAATCTGTTTCGGGTATCCAAGTTTATTTACAAATGATATACATATAGAACCACCTTTAGAGGCCATTTTTCCCCGCAGAGCAGGGGTTGGCCTTTTTCGGGCACTGTGGTCCCCTTATTGAAGCAAGGTTTTATGGCCGGATGCCCTTCCTGACACCAACACTGTTAGTCGCCTCTTGCGACACACAGGGAATTACCAGTGAACTGGTACTGAATTTGCAACAACTCGGAAGGACGACAGGCTGAGTCAACCCCCCTGGTGTTAATTTAGCAATCAACGGGGATTCGAGCCCAGGATCCGAGGATCCCAAGCCGGCACCCTAACCGCTAAGCCAACACCAGGCTTACAAATAAGAAAGAAGAAGAAGAACCACATTTAGAGGCCATTTCCCCCCCGCAGAGCAGGGCATTGGCCTTTTTTGGGCACCATGGTCCCCTTTTTGAAGCGATGTTTTACGGCCGGGCTGGACCCATTTCGCAATGAAAAGCTGAGCTGAATTATAGTAGTCAATCTTCTACGGCCACGAGTAAAAGCTGAATTATAGCAGTTAACTCATTCAAAAAGAACCAAAAATGTCGGGACAGGCCCCGTGAAGGTTATAGGCTAGGTGGTGAGGTCGGTCGAGGCCGCTTCGGCTGGGCTGGGCCCATTTCGCAATTAAAAGCTGAGCTGAATTATAGTAGTCAATCTTCTACGGCCGCAGGTAAAAGCTGAATTATAGTAGTAAATTCATTCAAAAAGAACCCAGGCAACCCCGGGTAATTTCGACTAGTATATATATATAATTATATATATATATATAGTTCAAAACACACCTGGTCACAAGTGTGCCACACTGACCGGGTCCTCAGTCGAGGTCCTCAGCATCATCCCGTTTCGGCCCTTCAACCACGATACGGTCAGCTAAGGTGGGCCACCAGGGGCACATACACATCCACATGCAGCAACTAAACCTGGATGCGTACATACCCCCACCCCAAGCCAGTGCAAACGCAGACTACTACAGCAACACCTCCACATCCAGAATCCACAGCACCAAACAAACATGGTGGAACACTCAAACACCAACAACACACACCAAATCATTCATACACACACATCCACACACAACACCAACCAACCACCTGCCCTTACAACATACACCACTCAACATACAAAAACACTATATATATATTGTATGTGTGTGTGTGTGTGTGTATATATATATATATATATATATATATATATATATATATATATATATATATATATATATATATATATATATATATATATATATATATATATATATATATATAGATACATAGACATATATATATACATATATATATACACACAGTCATGTGAAAAATAAGTACACCCCCATGTAAAGTTTTGACTTTTTCAACATACAGCTATTTGATCTTCATTTCAACAATATTGATCGATAAAGGTGATACAATATAACAAGTATCATGGCACCCCGCTCTGCTCACCAAACTCTCCTCCTTTGGTATCCATGGAAATCTCCACGCATGGCTGGTGGACTTCCTCTCTAGTCGTAGTCAACGTGTGGCCCTGAATGGGTTTCTCTCATCTCCTCTTCCTGTTCTGACTGGAGTTCCCCAAGGCAGTGTTCTGGGCCCTGTGCTTTTTCTGGTCTTCATCAATGATCTCTCTGACTCTCTTGAAAATCCTCTCTATCTCTTTGCTGATGACTCTACTCTCTGTCGCTCCATTCCTCATCCCTCAGATCGGCAGTCTGCAGCCTCCTCACTCTCTGCAGACCTTGACAAAATCACAGACTGGGCAAACAAATGGAACATGTCTTTCAATCCTGACAAATCTCACACTCTCACGATGTCTCTCCGAAAAGACCGACTGGACAACCCTCCCATCCACTTTCTGAACAATCCTCTCCAAGAAGTTCTGTCACTCAAGCTTTTGGGTCTCACTATCTGCCATGATCTTTCCTGGGAAAACCACATTTCAAATCTGGCCTCCAAAGCCAGTCGCCGACTGGGCATCCTCCGTCGTGCGAAGTCCTTCCTTGGCACACCTGAGCTCCTCACCAAATACAAGGCTTTCATCCGCAGCTCAATGGAATACTGCTCTCCCCTCTGGGCTGGTGCTCCTGCCTCACACCTAGCTCGTCTTCACGCTGTTGAAACCAAAGCGTTCAGAATCATTGGAATCTCCAGCGATGAAGCTAACTCCAAGGGCCTTTCACTCACTCACCGCAGGCAGGTTGGTGGTCTTTCCATCTTCTACCGACTCCTCTCTGGCCTTGCGCCCCCCCCCCCCCCAGCTCTCTCTGGGCTCTGTCCCCCAAATATTCCTACAGGTCGCACAAGATCTGCCTGCAACCCTCTTATGGTTAAACTGCCAAAATCAAGAATTTCTGCTCACCTTCACTCCTTCATTCCTCTTTTCTCCCGCCTCTGGAACAAACTCCCTCACTCTCTTCAATCCCACTCCACCCTCCAGGTCTTTAAAACAGCTGTTCACCACCATCTCTTATCTTCCCCCATCCAAAACCTTGATCTTTTCTACCCCCGCTAATTTCACCCGATATCCACTTTTTTGAAATACCAACTTCTGTCCTGGAATTCCTTGGTGTCCTTGTGTTTTATACTTCTCCCACCCCCCCCCCCTTCCCACGCCTCCTCCCCCCAAGCCCTCTCCCTCCCGCACATCTCCCTGCTCTCAAATGTTGTGTTTGTGTGCTTCCCCTTCTCTCCCCATCTTGTGTTCCGCGCCCTCTTTTTATATATTTTATTTGTCTGTTTGATTTGTTTGTGAAATAAATGTTAGCTCTTTAACTAGCTATTCTGTATACAAAAAAAACAAAAAACAAAACATTTACATTTTGTAATCCATTGCATAATTTAAAGAAACATAAATGCAAATTTCGCATGTGGAAAAAGTAAGTACACCCTTGGCTCTAATAGGTGGTATTGCCCCCTTTGGCAGAAACAACCTCAAGTAGGCGTTTCTTATAATTGTCTACCAGTCTCTGACGTCGACTGGGAGAAATTTTTGCCCACTCCTCCATGCAGAATTCTTTCAGCTGTGCCATGTTTGAGGGGTTTCTTGCATGCACAGCTCGTTTCAAGTCCCCCCCCACAACATCTCGATGGTATTTAGATCCGGGCTTTGACTTGGCCATTCCAGAACCCTCCATTTCCTTCATTTCAGCCATTCCTTGGTGGATTTACTGGTATGTTTAGGGTCATTGTCATGTTGCAAGGTCCACCTTCGGTTGAGCTTCAACTTTCCGACAGATGGCCTCACATTATCCTCATGCACCCTCTGGTACAATGAAGAATTCATAGTGGATTATATGATGGTGAGCTGCCCAGGCCCTGATGCAGCGAAGCTGCCCCAAACCATAATATTTCCACCACCATGCTTTACAGTTGGTATCACATTTTTGTGGTCAAATGCTGTCTTTGGTTTTCGCCAAACATGTCTTCTGGTACTGTGGCCAAATAGCTCTACCTTTGACTCATCTGTCCAGAGCACATTGTTCCAGAAGTGCTTGTCTTTGCCTAGGTGTTCATTGGCAAACTTTAGTCTTGCCCTGATGTTCTTTCTGGACAGCAAAGGTTTCCTCTTGGCACACCTCCCATGTAGATCAAATTTGTGCAGCCTCTTTCTCATGGTAGACTCGTGCACTTTGACATCAACAGTAGCAAGAGCTACCTGTATGTCCCGTGATGACATTCTGGGGTTCTTAGAGACTTCTTTCAGCATCTTGCGGTCTGCTCTCGGGCTGAACTTGCTGGGGCGGCCTGGCCTGAACAAGTTGGCAGTTGTTTGGAATCTTCTCCACTTGTAGATGATCTTCCGGACAGTCGAATGATTGATTTCAAATTGTTTGGAGATCTTTTTAAATCCCTTCCCAGACTCGTAGGCATCTATAACCTTCTTTCTGAAGGCCTCCGAGATCTCTTTTGATCTAGGCATGGTGATGCCGCACACTTCAACAACAAAGAGCAAACCAAACTAAATGTCTGAGGTTTAAATAAGACAGGTTCCTCCAAGATCCTCTCTAACGATGTTGTAATCATTTGCACCTGAGCTGGTATACCTGATTCTAATTTTAGGTATTTGAAGTAGTGATAAATGTGGGGGTGTACTTACTTTTTCCACATGCGAAATTTGCATTTATGTTTGTTTAAATTATACAATGGACTACAAAATGTAAATGTTTCATGATATTTGTTATATTATATCAACTTTATCTCTCAATATTGTTGAAATGAAGATGAAATAGCTGTATGTTGAAATATGTTGAAAAAGTCAAAACTTTACATGGGGTGTACTTACTTTTTCACGTGACTGTATATATCAGTTGTTATGCAATTTCATACCATCAGTGGTGAACCGCCATTAAGGTATCCCATCCAGCTGTGCTGTACCTTAATGGGAGCGATAAGTACCGTCTGCCACACGGCACATTATCTCTGGTATCCACTCATTATATGGAATCGCAATAATATATATATATATATATATATATATATATATATATATATATATATATATATATATATATATATATATATATATATATATATTGTGGTTGGCCCAGTCTAAAAGTACATTTTTAGCTCCGCCATCTAGGGTGGACGGAGGTTATGTCCTCACGCCTGTCTGTCTGTTTGTTTGTTATTTGGCACACCTGTCTGTCAGTCTGTCTCGTTTGTATGTTTATTTGTATGTTTATTTGTATGTTTCTTTGTATGCATGTTTGTTTGTATATTTGTATGTTTGCTTGTATGCTTGTTTGTTTATATGTTTGTATACATGTTTGTTTGTATGTATGTATGTATGTATGTATGTGTGTATGTTTATTTGTATGTTTGTTTGTATGTTTGTTTTTATGTTTGTATGTTTATTTGTGTTTGTTTGTTTGTATGTATGTTTGTATGTATGTTTGTTTTTTGTATGTTCATTTGTATGTTTGTTTGTTTGTATGTTTGTTTGGCTGTGAGTGTGAAAACTCGCAAACACTTTCAGCTATCTTCGTCAAACTTTACCACAGGATTTCGAAGGACAAAAGTAAGGCTGTCAATGTTTCATGTCAAAGGCTTTGACCTATATTGTTTTGACAATATAGGTCAAAGGCTTTGACCTATATTGTTTTGACAATATAGGTCAAAGGTCAAGGTTCTGTCATTTGTCCAGGCGATATCTCATCCATCATTTGAGCTATGAAGCTGAAATTTTGGCACAATAGTGAGCAAGAGCTTTGGCAAAAACCGCATTTTTTGTTTTTTGATTAATCAATTCACTGATTAATTACTTCATTATTATCCACTTATTAAGTACTTCTTTATTTTCTGTCTTATCTGGGCAATATCTCAGGCACCTTTTCAGCCTCAAAGCTGATATTTGGATAGGACAATGATCAAGTGATTTGGCTGTAAAGGATATTTTTGATTTATTGATTAATAAACGAATCAATTAATGATTTTTTCGAAAAATTACTAATTTCATTAATTTTCAAAAATCTACAGATTCGGATTAAACAGTGCTGATTTAGTTACGCTGTTAGACAATTGATTAAGAAAATAATTATTTTATGATTTTTATTTATTTATTTTAATTATTATTTGCTTAGTTATGTTCTGGCAATATCTCAGTTATCTTTTGAGCAAGGAAGCTGATATTTGGATAAAATAATTTTTCATTGATATGATTTCTTTTTCATTGTTACTTTTTCATTGATATCCATTTTCTGCCTACCTGTCAGGCTATGGCCTGACACCTTCTTTCTTGTATGTTTATCTGTTTGGCTGTGTGCACGATGTCTCAAAAAGTTGTGGACGGATTCAGCCGAAACTTGGTGGACAGGTTGGCTGTGCAAAAAGGACGAATCAATTCGATTTTGGTGAAGATCCGAATCTGGATATGAGGGTTTTATTTAATTTATTTTGTGATTCTTCCCCATTGCGAGATGGGCTCAAAAACTATATATAGCATAATATCTCAAAAAGTTGTGGACGAGTTATGACAAAACTAGGTTGACGAGTTGGTTAGGTGACAAGAACAAGTGATTAGATTTTGGTTCAAATCTGGATCCAGATCCGGCCTATCACAGTCCCGTAGCTAAGGGAGGGGCGGAGGACGTAGAGGGGGGCATGGGGGAGAATGACCACCCCACCCCCTCCCAGAGGTTTAATTTCGTCCCCTCTAGAATCTGACCGGCCAAAAATAACAAATGTTAGAACGAGAAAAATCATTGAGCCTTTTGAATGGATTGAGGCCAGACCATGCCCATGGCCTCAGGAACAAAACCCAAAACCTAATTAATCCGAGGATGGGTAATTGAACATGACATACAAGTGGTGTAAAAGGCATCAACCGTTGTATATTTTATAGTTTCGGAGGATTTTGTCTCTGCTTTTTATCATTGGCGTCCACATATCTTAAATGCATCAACTCCGGGATAAGGGCATTAAAAAATAATTTGACCGGGTCCCTTTTTCACATGTTCTCGCAGAAACTGCTTTTGCAGAAGCACTATCGTCCCCAGTTGTTTTATGTGTCTTTTAAAGAAACATCCCCTCTTGAATTTGTTTTTTTGTTTTTCTCATCTAATTTGTTTTCTCACCAACCCCTCACCCACGACCACGTTATCCCACCCCTCTCCCACCCCTTCCCACTCCCCCCTGCTCTTCCCACTCCACCCCCCCCCCCCCTCCATACTCTTCCCACTCCCCCATTAGATGCTCCGGCTGGCTACACGCCTGGCCTATCAGTTCCGGGATACTAAATGTAAACTGTTCAGCCTGGCGGAGGTATGTGCTCCACTGAATGCCGTTCTAGTTATTAAAGCGTTGGTCATGCCAGATAACACCATGACAATCATGGTGGGTGGCGCTTCTAGCACCCTTCCACAATATTGTTGCTGTTGTTGTTGTTGCTGTTGACGTTTTATGGCCCATATCTTCCCATCACTCATCATTGATGAGTACATGTGATATTCGTTTAAAAAAAATAATTTGTTACATTCGATTTTTCAGACTTGTATCTACAGCTCTCATTGTGCACGTTAATAATGTATCGACAGTGGAGACAAAAGCCAAAAATTACAATGGTAGAAAAATAGATTGTGCAATTTACGTGAGCGACGATTATAGTGGAAAGTAAGAAAGGACTTTATGAGGGGTACGATTGATGTATTCATTCACCGTATGATGGAGTTAAACACCACCCGTGTCTGTCTTACAAAAAGATAAGGTATGAAATTCACGCTAGAGGCCGTTAAAAGACATAAATGTCAAAAAAAGTTTCTTGTGATGGTCCACTTGATGGGGATTGCTGGCTTTGCGGTCACGTGACCCTGCATACGTCGTGTTCGGCCGTTTCAGTCAATTTACCGGTTCAATCTCCATCGTTTTCAGAGCACACGTTATATGTTCTGTCTCAAATCCATTTCACTGTGGAAACGCTACAAAAAAAAAAAAAAAAAAAAAAGGAGAAAGCAATCCTGCCAAAGCACAATTCTACATTTCATTCTGCAAACATCTACAAAATGACCGATGTTTCTTCATTTTAAGTCTAATACTCTTATCAAAGCCATATTGATGCGTATCGAAAAATGACGATAAATTTTCTCAACTCTTAAAAAACTGAACTATAGAAGAAAAAAAAAAACTCATTGCTGGGAAGGGTATGCTACCTGCGGTGGGGACACAAGGTGAACCTCTTCAAACCTTTCTTTTTCTCGCCAATGTAGACACAATACGGTCTTTATAAAGACACTTCGTTTGCTCGCTAAATAATTCCCATTGATTCCAAAGCGCAAAATCTTGCTGCATACAGCGTTCTTCCAACCAGAAGTTGACATCTATTAGTTGCTCCATCAATTTGACTACCGTACCTTTCCTATCCTCGGAGAATACCAGAAAACATGACCTCGCAACCCTTTATTGCAGTTGGCTACCCAATAACCTATCTGGATCTGTTTATTAAAACCCTTTGAGTACACTCTCCCTATATGTTTTGCTTCGAGCAGCACCGGCTAACATCTTCCTGCCATGACGTGACAATGTCATTTAACCTTCCTTCTATATCCCTTACACCTTTGAAAAACCACACAACTCTGTATCTATGATACTTCCTGTAGAATGAAGAATCTATATATTTAATAATGTCATCCACAACAAAAACCATATCTTTGACCTCATTCATAGAGAGCTCTAGACCCCCTTCACCACTGCTTGCATTTGATGCATCCTCAGCACTGCCTGCACCTGTTCCACCCAGACCCCTTTCTGTACCAGCTCCAGACCCCCTCACCACTGCTTGCATTTGATGCATCCTCAGCACTGCCTGCACCTGTTCCACCCAGACCCCTTTCTGAACCAGCTCCAGACCCCCCCCTCACCACTGCTTGCATTTGATGCATCCTCAGCACTGCCTGCACCTGTTCCACCCAGACCCCTTTCTGTACCAGCTCCAGACCCCCCTCACCACTGCTTGCATTTGATGCATCCTCAGCACTGCATGCACCTGTTCCACCCAGACCCCTTTCTGTACCAGCTCCAGACCCCCTCACCACTGCTTGCATTTGATGCATCCTCAGCACTGCCTGCACCTGTTCCACCCAGACCCCTCCCTGTACCAGCTCCACACCCCCTTCACCACTGTTTATATTTGATGCATCTTCAGCACTGCCTGCACCTGTTCCACCCAGACCCCTTGTGTACCAGCTCCAGACCGATGCCCGACTGCAACAGTTCTAGATGCAACCCTGCCTGCACTTCCTCCACCCTCATCACTGCCTGCTCCACCCTCATCACTGCTTGCATCGCTCACCCTCACCTGTACTCGCTCAATGCTCACCTGCCTGCACTCCCTTCACCCTCACCCCACCTGCCATCGCTCCATCGTCACCCCTGCCTGCACTCACTCCACCTTCACACCTGCACTTGTATTGGCTCCATCCTCACACATGCAACATTCACCCTCACCCCCTCCCACCATCCTGTACTCGCTCCACCCTCACCGCTGGCTGGACTTACACAGTCCTCACACCCCTGATTGCATTAGCTGAACAACTCCAATGAGAGCAATGTCCTTCCCTAAATATGGCAACCAAAACCAACACAATCATCGAGATGAGGCCTCATTAAATACCTGGATAATGTTAAGAACACCTCTTTCGACGAATAAGCAATGCCCCTGCGTATACAATGGTAATACCTGCACTCTGCATCCGATTCTTCCAATTATTTTTATTCCCTGTGTTCAGCAGCTGGTGATTGTAATGGAGAGTGATACTGGGAATGTGATTGCCTTGGAATGGTGCCATGGTGGTTTTGTTTTGCCTTTCGGGTCCATCTGTTTATTACTTCTGCATTTTTGATAGATTTTCGTGGGGGGGGGGGGGGGGGGGGGTGGAGATGGTGGGGGTATAGAAAGCTAAAATTGACCAAGGGAAGCCAAGAAACATTACTCATTTGAAGAAATCATTTTGACGGAAGCTGGTGAAGATTTCCACAATAATTGTCATGAACAAAAAATAAGCCAAAAACATTTTTCTATCTGGTTAAAGACTGCACATGCAAATAGAATGCGATTACATTTTGATTACAAACTTGGCCTAGAAGTTACAAGCAAGTCCAACGTACTAAAACAATAGGACGGAGAAAGAGGCTCCGGGAGGGTAGGATGAGTGGGGGAATAAGGGAAAGGAGTCTCAGGAGAAATCGGAATAAGGGGAGGTGAGTGAAGTAGAATTTACAGATTTGTAAATCCAGCATTGATCAGATGTTTTCACCTTTGTCTGTTTGTTTGTCTGTGAACAGGATATCTCAAAAGGTTGTGGACGGATTCGGATGAAACTTGTTGGACAGGTTGGGAGTGTGACAAGGACGGATTGATTCAATTTTGGAGAAGATTTGAATCCAGATCCAGATCAGAGAATTTTTAAAGTGACGAACAACGGTACCCGCCCTATGGGCGGGGCTTCAATGGGGAAGCCCAAATGAAAAGGCAAAATATCAGAAATTGAAGGCTTTTTTTAAATTTTAAACGATTCATATAAACATCCGATGAATCACATCACACGCAAATCATCAAAATCTAAACAGTACATGGCGCCCATTTTGAAAAAAAGATTGAATTCTGCAAAACGGAAGCGGCGGCTGCACGTCTTTCTCGGTCGCACGTTTATTTGTGAAGAGTGCGGGCCGAATCTGTAACACGGAAGCGGCCGTTACACCTGTTTCTCAGTCGCTTTGCACACGCTGCCGTGTTACTTCGGAGCCGCACGTTTACATAGGAAGAGTTCGTCAGGAGTCGATCTACTCTCTCCTGGTATGTAGAATTTCAACAAAAGCCACATCACTGTTCATATCGGTAAATATTATTCCATCGTGTTTGGAAAAACTGGAAAATTGGAAAACTTTGAAAAATTGGAAAAACAATATAGCCTATTTTACTCCCAGGGGTCCCAGGAATACCCACCCAAAATATCGTTGCGATCGGTTGAGCCGTTTTTGCGGTCCCTTCGAACGGACGGACGGACATTTGGTGAATTATAGTAAGATTCTTCACCATTGAGTGATCGGGCTAAAACTGATATATAGCACGATATCTCAAAAAGTTGTGGATGGATTCGCCCGAAACTTGGTGGATGAGTTGGTCAGGTGACAAGAACAAGCCGATTCGATTTTGATTAAAGTACGGATCCAGATCCGGCCTATCTGTGGGATACAAAACGCAAACTGTTCAGCCTGACTTGACTGGCTCTACCAAGTGACGTTTCAGTCTAAAATGTAATAAATAAATGACACCTTATGCTTGTTACAACCCATGTGCTGCTCAAAAATAACTGTTAGCCAGCAGCCATTCCCTTTGCCCTGGAGACAGATAGACTTATGGAGAAAAGTTCAGACTCAACTGGAAATTTGTCACAACTTCAATATTTCGGATACAAACAATTCTCTTCCCGGATGTAGTCCACCATACCTTCAAACGATCGTTAGTGATTAAATATTTGCAACAGTTGTCCCTTACTCCATAATTGAGAAGCATCGCAGATCATCTGAGCCTTACCTAGCCTGGCGAGCCATGCTTGCAACACGCAGACTCTCCCAGCGCGAATTGAGAAGGCCCATTTGCTCACGCACTTCACCTTCCTCTTCATTACTCAATTTGCCCTCGGCCAGCAGTTGGTTGCCCGCATGCAGAACGTTTCCCACGCTGCTCTGATGCGACGTCAACTCCAGCATGAAGCCCTGTGAGTACAAAGAATGTAAATCTAGTATCATGCACCCAATAAACAGGAAATACGTTTTTGGAAGAATTCTACGAACCAAGGGTCAAAATGGATAACAACTCCACAAAAAGAAAAAAACAAGATGGAATAAAAATAAGCAGCAAGAATCTGACATCCAATAAAAATAGATGTGGAAAACATATACGTTAGCTACAGCGGAGACCCAAAAGGTGAAAGTAGAGTATGATGATGAAAATAAAAGCAAATGGTCAAGCACAGGCCTGGTTTTTATGCCTCCGTCAACGAAGTCACCGGAGGCATTATGTTTTCAGGTTGTCCGTCCGTCCGTCCGTCCGTGATAGGTTTTCGTTACCACGATAACTTGAAAACGGCTGAAGGGATCTTAGTCAAACTTGGTGCAGGTATGTATAATGAGGTAAAGATGAACCGATTAGATTTTGGGGTCACGAGGTCAGAGGCCGAAGGTCAGAGGTCATGTTAGGTGAAAATCCTGTTACTGCGACAACTTGTGAACGAGTGATGAGATTCTAACCAACGTTGGTACACTTATGTAGAATGATGTAAAGGTGAAGTGATTATATTCTGGGGTCAAGAGGTCAAAGGTAAAAGTCTGTAATATGTCTATAACTTGAGAACGGCTGAAGTGATCTAATTCAAACTTGGTACAGGTACATATAATGATGTAAAGATTAACTGAGTAGACTTTGGGGTCAAAAGTCAAAGGTCAAAGTCAAAGTCTGTAATAGGTCTATAACTTGAGAACGGCTAAATGGATCTAATTCAAACTTGGTATAGATATGTATGATGGTGTAAAGATTAACTGATTAGATTTTGGGGTCCTGAGGTCAAAGCCGAAAGGTCAGAAGCCATGTCAGGTAAAAATCTGATAACTTGAGAACAACCGAATGGATTTGAATCAAACTTGGTACAAGTATTACAATGATGTAATAATGTGGCCGGAGGCATATCGGTCGATGTCATGACGTCAAAGAGTGTCGTTCTAGTTATTATTCAAACACCAATCCACCAATGCCATGCGATTAAGAGATCTTTATGGAAATATTACCGGAATGAATTACAGGAAGAAATCATTTTGACGGAAGCCGGTGAAGATTACCCCAACAATTGTCATCAATGAAAAAGATGCCGAAAACATTTTTCTGTCTGGTCAAAGACTGCACATGGAAATAGAATGCAATTACATTTTGATTACAAGTGCCTCTTGGGCTAGAAGTTACAAGCAAGTCCGACGTACTATAACACCGTGGTGTAGCGTTAATGGTAAAAGACACGATAACAAGTGAAATCCTGAGTCTGTGAACACAAGCAGATGTTCGGAGGTTCTGCACCTTGCATGACCCTTTTTGAAGATGATTAACGAGGTGCTCATAAGAAGAAGGAAAAACGTTTTTAAGCAAAGAACACTTTTTTAGTAGTTGGTACTGCTGTTACTGTTAGAGCCAATTCTGAAGTTGGAATTTTGAAGATCGGTTCGGATTAAGAGTTTGCGGAGATGATGACATTGTGGTGTTTAACCGTGTGCGGAAATGAAACGAAGGTGTGTGTGTGCACTGCCTGGTGAATTCCGGAGAGTTTATGAGGGTGGAGGGAGGAGTGGGAGGGGGTGTGGAGAGAGAGTTGCATAAGGGTGGAGTGGGGGCGGGGAGGGGGGTGGAGGTAGGACCAGTTGCAACTGCTAAACCAGAAATGCATCTGAAAATGCAAAGCCCGTCCACGTTCGTTTGTATTCAGAAATCATCATCTTCCTCCTCTTCCCCTTTTGCGTCTTCTTCTTCTTCTTCTTCTTCTTCTTCTTCCGTGTGCTCAAAATAACGAAAATAGTTTTTTTTAAATACAAAATTATAATTGATGATTTTATGCAGCTTTGACCATTGAGATTTAGATCGAAAAAAAACAATCTGCTTCTAACTTTTGATTGGTTAACAAATGAATTTACCCAATATGCAAATTATTAAAATTTCATTTCAATTGCATGAAAATTGATGATTTTATGTGACGCTGACCTTTGACCTTTGGACAAAATTATTTGTTTGCCTTCTCCATATTCTCATAATAAAGCTTTGGTGAAAATTTGAGGACAAAACTGAAATGGGAAAAAAGGTTACAGCTCTGACACGGACACGGACAAACACACGCATGGAGGGACACACGGACAAACACACACACTCACACACACACGGACACACACACACACACTCAGACATGGACACACACACACACACGGACACACACACACACGGACACACACACACACACGGACACACACACACACACTCAGACATGGACACACACACACACACGGACACACACACACACACACATGGGCACACACACAAACACACACATGGGCACACACGGACACACACACACGGACACACACGGACACACACACACGGACACATGGAGACATGGAGACACACACACACGGGGACACACACACACACGGGGACACACACACACGGGGACACACACACACACGGGGACACACACACACACGGACACACACACACACACACACAAACACACACAGACGCACACACACGGACGCACACAAACACACACACAAACACACACACACACAAACACACACGGACGCACACACACGGACACACACACACACGGACACACACACACACAAACACACAAGGACACCATTCACAGACTTATGGGACATTACGAGGGGCGGCTTTGACATCTCTGACAATAATTACGAGATTTGACATCTCGCCCCGAGCGTCATTTTTCCTCGATACGCCACTGCTCCAGTGTATTTGCGATCTGTTTTTAAAATTCCCACTACATGAAGAACCCAGATTGCGCATATCATATTCCCGAATATTCATATTCCCGAATGCGAATATAATATCTGAATAGTCAGGAAGCGACTCATTGTTACCCCGCAACGCCGGGTACTTTTGCTAGTATATGTATAAAAGGTAAAAAAAAAAAAAGAAAGAGCAAGGCGGAGGTAAAAAGCAACAAGTGGATTTGCAACACCAATGGCACTGCGCAACTTGACGTACATGACGTACATGACGTACATGACGTACATCCAAACAAACTTTACGCTCTGCTCACACTTTGGTTTATGAATCCGGACAGTGCAACGACAACCTTTGTGAAATTTCAAAAAGCTCATTTGTCAAGCTTGTTAGCGGATGACACTAACTCGCTGTACCACCCAAGTGCCAATTCGTACACGCGAACATACATCACAATCAGAACCAAATGGCTTCTTATTCCCATGCGAGCTCCAGAAACGATGCGCAATTGCATTTCAATCAGGTTACAAAATAATGGTGAATTTCGCTCGCATCAAGCGCACATCGTCCCATAAATGATGGTGAACGCCCTGCATTGCACATGCATCACGGGGCTTGTGTTCATGTGTACAATACACTGCCAATGGAAGTTTGCTTGGTTTTTTGGTGGTTTTTTGCTGTTGTTTTTTTGTTTTTTTAACAAATTTTATGATGCACTTCTCTCTCTTAGTTTATAAGTATAAGATTGAACAGTGATGTAGAACAGTACAGCAACTCTTTCAATTCACATGGTGCAAGCCATGGGTCAAGGTGGAGGAAATTTGGGTATGCGTGTGTCAGCTGATACCTCAGGAAGATGGATGCCCCTGCCTTGCATAACCCCAGGTCACCTGTGGGCAAGGATAACCCTAACCCTAACCCTAAAAACTCGTGTAGCTCGCAAGTCTAACGCTAACCCTAACCCTAACCCTAACCCTAACCTTACCAGGGTAACGGTCTGCAGCCATGCACTTTAAATGGTAGATGGCTCTGCACATCTGGTGGATGAGAGTCCAGTTGACTCCAACAGCATGGACGGAAGAGGATGAATTCCCCAACGGCCAAAAGAGACGGAGAGGAGTGGCGACCCCCCCCCCCCCCCCCCCATCTATACCACACTTACCCGGGTGTACTCGCCATAGAGAGGCAATGCCATCATTGCCCGCGGAAACTCGACATCATCATCAGCATCAATTACATCGAGAATGAAACACAGAGTGATCAAAATTCAGGTTACACTTGCCTCGTGGCTATGAAATTGCTCTTTGACCTCCTCCACGTCAGTGGAAATCTCAGGTTGGGCCTGAAGGTTGTCCTCCGCAGACAGCAACCAAGCCAGCACCTCCTCCAGCGCCGCCTGGTAGCTCTCGAGATCCACATCGGTCTCGAGCTCTGTAATGGTGCTGGGTGTCTCGGGTCTGGAGCCACCGCTTTCTTCCTCCTCTGGGGTCACGGGCTGGGTGGTTGTGATTGAGAGGTGGGGAAGATATTTGTAATCTGGCATTCATCCGTAATATAAGGTCAGTGTGCTACCTGCAGTGAGATTGCAAAATCTCAAATCAATAACTTCACCTACTTTTGATATAACCAACGACCTCGTCAAAATAAAGAAACCGGTCATTTTAGTAATCTAGACCTCACGTCTTGGCTCCAGAAGTACAGGAGACCTGTCAAAAGGCATTAACAGTCTTTTGTATTCACAGCACATCCTCATCGTGCAAACAAATCTTTAGCGGGGATAATTAATAATTTTTCAGTCATCCCACCAAAGAATGATGACAGGAAAAAGCACATCACGGGCAGAGATTAATCACAAAGGGCGATGATATTAGAGGTTTGCTGAGGGGTTGCAATGCATCTTACAGTTACACTAGCAATTTCAACAACACCAAGCAGCAACATTACTCCATTATCCTGATGGGAATTGTGGTTGCGCTTTTTTCTCTCAAAATTATACATTTGTTATAAATTAAATTACCCTTTTCCGGCTCTCAGTCAATGTGATCTCATTTGGGTGAACATAACTCACCACAAACATTCAGCAAAGAGTGACGTGTTAAGGATGAATGGACGTTTCCAAATAACGCAGTGGCGCCTTGGAAATCAGCCATTCCAACCACAAATTGGCGTTACGAAAAGAAAAATGGCCAGGTGTGACATCATGGGCCCTCCGTTGTTAACAAGTGGAGAAAAATAACACCTATTTACAACCTGTGAACTATTTTTTCAAAAAACTGTTGAAAAAGTTGATTTTTATTTTTATTCTTGAAAACTGTGGCTTCGTTTTATGGTAAACGCACTTTTATAGCCTCACTCCCAAATACGTCATAAATCAAAGGCTCACTATTTATAGGGGGGTTTTCTTCTTAACGCTGGTAGGATTTATATTTGCATTTCCTTAGAACATATTCAGAAGAATGGATTAAATTGAGAATTTTGCCATTGATCTAAACATAATGCCCCATAATATGTCAGTATAATTGTGTTTTTTTAGAATTTTTTACAAAATAGTTAAAAATGAAAAGCTGAAATATCTCGAGTCAATAAGGATTCAACCCCTTTCCTACGACACTCCAAATTTAGCTCAGGTGCATCCAATTTCCTTTGATCATCCTTGAGATGTCTCTACAACTTGATTGGAACACACCTGTGGCGAATTCAATTGATTGGACATGATTTAGAAAGAAACACACCTTTCTATTTATGGTTCCACAGGTGGCAGTGCACGTCAGAGCAGAAACTCTAGCAAGAAGCTCAAGGAACTGTCCGGAGAACTCCGAGATAGAATTGTGAGGAGGTCTCGATCTGGGGAAGGGCATAAAACAATTTCTAGAATGTTGAAACTTCCCAAGAGCACAGTGAGCTCCATCACATGGAAATGGAAAGAATGTGGAGCTACTCAGACTCTTCCTCGAGCTGGCCATCTGACCAAACTGAGCAACCGGGAACAAAGTACCAAGGTCAGGGAGGTGATGAAGAACCCAAAGACCACTCTGACGGAACTACAGAGTTCCTTGGATTAGATGGGAGAACCTGCCGGAAGGACAACAGTCTCTGCAGCACTTCACAAATCTAGGCTTGATTGGAGAGTGACCAGACGGAAGCCACTGCTGAGAAAAATGCACATGACAGCACGCCTGGAGTTTACGTGAAAATCTCAGAGCATGAGGCAAAATACTCTGTGGTCTGATGAGACGAAAATTGAACTCTTTGGTCTGAATGTAAAACGCTATGTCTGGTGGAAACCAAGCACAGCTCATCAGCCATCTAAAACCATCCCTACCGTGAAGAATGGTGGTGGCAGCATCACGCTATGGGGATGCTTTTCAGCGGCAGGGATTGAGAGACATATAAGGATAGAGGGAACAATGAATGGCGTCAAATACAGACAAATCCTTGAGGAGAACCTGTTTCAGAGTGCAAAAGACCTGAGACTGTGGCGAAGATTTACGTTCCAACAGGACAATGACCCCAAGCATACAGCCAAAGCAACACTGGAATGGCTTCAGAACAAGAATGTGAGAGTCGTTGAGTTGCCCGGCCAAAGCCCAGACTTGAATCCCATTGATAATCTCTGTAAAGACTTGAAGATTGCTGTTCACCAACGCTCCACATTGAACTTCACAGAGCTCGCTCCCCATTTCACCCACGCTCCCCAACTTGCAAGAAAGAATTGAAGAAACTCCTCAAATAAAGATGTGCAAAACTGATACAGACAAACCCAAGAAGACACGAAGCTGTAATCGCTGCCAAAGGCGTTTCTACAAAGTATTGAATTAGGGGGTTTAATACTTATGTAAATTAGATATTTCTGTATTTCATTTTTAATTATTTCGTGAATATTTCTAAAAAAACAAAATTTCCACTTTGACATTATGGTGTATTATTTGTCGATCAGTGACAAAAAATCTCAACTTAATCCATTTTAAATTCAGGCTGTAACAACAAAATGTGAAAAAGTCAAGGGGTGTGAGTACTTTCTGAAGGCAATGTGCATGTCGTCCTTCAAGGGATTGAACGAGTTCCAAGAACATGGAAATGACACAAATACTCTGCCCCATTGTTGTTGTTTAGCCCTGGACAGTTCTCTCGAACCACAGCACGGACATTGCTGATCGATCTCCCAGGAGCGACCCAGAGATCCCCCATATCAAAGATGGTGTACGCCAGCCTTCGTGAAGCCAGGTCCATGAGAGAGACAAGAGGGAGTGGGCCAGTCCATGGGGAACAGCCAGCGTTATGACCATGGTCACACTGCCCTGACAAATCCGGGCAGAAGGGATGAGTTGGGATGATTTGGCCCCCGCCTTGCATTACACGATGCAACCACCGCAAAGAGGCATCCCCGGTAGTTTTCTCTGCACTGTTATACGCAATACAGGAAGCATGAACATATACATCTGAAATGTAGCAGATTCAAAATGCTTCCTTCTCTGTCATGTCCAAACTCAGGCTGAGCTGTCACCTTGTTCATTAATGCCTAGTTTTGTTTTAAAGGTCCTTATGTTCCGCCGGCTGATGAATGTAAAGGAAGAGCAAAAACAAATTTTGCTTTGGAAAGCAAACATGACTAACATGATAAAAAGTATTATCACTTTTTGGGCAAGTACTGATGCCTCTTTCAATACTCCAACTAACCTTGAGGCAATTATGGGAAAAACTTAAACATGCTAACATATGTCCTCAACAAATTAATAACTACAGCGAAGTCGATGGCGCACCATCACAAATCCCCATGCTTCCCTTCCGGCCCACAACTCTCGAATATCAAATTTGAGTTAAAACAATTCCGTTTTGACCCCTGTGATGCCAAGTCTCCACCCACTGGGGCATGAAACGGGGGTGAAATCCAAAAAATCGTTACAATATATTTCATGTGTCCCTAATGTTGTTTCATCAAACATCAAACATGCACAAAGTTTCATCAAAAACATTTTAAAATGTGCCCGTAATTGCATTTTTCGGTATTTGACCCCGCTCCAGGGGACGGAACCAAAAATGATACTGCCCTCGCACCTTCTTGTCATGTGGAGATCATAACGACCAAGTCTGGTGAATTTCTGCACAACTGTTTAGGAGGAGATCGCGTGACGGACGGACGGACAGACACACGGACGGACAGAGCCGATTACAATATCCCCCAGTTTTTTTAAAACGTGGGTATAATAATACTGCAACTCGCTGTGTGTGATCTACACCTAGAACCCGAAAGATTGCTGATCATTGCCTGGATGATGTAATCGACTAGACCTAAATCATTGCGATCTCCCGTGACAAAACTGTGTCTAGGCCTGTTACTTTCGTATGACAAACAGGTTGGGAGCCTGTCTGCATTCCAGTGTTTCCCATTTGATCTTGCACCCACAGCCTTCTCTTGGCTCTGTCCCTCACAGGTTTCTGCAGGGGGAACACGGTCTGCGAGTAATCCTCCTTTCCTTTTTAATACATGGTCAAGGCCTGTGGAAGAGCTATGATACAGAACAGATCAGGACACTACACTAAGGAAACAGCAGGGTGGAGGGAGAAAGTAGACAGAGCCGGACAAACAAGAGATGCAGGTACCGATTAGGGGTAGTGGAGAACGCAACGAGTGGACAAGATGGATACATAAGTGAACTCTTGGGAGGGTGGTTCAACAGGTGTAGAAAAGATCATGGCTTTGGATGGGGGATGACCTGAGATTGTGGTGGACAGCTATCTTGAGCCTATCAATAAGATTGAATAGGTGTGGAAGGTGGTTCCACAGGTCGAAAAAGAGGAATAAATGAATGGAGGTGAGTAGTGGATCCAGATTATGGTCGTTGAGGAGGTTGCTGGTGGGGGCATGCATCCTACAGATACACTACATGGCCAAAAGTATGCCGACACCCCTTCTAATTAGTGGATTCGGCTGTTTCCGCCACACCCATTGCTGACAGGTATATATAATCAAGCACACAGCCATGGAATCTCCATAGACAAACATTGGCAGTAGAATGGGCCCTACTGAAGAGCTCAGTGACTTTCAACGTGGCACCGTCATAGGATGCCACCTTTCCAACAAGTCAGTTTATCAAATTTCTGCCCTGCGAGAGCTGCCCCGGTCAACTGTAAGTGCTGTTATTGTGAAGTGGAAACGTCTAGGAGCAGCAACAGCTCAGCCGCAAAGTGATAGGCCACAAAAGCTCACAGAACAGGACCGCCAAGTGCTGAAGCGTGTAGTGCATAAAAATCGTAAAGTTCGCCAACTGTAAAGTTTGGTGGAGGAGGAATAATGGTCTGGGGCTGTTTTTCGTGGTTCGGGCTCAGCCCCTTCGTTCCCGTGAAGGGAAATCTTAACGCTACAGCATACAATGACATTCTAGACGATTGTGTGTTTCCAACCTGGTGGCAACAGTTTGGGGAAGGCCCTTTCCTGTTTCAGCATGGCAATGCCCCGTGCACAAAGCGAGGTCCATACAGAAATTGTTTGTCGAGATCGGTGTGGAAGAACTTGACTGGCCTGCACAAAGACCTGACCTCAACCCCATCGAACACCTTTGGGATGAATTGGAACGTCGACTGCGAGCCAGGCCTAATCACCCAACATCAGTGCCCGACCTCACTAATGCTCTTGTGGCTGAATGGAAGCAAATCCCTGCAGCAATATTCCAACATCTCATGGAAAGCCTTCCCAGAACAGTGGAGGCTGTTATAGCAGCAATGGGGTAAGGGGGGAGGGGGGGGAGGGGGCAACTCCATATTAATGCCCATGATTTTGGAATGAAATGTTCGACGAGCACATACGGGTGTGAAGTTTGGGTGTCCACATAGTTTTAGCTATGTAGTGTACCTGAGGGTGGGGCGAACAAAGTATGGAGAGGACAGAGGTTGAAAGACCAGAAGTGAGGTGAAAGAAGACAGAGAACACCGACCTGTCTGATGGTGAAGTGATAGGGCCATAGACTCAGCTTCATTGTGAGAAATTCAAATTATGTTGAAGGCCTTGGCTTCCATGACATCAAGCTGAGCACAATGTGAAACAGGGGAGCCATCCCAGGGAGGAGAGCAATACTCCATCAAGCTGTGGCCAAAGGCTTTGTAGGTGTATAGGAGCTCAGGTGTGCCTCTTCGTGTTAAACTCCCAAAATCCAGGCTCATTGCTCATCCCGACTCATTTGTTCCTCTTTTCTCTGGTCTGTGGAACCATTTCCCCCAATCTCTTCAATCCCATTCTTCCATCCAGGGTTTCAAGACATCTGTTTACCACTCCCGTACCTCAGGTCATCCTCCATCCATACTCATGAACCCTTTTACCCCAAATGACCCCATTCCCAGGCACTCCCCTTTTCAGGTTATCGTGATCTTCTCGTTTGTTAGTTGTTGGTTCGTTTGTTCCTTTTCCATTTCATCCCCCGTTTTCCATTCTTCTTCTTGCTGTATTTCACCTTGTGCACAGCTTGCTCACCCCATGTATCCTTCTCTCCTTCCCTTGATCTCACTCTCGCTTCTACTCGGTTGTTGGCCTTTCCAGTTTGTTCCATTCCATTCTGCTCTAGCTCCTCCACGAGCCTCGACCATGCATACAAATAAGGTTTTGTCTGGTGATTATATGACAAGGACAGTGACAGTGCTGCTGTGAAACAGAGTCATTGGCAAGGAGGGAGTAGGGATGGCAAGGTGGAAGGCAGGGGTGGATTGGGGGAAGGAAGAGGGTGAACAGATGAATACTTCCTTTATGAGAGTTCATGTGTAATTGTTCATTCACTATATCACAAGGAAACATTGAAAAAGTTCAAACTTCCTGCATCTCAATCCGACGTCTCATCGCACGTCTGGCCCACAAGTATCGGGTATTTTTTGAATGGGCCTTTGTATTTCTTGTTATCGGTTTGCAAGGCCTGCTTTGGTCTCTTGGCAATTCCAAAGAGCATATCAGGTTTAAATATTAGAATGTGAACAAGAATGTATAAAAACGAGGAAGGTAAATAAACATAATGAGGTGGTAGTATTTGTTTATGTATTGTGCTATATATTCATATTATTTGGGGAGGTTGAATCTTGTCCACTATCGTTGGTTTGTCTATGCATGGGATCAGGTCAAGAAGTTTCCCCCCTAAACACTACAATTGGAGGCAGAAACAAGGCCGATTCCAATAGCATCATGGAGCACACCCGCTGCTTGGAAAACGGAGTCACACTGAACATGGTCGGAGAATCACAGAACAAGGATCCATGCTTTTCTTCGGAGCAGGACCTTCGTATGATGGGAAAACGTTTGTAGGTAAACCTTTTGACCCCTCCTGCGCACCATAGGGTCCCACATATGAACTCTGACAAAATCATGATGGAATGCTTACCACCTGCCTCCTGCTTCCATGTCTAATGCATTCCCCTTCTCTCACATCCCCATTTCTCCTCCAACTGACCTCTATCTCCCATCTCCAACATCTTTCTTTTTTTAACCCCTACCAACCAACAACCCCTCAAAATATATGTAGCTGGCCCCTAGCAACAAGTACAAAAGGAGTCTAGCACAACAAGGTATCTATCTGAGCAATCAGGTGCATAAAGATACACATCATGAGCAGCAAGCTATGTTTTCAGGTTCAAATAAAGACAAACAGCGAAAGGGTGAGCACAGGTACGTTCATTCTTCCACGCACGGAAACTGAAAAGAATGTCTCGTGTTCCTTTGAAATTTCCGATCATATATTGATAACTGGTATAAGTAACCGGCGTTGCCGGGTGGGGGAGGGGGGGAGGAGAGGGGATTGGAGGGGGGAGTGGGTAGTGGGAAAGGGGCGAAGGGGAGGGGGTAAGGGGAGGGGAGGGGGGAAGGGGAGAGGAGGAGGGGAGAGGAGGGGAAGGGGGGGGGAGGGTGGTGAGGGGAAGGGGATGGCAGGGGGGAGGATGGAGGGGATGGGAGGGGGAGGATGGAGGGGATGGGAGGGGGAAGAGGGTCTTTGACATCGAAGCCTGGTGTTGGCTTAGCGGTTAGGGTGCCGGATTGGGATCTTAGGATCCTGGGTTCAAATCCCTGTCGATCGCTGAATTAACACCAGGGGGGTTGACTCAGCCTGTCCCCCTGTCATCCTTCCAAGGTCGGCAAATTGAGTACCAGTTCATTGGTAATTCCCTGTGTGTCGCAAGAGGTGAGGAAGGGCATCTGGCCGTAAAACATTGCTTCAAAAAGGGGACCAAGGTGCCCGAAAAAGGCCAACCCCTGCTCTGTGGGGAAAAATGGCCTCTAAAGGTGGTTCTGCTTGTTCTTGTTAACTACGTACGCAAATCATTCACCGATTTTGTCATAACCCGTCCATAACTTTTTGAGATATCATGCTATGTGTCGTATTTGGCCCTATCACTCAATGGTGAAGAATCACTTTTAAAATTCTTATATCCTGATCTGGATCAAGATATTCACCAAAATCTAATTATTTCGTCCTCGTCACACACCCAACCTGGCCACCAAGTTTTGTCTGAACCTGTCCACAACTTGTCGAGATATCCTGTTCACAGTCAGGCAAACAGACACACAGGGGTGAAAATATAACCTCCGTCCACTTTAGGTCGCGAAGGTAACAACGATAAACATTCATCAAGCATTTCCCTTTCCGATGAGCTGTTAAAACTTTCACAAAGGAACGACGCAACAACAACATCCTTTTAAAATGTTCCGACAAACTTCCGACACTGCTGGGATTGAAAACATTCGCACCAGACTATGATGTAAAACTCTGCATCGGATGGAATGGCACGGGAAGCATAAAGCACATCACACTGGGATGAGAAGGGCATCGCTTAAGACTTAAGGGGCTACCTTGAGCTATGCAGGTAAGTGCAGTCAACCATGGGGACAGGCAGAAGGAAGCACGTCATCAGGCAGAGTGGAGTTACTGATGTGCGGACGATAGTAACTCGCAGGCAAAGGACAGTTACTGTGTTACCATGCGGGAGGTAGACACTCTCAAGCACCACACAGATCTCAAGGCATAATTTCAGTCAGCAATGTGGATGTGGGCATCCTTTGTGCAACCCGTTCCGAACCTGAACGGCCAAATTTCCTCTTCCGTTTAGCATCTCGGCATTGGGCAGCCCATAACAATTATACACCGTCCAATTAGAGTAGCGACCACCAAAATGGCGGCATAGCTCATTGCTGACCCAAACTATTTCAGTAAACCAGGCAAGGGAAGTTGTATTAATGCCAGGTGAACACTGCCAGTTCGGCAACATGAACCACAGGCGGTGGACAGACCTTTCCAGACAGCCCACGCCTCTGTCTGTGAGGAGAGTGGACGAAGACCTGCTGGGTGTAGACGTAGGATTTGTAGCGAGGTTTGGGAGAGGCCGAAGCTCGAGCCTGACCCAAACTAACAGTAATCTGCTTGGAGGAAGGGGCAGAGTTATGAAGGAATCAAGACAGAAAATGATGGAAGTAGCAAGAGGGATGTGGATGTGCTCGAAGAAGTGAAGGAAGACAAAGCGAGTGCGTGATAGAGGCTTCAAGGGTGAGGTGTTTAAAGCAGAACAAATAGAGGAAGGTATGATTAAATAACAGGAAAAAGGAAAAGCAGAGAGCAATGTGAGATTTGCATTTACACAGGTGCTCGTCAAGGCCCGTGGAATGCGTCAATGCAAAAAGAGCAAAAATGTCAAACCGTTGAGCAAAACGAGCAGGTGTGGCAAGAAACAGAAAACATGAAATGTAAGATGATGATCAAGGACAAGTGGAATCGATTGTGAATAAATAAATAACATTTTAGATGCAAAACGCCATAAGAAGGCAGCACTTGTCACGAGTCATGGAGGAATAACTATGTGGTAGCAATTTCCTCTGCAACAAAACAAAGGGATGACAGGAGGAAAATATGGGTGGAGTTGAGTTGTCAGCCAAGGAGAGGCAAAGCTGGAGGTAACAAGCGTTACGCCTCGGTCCCCCGTCGGGGAAGTGATGTGAGTTGACAAAGTGGAAGACGCAGAAAACATGCTATGATATGATATTTCGCTCACAAGGTTCAGACATACATGGAGGCGGCCATCTTGGATTTTGACGTGGCGACCCAATTTTCAATAGCGTTCTTCCTTATGCCGCGATACACCCACACACCAAATTAGAAGTTGGTACTTCGCTTATTTTTCAAGATATTTCGCTCACAAGGTTCAGACATATATATGGTGGCGGCCATCTTGGATTTTGACGTGGCGACCCAATTTTCAATAGCGTTCTTCCTTATGCCGAGATACACCCACACACCAAATTAGAAGTTGGTACTTTGCTTATTTTTCAAGATATTCATCTCACAAGGTTCAGACATACATGGCGGCGGCCATCTTGGATTTTGACGTGGCGACCCAATTTTAAACAGCGTTCTTCCTGATGCCGAGATACACCCACACACCAAATTAGAAGTTGGTACTTCGCTTATTTTTCAAGATATTCATCTCACAAGGTTCAGACATATATGGCATCAGACATACATGGCGGCGGCCATCTTGGATTTTGACGTGGGTTGCACCCACACACAAAATTAGAAATTACGCATGCACGCACGCACGCACGCATGCAGGCCCGCACGCACACACGCACGCCCGCACGGACGGACGGAAGTCCCCCTTTCGCTCCGCTGTGCGACGGGGAACAAAAAGGCAAAGCAGGAGGTAAAAAGGTAAAGCTGGAGGTAAAAAGGTAAAGCAGGAGGTAAAAAGCATTAAAAACTAGGAGGAAATTGCTATCTCCAAGATGTCCGCCATCACCGCAGAGGCTCTGTGTTTGAGCGTGTTCTCTGGTCTTGGTTGATCTTGGCCTACACTGATATCCATGATCACTACATAATCATACAGCTGTTTCTCATCATCTACGAATTGGTGCGTCATAAATTTGATTGCGCTTTAGCTGGCAACTGCTCCGATTGGTCGCTGTGGCATAACCCGATTGTTGGACTGAAGCTGAAAATGGGGGAAAAACGAAGTGTGAAAAACAACAAACTTTTAAAGATCAATGGCATCTGCTGATCGTGGATGCACGATGTGGTCCGTGTCCCATGATATACATGTTGCACTTCAAAAAGTAAATATTTTAAGCCAGATAGAAGTCTTAAGCTCTGGAAACTTCTGAGGAAAATAAAATACACAAAAGAAAGAAGGAGAGGGAATGTGAAAGAAAACAAAAAGAAAAGGATTTGGACTAAAGAAAGAGAATAAGGAAAGGATGTTGGCGTGAGTAGGAAAGTAAGGCAAGGGGAAAGAATGGGAGCATACATACGTACATAGTGGGTGGGGTTGTTAAAATTTCCTCCATTCTTTGTGAGGCTCACCTGTTGTGAATACCTCTGCTGGCTTTCATCAACAGCGGGAACAGGTTTCCGGGTCAGGGAATCAACTTCTCGAATGGCCTCCATGGAAACACGCTTGGGTAGCACTTGGAAGAAGGACGTCACATACAACAAGATAGACTTCTTGTCTGGATGTGCCATCTCCACATCTGAAAAAACACACCAGGAGGCATTCCCAGAACGTGAACCCTCGACTATTCGGCTATCACGCTTCTCTCAGACCTGACCTTCCACCCTCATTCTTTACCAAGTGGACCTTAAAATTTCTGCTCAAACAGACCAAAACATTTTCAGCTTCCCTTGAAGCAACTGTTTGCAAATTCACATGAGAAATTGCAAAAAAAATCAATTGGATCAATACAAAAGGTGACGACACAAATCTATAACTCATCTGATGTACAGTCAGTTTGCTTCCGTGCACGAATCGTAATGTAAATGAATATACAATCATTGCTGAAATGGAGGTATTTGTTTTCCCACGTGGATTAGAACTAGCTTTCATCCTAGTTAATCAAAGGAGACCATGTTGATTTGACTCTTGAAATAATACCTAAAAGCTCAAAACACAAAACAAAAGGGTATAGCATTTAGGGAATAATCATATTCTTAGGTTTGAGTTCCCTTGAAAGGAACTCGAACACATTTGGAGACTGTTAGTCCCATCAGGCCTGCACAATGTGTTACATATTTATGTGAATGTATGTGAATTACCATGCAGGTGTTTGCTTCCGTGTGTAGTATATTAAGTTGTGGTGTAGTTGTTGTGGTTGGAGGGTCAGAAGCCCTTCTGAAAGAGTGGCAGGAAACGGAAGTGGCCGGAAGCGGAAGTGACGGGAAACGGAGGAGAAAAGACACGAGGGAAAGGAAGGCTTCTTCTTCCTCGCCCCGCGACGACGAGAAGGTGGAATCGACCTTACGCTGCGCGGAAAACGCGCCGTTGCGAAACGTCTAGCGAGAGGAGTTACCTGGGCGGTAAATACCTTTGGACACGTCCAGTCACTGTGAGTTCGTGCACGAAACCAAGCGTCCGGGACAGTTTGCCCCGTCTACAAAGACGCGTACGGGTCCGCACGTTGGGCCTCGCTCGCGTCGGAAGCCGCGCTGGGTTTTGCCCCGTCTACAAAGACGCGTACGGGTCCGCACGTTGGGCCTCGCTCGCGTCGGAAGCCGCGCTGGGTTTTTGCCCATCTACAAGGACGCGTAAGAGTCGCACTTGGGGCCTCGCGCACGTTGGACGCCGCGCTGGGTTTGCCCCGTGGCTTGGCAAGGAGGTGCGCTGCAGCCGCGGCCCCAGTCCGAGACGGCACGTTTAGAGCACGTCCGCCCGGGGCTCGTTCAACCGCCCGTGTGCGGAGAGGAGAGACATTGACCACGGAGGGAGTCAGGAGTGGGGCTCACGTGAGGAATGTATAAGATTAAGATGGCCATCTTAGAGTTTGTGTAGATGAGTTCACATGGTTGTAATATTGATTGTGCATTGTTGATGGTTGTTGATTGCTCAGTGAATATATTATTGATTATTCCGGATCCTTGGTGTGGGGTTTCTTCTTGACCGGAATTCATATTGATTGCGTTACGAAAGCGTATAAACCATATATCTTTCTGGCGGGGTCCCTCCCACGGTCCGGGGGTCACCAAGACCAGGTAGTTACCGGGAGGACCACGTAATAGAATTGGGGGCTCGTCCAAATTACGATTTGCGGTTTCGCAATTGGGTCTACGTCCGGGATCTAAAAGTGTATAAAATAATAAAATAATAATATTTTTGGTAATTAAAATTTATTAATTAATTATTAATTGGTAATATTTTTTTTTGAGAAATTGGGGAAAGTCTTGGGGTGAAGGTTAACAGGTGTTAACGATAGGCACCATGGCGTTTGTGGCACAGAACTTTGGGGTAACCCCGAGTGAGGCACAGTTCCGAGCGTTGCTAAAGTCGGATCTCTTGAAATTGGCCAAACATTTTAACTTGGAGGTCCGAACTAATTTGAGGAAGGCAGAGTTGCAGGCCACGGTGATACAATCTATGGTGGGATTAGGAACATGGGACGAGTTAGCCTGGGAGTGGCTACCCGAAGAACCAGAAGACGTGGAGCTCCGGAAACTGGAGTTGCAATTACGGAGCCAGGAACGGATCAAAGAAGAAGAAAGGAAAGCAGAAGAGAGAAGAGAAGAGAAGCAAGCAGAGGAAAGGAGAGTGGAACGAGAACTCCAGGAAAGGTTAAAAGAAGAAGAAAGGAAAGCAGAAGAGAGGAGAGAAGAGAAACAAGCAGAGGAAAGGAGAGTGGAACGAGAACTCCAGGAAAGGTTAGCAGAAGAAGAAAGGAAAGCAGAGGAGAGGAGAGAAGAGAAACAAGCAGAGGAAAGGAGAGTGGAAAGAGAACTCCAGGAAAGAAGAGAAAAGGAACAAGCAGAGGAAAGGAGAGCTGCAAGGGACCTCGAAGCAGAGGAGAGAAAAGCGGAAAGGGAATTAAAGGAACGTGACATGGAGCTTCAGCAAGAAATCAAAGTCAAGGAGCTGGAGTTAATGAGAGAACGGGGAGAGGCACCACCCTTGCTGACGGGGTCGACACCTCACCAGAAAACCTGGGATGTGGGCAGACATGTGAGGCTGGTTCCACCGTTCAGTGAAAAGGAAGTCGCGAAATTCTTCCCACACTTTGAGAAAGTGGCTCGACAATTAAACTGGCCGGAGGAGGCCTGGACCATACTCGTACAAAGTGTGCTGGTGGGGAAAGCTCAGGAAATTTATTCGGCGCTACCAATGGACCAATGTGCAGATTATGAGGTACTGAAGAAGCACATCCTCAAGGCCTATGAGTTGGTTCCGGAAGCTTACAGGCAAAAATTCAGGAATGCCAGGAAGAGGGAGAGTGAGACCCATGTGGAGTTTGCCAGAGTGAAAGAAAACATGTTTGATCGGTGGTGTGAGTCAAAAGGAGTCGGGAAAGACTTCGAGACATTGCGGGACTTGATCCTGGTGGAGGAATTCCAGCAGTGTGTCCACGAGGACATCAAAGTGTACCTGCAGGAAAAGAAGGTACCAAAGTTGTGGGACGCAGCCACCATGGCAGATGATTATGCCTTAACCCACCGAATAGGGGTCCACGAACCTAACTCCTCGCCTAGATCTCCGCAGGGGAGGTGGGGAACAGCAGGTGCGGAGAACGACCATACATGGCGGCGGCCTCGAGATGATTATGGGGACAACTATGATACCCCACCGGTTCGAAATCAGAGGGATGCGGGCCCAAGACAAACTTATAGTTCGGGGGGCCCGAGGCAGACCCCGAGTTTTTCCTCCGGGCCTACTTGCGCGTTTTGCAAAAAACCTGGACACTTGATGTCCAGTTGTTACCTCATGAAAAGGGACAACCCAGAGCGGAGTCCGACTATTACAACTCCGAATGCGATGGCTAGCGTAAGAAATCGCCATCAAGAGGGTTACCAACCATTTGTTTCCGAGGGGTTTGTGTCACTGGATGGAGCCTCGACTAACCGGAGACCGGTTAGGATATTGAGAGACACAGGGGCCCATCAATCTTTAATGCTTGAAGGCATTTTGCCATGGTCCGAGGAGACGGCAACGGGGGATAGTGTTCGTTTACAGGGGATCGGGGGCGGTGTTAGTGCTCCCCTTCAGGTCATCCAGTTGGAGTCCGATTTGGTGTCAGGACCGGTCACCGTCGGTTTACAAGCCACGTTTCCTGTAGAGGGTGTATCTGTGGTTCTCGGGAATGATTTGGCCGGGGGTCAAGTTTATGGTAACCTGAGGGTTGAGAAAGAGCCCAGCAGGGAAAATAACACCACACCAGCTCGGGAGGGTGACAAAAGTGCCAAGTTATTTGTAGGGGGACTGAACTTCAAAACAGAGGAAGAAGTTCTGACCTCTGTCTTCAACAGATATGGGCCGCTGGTGGAAGTGCGGTTGGTAAGAGACTGGGAAACGCAACAGTCAAGAGGGTTCGGCTTTGTCACGTTTGCCAGCACAAAAGACGCCAGAGAGGCAGAGAAGAATTGGAATGGCAAGGATTTGGAGGGTCGGACCATAACAGTAGGGAAGGCATTTCGTAGGCGTCGAGAGGTCTACAGGAGAGGACAACTGGGCGGTAGTTTTGGTGGTGGCCGCAGTCAATATTATTATGGAGGCTCCCTGAGTTACGGCCGCTCCCGAAGGAAGAATTGGCAAAGTAGTGGCCGAGAAGAAGACCGGTATTCAGGGGACTACAGGGACCAGTGGTCCCACCCTAATTATTAGGGACGTTCCGAGAAGTTGAAGCACTGAAGGCGGCGGAGCCGCCGAGCCAAGATTCCTACACGAATTAACCGTGAACGCCGTTCCTAAAGGCGCCCATGTAGAGAACTTTCCTGCACGGACTAACCGTGAACTCCACGTTCCTCAAGGCGCCCATGTAGAGAACTTTCCTGCACGGACTAACCGTGAACTCCGCGTTCCTAAAGGCATCCATGTAGGGAATACTCGGCTTGGCCTCCCGGAAAAGTGCTATCGAGTGGCTTAACTGGCTTTATTTTTAAGTGATAACTGTGCCCGGGGGGAATTGATAATGTGGGGGGGTTGAGTTATCTGGTTTATTTCTCCAAATTGGCCGGCAAAGAAAGTTTTCGCTGGGTTCAAACTTTCTTTCTTGAAGGGGGGGAGTGTTACATATTTATGTGAATGTATGTGAATTACCATGCAGGTGTTTGCTTCCGTGTGTAGTATATTAAGTTGTGGTGTAGTTGTTGTGGTTGGAGGGTCAGAAGCCCTTCTGAAAGAGTGGCAGGAAACGGAAGTGGCCGGAAGCGGAAGTGACGGGAAACGGAGGAGAAAAGACACGAGGGAAAGGAAGGCTTCTTCTTCCTCGCCCCGCGACGACGAGAAGGTGGAATCGACCTTACGCTGCGCGGAAAACGCGCCGTTGCGAAACGTCTAGCGAGAGGAGTTACCTGGGCGGTAAATACCTTTGGACACGTCCAGTCACTGTGAGTTCGTGCACGAAACCAAGCGTCCGGGACAGTTTGCCCCGTCTACAAAGACGCGTACGGGTCCGCACGTTGGGCCTCGCTCGCGTCGGAAGCCGCGCTGGGTTTTGCCCCGTCTACAAAGACGCGTACGGGTCCGCACGTTGGGCCTCGCTCGCGTCGGAAGCCGCGCTGGGTTTTTGCCCATCTACAAGGACGCGTAAGAGTCGCACTTGGGGCCTCGCGCACGTTGGACGCCGCGCTGGGTTTGCCCCGTGGCTTGGCAAGGAGGTGCGCTGCAGCCGCGGCCCCAGTCCGAGACGGCACGTTTAGAGCACGTCCGCCCGGGGCTCGTTCAACCGCCCGTGTGCGGAGAGGAGAGACATTGACCACGGAGGGAGTCAGGAGTGGGGCTCACGTGAGGAATGTATAAGATTAAGATGGCCATCTTAGAGTTTGTGTAGATGAGTTCACATGGTTGTAATATTGATTGTGCATTGTTGATGGTTGTTGATTGCTCAGTGAATATATTATTGATTATTCCGGATCCTTGGTGTGGGGTTTCTTCTTGACCGGAATTCATATTGATTGCGTTACGAAAGCGTATAAACCATATATCTTTCTGGCGGGGTCCCTCCCACGGTCCGGGGGTCACCAAGACCAGGTAGTTACCGGGAGGACCACGTAACAAATGATTGTATGTGCACTAACCTTTTAAAGTGCTGAGCATCAGGCGAGGAAGCAGCATGTACCAATTATTTGCATTACCAGTCAGTGGTATGGCTCGGCCTGGAGAGGGTTCAAACCGCCGACCTCCCAGACTCGGAGTGGATGCTCCAACAATTGTGGAGTGGATGCTCCAACAATTATGGAGTGGATGCTCCAACAATTATGGAGTAGATGCTCCAACAATGATGGAGTGGATGCTCCAACAATGATGGAGTGGATGCTCCAACAATTATGGAGTGGATGCTCCAACAATTATGGACTGGAAGCTCTAACAATTAGGGAGTGGATGCTCCAACAATAATGGAGTGGATGCTCCAACAATTATGGAGTGGATGCTCCAACAATTATGGAGTGGATGCTCCAACAATTGTGGAGTGGATACTCCAACAATTGTGGAGTGCATGCTCCAACAATTGTGGAGTGGATGCTCCAACAATTATGGAGTGGATGCTCCAACAATTATGGAGTGGATGCTCCAACAATGATGGAGTGGATGCTCCAACAATGATGGAGTGGATGCTCCAACAATTGTGGAGTGGATGCTCCAACAATTATGGAGTGGATGCTCCAACAATAATGGAGTGGATGCTCCAACAATTATGGAGTGGATGCTCCAACAATTATGGAGTGGATGCTCCAACAATTATGGAGTGGATGCTCCAACAATTGTGGAGTGGATGCTCCAACAATTGTGGAGTGGATGCTCCAACAATTATGGAGTGGATGCTCCAACAATTATGGAGTGGATGCTCCAACAATGATGGAGTGCATGCTCCAACAATTGTGGAGTGGATGCTCCAACAATTATGGAGTGGATGCTCCAACAATTTTGGAGTGGATGCTCCAACAATTTTGGAGTGGATGCTCCAATAATTATGGAGTGGATGCTCCAACAATTATGGAGTGGATGCTCCAACAATTGTGGGGTGGATGCTCAACAATTATGGAGTGGATGCTCCAACAATTATGGAGTGGATGCTAAAATTATTATGGAGTGGATGCTGGTTTCATATCCCATCAATGACCTCTTTGCCTCAATGGTCCTCCAACAACTTTTCTGAGGAGTTTCCATAGCCAAAGAGCCCCTTAATAATGTTGTAGCTTCATCCTTTGCAGCTTATCTAAAGAAGACCATAAATTTGTTTGACTCTATTAGGATGACAATAGAACCACCTTTAGAGGCCATTTCCCCCACAGAGCAGGTGTTGGCCTTTTTCGGGCACCGTTGCCCCCTTTTTTTGAAGCAATATTTTATGGCAAGATGCCCTTCCTGCCGCCAACCCTGTTAGTCCCCTCTTGCAACACAAAAGGAATTACCAGTGAACTGGTACACAATTTGCCGACCTCGGAAGGATGACAGGCTGAGTCAACCCCCCTGGCGTTAATTCAGTGATCGACCAGGATTCGAACCCAGGATCCTCGGATCCCAAGCCGGCACCCTAACCGCTAAGTCAACACAAGGCTCCTATTAAGATGACAATAAACCCACAAAAAATATTACTCAACTCCATAAAGAAAACCTTGCAAATGCCACTTTCTCCTGTTGTACCTATCTATTTAGCCACTGAGTTCAACTAAAAAAAAGAATGACTCGTCCTGGGAAAGACAGCATTTCTAAACTGACTTCAAGGCAAGATGATGACTCTGCAAGGACCAGTCTTCCCCCTTGATACTCTTCAATTCTCCATTGACCTCAAAGCATTCATCACCATGCGCTACCAACGGAGGTTAGCTTTTCACTCCTGTTTGACTGTGAAGAGGATATCTCAAAAGGTTATGCACGGATTCAGACGAAACTTGGCGGACAGGTTGGGTGTGTGACAAGGATGAAGTTAATCCATTTGGTGAAGATCCAGATCCTGATTCGAATATTGCACTAGAATTGTACAAGTGATTCTTCACTATTGAGAGATATGGCCAAAAACGATATACGTATAGCACGATATCTCAAAAAGTTGTGGATAACTGATGACAAAACTTGGTGGATGAGTTGGGTTGGTGACAAGAACAAGCCAATTGGATTTTGGTTTAGGTATGGATCCAGATCTAGCCCATCAGTGGGATACAAAATGTAAACTGTTCAGCCAGGCGGAGGTATACGCTCTACTCGAGTACCGTTGTAGTTCACACTGCATTGAAGGATAGCACTCCATTGTGTGCCAAGGTTCCTGCATTCACACCTTGCACTCCAAGAAATAGCCCAATGGAAAGAAAAGCCAAGGTTTACCATCCACACAAATTTGTGGCACAGCCTCTCACCAAATCTCACACCACCTGCTACTTCAACCCTCAATCCTTTCCCTCCGATTCATGCATCCCATACACAACCAATTTTTTGTTCCCCTTTTATACCATGCGCTTTGATAACCAAATCCTAATATCCTCAGTCCTAAGCCAGATTAAAAGTCTAAATGTCAGGATTCAATAACTCACAGAGTAAGCTAGTTTAAAAGTCTAAATGTCAGGATTCAATAACTCACAGAGTAAGCTAAACTAATAGTCTAAATCTCAGGATTCAATAACTCACAGAGTAAGCTAGTTTAAAAGTCTAAATGTCAGGATTCAATAACTCACAGAGTAAGCTAGATTAAAAGTCTAAATGTCAGGATTCAATAACTCACAGAGTAAGCTAGTTTAAAAGTCTAAATGTCAGGATTCAATAACTCACAGAGTAAGCTAAACTAATAGTCTAAATCTCAGGATTCAATAACTCACAGAGTAAGCTAGATTAAAAGTCTAAATGTCAGGATTCAATAACTCACAGAGTAAGCTAGTTTAAAAGTCTAAATGTCAGGATTCAATAACTCACAGAGTAAGCCAGATTAAAAGTCTAAATGTCAGGATTCAATAACTCACAGAGTAAGCTAGTTTAAAAGTCTAAATGTCAGGATTCAATAACTCACAGAGTAAGCTAGTTTAAAAGTCTAAATGTCAGGATTCAATAACTCACAGAGTAAGCTAGTTTAAAAGTCTAAATGTCAGGATTCAATAACTCACAGAGTAAGCTAAACTAATAGTCTAAATCTCAGGATTCAATAACTCACAGAGTAAGCTAGATTAAAAGTCTAAATGTCAGGATTCAATAACTCACAGAGTAAGCTAGTTTAAAAGTCTAAAAGTCAGGATTCAATAACTCACATAGTAAGCTAAACTAATAGTCTAAATCTCAGGATTCAATAACTCACAGAGTAAGCTAAACTAATAGTCTAAATCTCAGGATTCAATAACTCACAGAGTAAGCTAAACTAATAGTCTAAATCTCAGGATTCAATAACTCACAGAGTAAGCCAGATTAAAAGTCTAAATGTCAGGATTCAATAACTCACAGAGTAAGCTAAACTAATAGTCTAAATCTCAGGATTCAATAACTCACAGAGTAAGCTAAACTAATAGTCTAAATCTCAGGATTCAATAACTCACAGAGTAAGCTAAACTAATAGTCTAAATGTCAGGATTCAATAACTCACAGAGTAAGCCAGATTAAAAGTCTAAATGTCAGGATTCAATAACTCACAGAGTAAGCTAAACTAATAGTCTAAATCTCAGGATTCAATAACTCACAGAGTAAGCTAGTTTAAAAGTCTAAATGTCAGGATTCAATAACTCACAGAGTAAGCTAGTTTAAAAGTCTAAATGTCAGGATTCAATAACTCACAGAGTAAGCTAAACTAATAGTCTAAATGTCAGGATTCAATAACTCACAGAGTAAGCTAGTTTAAAAGTCTAAATGCCAGGATTCAATAACTCACAGAGTAAGCTAAACTAATAGTCTAAATGTCAGGATTCAATAACTCACAGAGTAAGCCAGATTAAAAGCCTAAATGTCAGGATTCAATAACTCACAGAGTAAGCTAGATTAAAAGTCTAAATGTCAGGATTCAATAACTCACAGAGTAAGCTAAACTAATAGTCTAAATTCCAGGATTTCAGAAAACAAGTTGTATGTATCCAATGAACAGTCAGTATATTGAGTTGACTAGACTGACTTCCATTGGTGGGCCAAATAAGGCCATTGGTGGGCCATTGTCTTACTATGGGCCAAATAAGGCCATTGGTGGGCCATTGTCTTACTATGGGCCAAATAAGACAAAGTGAAGCAAAAGATGGAAAATTATTGGGATGATCAATTCCAGGATGTTTGGATGTTCTTCAGTGAATATGAACACCAACTTGGCTTCATTCAAAAAGTTATCACCAGATTTCCCTGCAAAAATTAAAAGTGGCCGCATAAACCAGGTGGCCAAACATTAGTGAACAATGTACTTTTTAACCACGTTGAACAATTAAGACTAGAACGGCACTCGGTGGAGCATAACTCCGCCAGGCTGAACAGTTTGTTTTGTATCCCATTGATAGGCCGAATCTGGATTCGGACCTGAACCAAAATCGAATCGGCTTGTTCTCGTCACCGAACCAACTCATCCCCCATGTTTAGTCAGAACTCGTCCATAACTTTTTAAAATATGCTATATATCGCTTTTCGCCAGATCACTCGATGGTGAAGAATCACTTTAACAAAAAAAAATCGTATCCGAATCCATATTCAGATCTTCACCAAAATCGAATCGATTAGTCCTTGTTATTTACCCAACCTCGCCACCAGGTTTAGTCCAAATCCGTCCACAACTTTTTGAGATATCCTGCTATGTATCGATTTTGGCCTTATCTCCCAATGGTGAAGAATCATTCAAAAATTCTAGTAGCCGGATCCGAATCCGAATCTTCACCAAAATCGAATCGATTAGTCCTTGTTATTTACCCAACCTCGCCACCAGGTTTAGTCCAAATCCGTCCACAACTTTTTGAGATATCCTGCTATGTATCGATTTTGGCCTTATCTCCCAATGGTGAAGAATCATTCAAAAATTCTAGTAGCCGGATCCGAATCCGAATCTTCACCAAAATCGAATCGATTAGTCCTTGTTATTTACCCAACCTCGCCACCAGGTTTAGTCCAAATCCGTCCACAACTTTTTGAGATATCCTGCTATGTATCGATTTTGGCCTTATCTCCCAATGGTGAAGAATCATTCAAAAATTCTAGTAGCCGGATCCGAATCCGAATCTTCACCAAAATCGAATCGATTAGTCCTTGTTATTTACCCAACCTCGCCACCAGGTTTAGTCCAAATCCGTCCACAACGTTTTGAGATATCCTGTTCACAGACAAACAAAGAGTCAAACAGACAGACAGACAGACAGACAGACAGACAAACAGACAGACAAACAAACAGAGAGGGGTGAAAATATAACCTGCATCCACCTGCGGTGACGGAGGTAAAAACAATGTTAGAGACAGGCCCCGATGTGGACAACCCAGATTGAGAGAGAGAAGGCAGTTCTGATCAGGTTTGTCTAACACATTCCTTTTGTCACAAGTGCAGTTCAGTGTTTTGTCACGAATGGAATCTCCCTCAGAGGTTATCCATTAGAAGTGTGTTGGAAACAGTTTCATCCTGCAAATTACAAAACTAGGAGAAATGGTTTGAACATTTTTCTCAATCCAAGAGCTGGGAAAAGTCACAGTATCCCATCAATCATAGATCTCATCTCCAAAGGGAAATGATTGGAATGACTATTCCCATACAGGCCGAGCAGTTGAAACAGACATAAATATAAAGGATAAAATCCATTTCACATCCTTTATTAAACTTCTAACTGACATGAAAACAAAGTTTCAATCGACACAGCTTTGAATTCACAAAATTATAATGTGCCGTCACAACCATGATCTACAAATACAAGGCATTCCTGCAATCTACAAATTATTGTACGACAGCAGAGTTTCTCTCAATTGAAAATGTTTCCGAGTAAACAAAACAGGATCCACACCTTCTGGGTCAAGGAGCCGAGGAACCCCTAGATGTTCCTGTGCTGTCCTGAAAGCATTCTCCAGACGTTGGTGGGGGGTCATCTTCTCCACCACGTCCTTCCAGCTGAAGAGGTCGGGCCTGGGGAGGTGGCAGAAGTGAACAAGGAGTGAACGATGGGAATATGTCACTTTCACAGAGTAAACCTTTCAATGTACACGACCGTGAAATGGGGTGGATAGGGACAGCAAGGTGAATAGGGACAGCAAGGTGAATAGGGACACAAACTGAAAAAAAGTTCGGAAACTTTTTTCGCTGAAAATTGATAACCAAACTGATTTGTTGATATTTGGGTTGAAAGTGTTCTGTTGTTTTTTTTTTAAAAACAACTTATAGTCCCTATTAACCCCATATATGGGTTAAATACCCCCGCTAATTTCGGTCCCCTTGTGTTTTATACCTCCCCCCCACCTCCCCTTCCCACGCCTCCTGCCCCAAAGACCTCTCCCTCCCACACTTCTCCCTGCTCTCAAATGTTGTGGGTGTGTGCTTCCCCTTCTCTCCCCATCTTGTCTTCCGCTCCCTCTTTTTGTATATTTTGTTTGTCTGGTTGATTTGTTTGTGAAATAAATGTTAGCTCTTTCACGAGCCTCGATTCAGTATACAAAAAATAATAATAATAATAAAAATAGGAATAAATAGGATTTTTATGGCTGTCCCTATTCACCCCGTTTTACGGGTGAACAGGGACAGTCACTAATACAAAAAAATAATAATCAAGAAACAATCCTGAGTTTCCAACGTATTGCTAAATTGATAGCTCAGATGGATGCACATAGTATGCACCCATAATATAAACCATGGTGCCAATGAAAAAAAATATGGGATAAAAAGTTTCTCCAAACTGGCCCTATTTCTTGATTATTATTTTTTGTATTAGTGACTGTCCCTATTCACCCGTAAAACGGGGTGAATAGGGACAGCCGTAAAAATCCTAATTATTCCTATTTAACCCATATATGGGGTTAATAGGGACTATACGTTGCTTTTTTTTAAAAACAAGAGAACACTTTCAACCCAAATATCAACAAATCAGTTTGGTTATCAATTTTCAGCGAAAAAAGTTTCCGAACTTTTTTTCAGTTTGTGTCCCTATTCACCTTGCTGTCCCTATTCACCTTGCTGTCCCTATTCACCTTGCTGTCCCTATTCACCCCCATTTTACGGTACCGGTAAAAAGTTTTAGAACACCTCAATTTTTCCAGTTTTTATTGAAATTTACGCAGTTTGATGTCTCAATGTACACTCGGAACCCGTTAATATGCGATCCATGGGAGCCAGGAAAATCGACCGTGTGGTAAGTGAGACCGTGTATTACCTGTCTTCCAGCGCGAGCGTGGTGGCCGCCATCTTGGATTGTGTCGGGTGACGACGAGTGAAAGAAACTAAGACACTAAGTCAATTTTTTTAAAGATACTTTTTCGTAATAAAACAACACATATGTAATAATACTTATACGATTTTTATTATACAAAACAATATGCAAAAAACATAGAAATCAAGAAATATTGTTCAAAATACAAAACCCATTTGCGTGGGTTCTGGGTTTAATAGTGGGGAAAACGCGTTTCCTTGATGATGCAGATGTTCCCGGGCCCGGCCAGTGGAGATGAAAGGTTAAATCAGCTTACGTAGATAAACACTCGTGTCAATATCATATTAATAATAACTTGTAAAATGTGAAGCAAACCAGACGTGTTATGATCGTCATGTTGGTGTTATGAGAGTGAACTTTTACGCGCGTGATTTAAAAAAATCAAGATGGCGGCTGCCGTGTACAATGTTACAATGTACTACATGCTCGATTCTTGTCATTTTTTTGAATTTTTCCGACTAATTTATCAAAATGTTTGGGTACCAAGGGTCGACCGTGTGCTATCCGAAATCGCATATTAATGGATCGCATATTAACGGGTTCCGACTGTACTCTGACATTAAGCATTGAACAAATAAACAATTGGAGATCAAAAAGAAATCATAGAATCATTTTGTTTAACAAAATTTAATTTTAAATTTTTGACTCAGCAAAGTCGCCATCTTTTGCAGATATAACCGCCGAACCCACTCGTAGCATTATTTCTACAATGGAAATCAAATATTGTTCGGGAAGTTCTTCCCAACACTGTTGCAGAAGTTCCCACCAATGTGTTGCACTTGTCGTTGCTTTGCTTTCACCCTTCTGTCCAGTTCATCCCAAACCAGCTCGATGGGGTTTAAGTCTGGAGACTGTGCTGGCCATTCCATGATTTGAAGCCGACCGTCTTGTTCTTTTCCTCGAAGGTAGTTTTGACATAGCCTGGAGGTGTGTTTAGGGTCATTATCTTGCTGTAGGATGAACCCCTGACCAACTAGGCGTATACCAGAGGGTATTGCATGGCGCTGCAAAATGCTGTGGTAGCCCTTTTGGTTCAGGGTGCCAGTCAGTCTGTGCAAGTCGCCGACTCTGGATTGGTGTCACACACTGAGGAACCATCCTTTCGCCTACTCGGCGGCGTACACGAACCCTGCGTTATGAACCAAAGATTTCAAATTTGGATTCATTGGTCCATAAGACCTTCTTCCAGTCTTCAGTAGTCCAATGGCGGTGCTTCATGGCCCAGGCAAGCCTCTTTTTCTTATTTTGCCATCTTAGCAATGGCTTTCTTACTGCCACTCGACCTGTCAAACCTGCAGCTCGAGGTCTTCTCTTCACAGTTGAAACTGAGACTTGCTTACTTCGACCAGTGTTAAGCTGTGCTTGAAGCTGTTGTCCTGTGAGCCGCCTATCATGCAAGCTGTTGACTCTCAGAAACTTGTCTTCTGATTCTGTTGTGGCTCTGGGTCTGCCAGACCTCTTCCTGTCAGAGTTTCCTCCAGTTTCAAATATACTACTTCCTGCAGTGCAATATTGTCCAAATAATGCTTCAGAGGGTGTGATAACAGTCTGTTCAAATACTGCTTTTATACAGACAGGGGGTTTGTAATCAAATAATCAGCAGAGATTGGGACACCTGTAGGAATTGTTTGCATCGACTTTCAATGTTTAATTTACTTACATTTTTTTTTTTTTTTTTTTTTTGTATACAAGATCGAGGCTCGTGAAAGAGCTAACATTAATCACACAAAAAGACAAACCGACACACAAAACACAAAAAAACAAGGGGAGCGGTAGACAAGATGGGGAGAGAGGGGGAAGGACACAAAAGAGAGGGGGAAGGACACAAACACAACATTTGAGAGCAGGGACATCGGGAGGACTTGGGGGGAGGTGGGAGAGGATTAAAACATATGAACACTGCAAGGACTCTGGGGTGAATTACCGGGGGTAGAAAAGATCAAGGTTTTCGATGGGGGAAGATAAGAGATGGTGGTGAACAGCTGTTTTAAAGACCTGGAGGGAGGAGTGGGATTGAAGGGAGTGGGGGAGTTTGTTCCAGAGGCGGGAGAAAAGGGGAATGAAAGAGTGAAGGTGAGCAGAGAGCCTAGACTTTGGCAGTTTAACCAGAAGAGGGTTGCAGGCAGATCTTGTGCGACCTGAAGGAATATTGGGGGGACAGAGCACAGAGAGAGCTGGGGGAGCAAGGCCGGAGAGGAGTCGGTAGAAGACAGAAAGACCACCAACCTGCCTGCGGTGAGTGAGTGAAAGGCCCTCGGCGTTGACTACATCGCAGGAGATTCCAATGATTCTGCTCCCTTTCGAATGATTTTTACATTGCTGCAGAACAGCTGTAAGTTGTTAACCCATTACTTGTTCTCTGAAGAAGGCTTTTTTTTTTACAATATAACTGTGCAATTTACATTATTTTCCAGTTTTTGCTAACCTAAACTTTTTTTTTTAACCTCGAGCAGTTTACTGCTTACCTTTGTACCATTTCAGGTTATTCACTGGACATTAACCTGCGTAAATTTCAATAAAAACTGGAAAAATTTAGGTGTTCTAAAACTTTTGACCGTAGTGTATGTAACCACCAATTGCAATTACAATCCATGCTTGACTACAAAACTATGAGATAAACACACATGTTGATCTTATTGGTGACAGAATATAAAAAGATATTCGAGTTTTGTGCTTGCAATTAATTTTCTGAAATTTCTAGAATTTGTTTTTCACTTGGAAGTGGTGGGATATGATATGTAAATAAAGTATGGAAAAACTCTGATATAATGCAATTCAATTCCAGCATATAAGGCAACAAAAGGTAAATATTTCGAAAGGGAGTGTAGACTTTCTATAGGCTAAAATGTGTGCATGTACATATATATATATACAGTCACATGAAAAAGTAAGTACACCCCATGTAAAGTTTTGACTTTTTCAACATATTTCAGCATACAGCTATTTGATCTTCATTTCAACAATATTGATAGATAAAGGTGATATAATATAACAAATATCATGACACATTTACATTTTGTAGTCCATTGTATAATTTAAATAAACATAAATGCAAATTTCGCATGTCAAAAAAGTAAGTACACCCTTGGCTCCAATAGGTGGTATTGCTCCCTTTGGCAGAAACAACCTCAAGTAGGCGTTTCTTATAACTGTCTACCAGTCTCTGATATCGATTGGGAGAAATTTTTGCCCACTCCTCCATGCAGAATTATTTCAGCTGTGCGATGTTTGAGGGGTTTCTTGCATGCACAGCTCGTTTCAAATCCCCCCCACAACTTCTCGATGGGATTTAGATCCGGGCTTTGACTTGGCCATTCCAGAACCCTCCATTTCTTTCTTTTCAGCCATTCCTTGGTGGATTTACTGGTATGTTTCGGGTCATTGTCATGTTGCAAGGTCCACTTTCGGTTGAGCTTCAACTTTCCGACAGATGGCCTCACATTCTCCTCAAGCACCCTCTGGTACAATGAATAATTCATAGTGGATTCTATGATGGTGAGCTGCCCAGGCCCTGATGCAGCAAAGCTGCCCCAAACCATAATATTTCCACCACCATGCTTTACAGTTGGTATCAGGTTCTTGTAGTCAAATGCTGTCTTTGGTTTTCGCCAAACATGTCTTCTGGTACTGTGGTCAAATAGCTCTACCTTTGACTCATCTGTCCAGAGCACATTGTTCTAGAAGTGCTGGTCTTTGCCGAGGTGTTCATTGGCAAACTTTAGTCTTGCCCTGATGTTCTTTCTGGACAGCAAAGGTTTCCTCGTGGCACACCTCCCATGTCGATCAAATTTGTGCAGCCTCTTTCTAATCGTAGACTCGTGCACTTTGACATCAACAGTGGTAAGAGCTACCTGTAGGTTCGGTGATGACATTCTGGGGTTCTTAGAGACTTCTTTCAGCATCTTGCGGTCTGCTCTTGGGCTGAACTTGCTGGGGCGGCCTGGCCTGAACAAATTGGCAGTTATTTGGAATCTTCCCCACTTGTAGATGATCTTCCGGACAGTCGAATGATTGATTTCAAATTGTTTGGAGATCTTTTTAAATCCCTTCCCAGACTCGTAGGCATCTATAACCTTCTTTCTTAAGGCCTCAGAGAGCTCTTTTGATCTCGGCATGGTGATGCCCACACTTCAACAACAAAGAGCAAACCAAACTAAATGTCTGAGGTTTAAATAAGACAGGTTCCTCCAGGATCCTCTCTAACGATGTTCTAATCATTTGCACCTGAGCTGGTGCACCTCATTCTAATTTTAGGTATTTGAAGTAGTGATAAATGTCAGGGTGTACTTACTTTTTCCACACGTGAAATTTGCATTTATGTTTATTTAAATTATACAATGGACTACAAAATGTAAATGTTTCATGATATTTGTTATATTATATCACCTTTATCTATCAATATTGTTGAAATGAAGATCAAATAGCTGTATGTTGAAATATGTTGAAAAAGTCAAAACTTTACATGGGGTGTACTTACTTTTTCACGTGACTGTGTGTGTGTGTATGTGTGTGTGTGTGTGTGTGTGTGTGTGTGTGCTTATATATATATATATATAAATAAATAATCGGAATAAATTAAATAAGTAGCGGACGAAGTTTCCAAACGGTCGATCTTTTATTTCTGACAAACTTTCGACCAAACAGGTCTTCATGGTCTTCCTCGAGTTCAACGAAACTGAAACGATTTGACCGTCTTGAAGCTTCGTCCGCTACTTATTTTATTTCTTCCGATTATCTATTGAATGCAAATGAGTTGTTGTGTTGTCATGATTTACACCAATCATAATACAAACAATTATTTTGCACAAATTTATTTGTCGTATTTGTGATATTACATTTTTTAAACAATTTAGGTTGAAGATTCAGGTTGAAAAAATATAAAACATTCAAAAAAGAACCCCTCACCACATACTACGTACATACGGGAGGGGTAGGTGCAGCCTGAAAGTTTGGGACGATTACACCTCACCACCACGTAATGAAAAACACCTCACCACCACGTAATGAAAAACACCTCACCACCACTTAATGAAAAACACCTCACCACCACGTAATGAAAAACACCTCACCACCACGTAATGAAAAACACCTCAACACCACGTAATGAAAAACACCTCACCACCATATAATGAAAAACACCTCACCACCACGTAATGAAAAACACCTCACCACCATGTAATGAAAAACACCTCACCACCACATCATTCAAAACACCTCACCAACACGTAATTCAAAACACCTCACCACCACGTAATTCAAAACACCTCACCACCACAAAATTCAAAACACCTCACCACCACGTAATTCAAAACCCCTCACCACCACGTAATGAAAAACACCTCGCCACCACGTAATGAAAAACACCTCACCACCACCTAATGAAAAACACCTCACCACCACATAATTCAAAACACCTCACCACCACGTAATTCAAAACACCTCACCACCACATAATTCAAAACACCTCACCACCACGTAATGAAAAACACCACCACCACGAAATTCAAAACACCTCACCAACACGTAATTCAAAACACCTCACCACCACGTAGTTCAAAACCCCTCACCACCACGTAATGAAAAACACCTCACCACCACGTAATGAAAACACCTCACCACCACGTAATGAAAAACACCTCACCACCACGTAATGAAAAACACCTCACCACCAAGTAATGAAAAACACCTCACAACCACGTAATTCAAAAGACCTCAACACCATGTAATTAAAAACACCTCACCACCACAAAATTTAAAACACCTCACCACCACGTAATTCAAAACAACTCACCACCACGTAATTCAAAACACCTCACCACCACATCATTAAAAACACCTCACCACCACGAAATAAAAAAACACACCACCACGTAATTAAAAACACCTCACCACCACATAATTCAAAGGACCTCACCACCACGTAATTAAAAACACCTCACCACCACATAATTCAAAAGACCTCACCACCACGTAATTCAAAACACCTCACGACCACATAATTTAAAGCACCTCACCACCACGTAATTCAAAAGACCTCACCACCACGTAATTCAAAAGACCTCACCACCACGTAATTCAAAACACCTCACCACCACATAATTATAAACACCTCACCACCATGTAATTAAAAACACACCACCACGAAATAAAAAACACACCAGCACGTAAGTAAAAACACCTCACCACCACGTAATTCAAAACACCTCAGCACCACGTAATTCAAAACACCTCAGCAGCACGTAATTCAAAACACCTCAGCAGCACGCAATTAAAAACACCTCAGCACCAACGTAATTCAAAACATCTCAGCACCACGTAATTAAAAACACCTCAGCACCAACGTTATTAAAAACAGCTCAGCACCACGTAATTATAAACACCTCACAACCACGTAATTTAAAACACCTCACCACCATGTAATTAAAAGCACCTCACCACCACGTAATTCAAAAGACCTCACCACCACGTAATTCAAAGGACCTCACCACCACGTAATTCAAAAGACCTCACCACCACATAATTAAAAACACCTCACCACCACATAATTAAAAACACCTCACCACCACAAAATCAAAAACACCTCACCATGTAATTAAAAACACACCACCACAAAATAAAAAACACACCAGCACGTAATTAAAAACACCTCACCACCATGTAATTCAAAACACCTCACCACCACGTAATTCAAAACACCTCAGCACCACGTAATTAAAAACACCTCAGCACCATGTAATTATAAACACCTCACCACCATGTAATTAAAAACACCTCACAACCACGTAATTTAAAACACCTCACCACCATGGAATCAAAAACACCACCACCACATAATTCAAAACACCTCACCACCATGTAATTAAAAGCACCTCACCACCACATAATTCAAAAGACCTCACCACCACGTAATTCAAAGGACCTCACCACCACGTAATTCAAAAGACCTCACCACCACGTAATTCAAAAGACCTCACCACCACGTAATTCAAAACATCTCACCACCACATAATTAAAAACACCTCACCACCATGTAATTAAAATCACCTCACCACCATGTAATTAAAAACACCTCACCACCACGTAATTCAAAAGCACCACCACCACATAATTAAAAGCACCTCACCACCACATAACTCAAAACACCTCACCACCACAAAATCAAAAACACCTCGCCATGTAATTAAAAACACACCACCACGAAATAAAAAACACACCAGCACGTAATTAAAAACACCTCACCACCATGTAATTCAAAACACCTCAGCACCACATAATTCAAAACACCTCAGCCCCACATAATTCAAAACACATCAGCAGCACGTAATTCAAAACACTTCAGCACCACGTAATTCAAAACACTTCAGCACCACGTAATTCAAAACACCTCACCACCACGTAATTCAAAACACATCAGCACCACGTAATTCAAAACACCTCAGCAGCACGTAATTAAAAACACCTCAGCACCAACGTAATTAAAAACACCTCAGCACCAACGTAATTCAAAACACCTCAGCACCACGTAATTAAAAACACCTCAACACCAACGTTATTAAAAACACCTCAGCACCACGTAATTATAAACACCTCACCACCATGTAATTAAAAACACCTCACAACCACGTAATTTAAAACACCTCACCACCATGTAATTAAAAGCACCTCACCACCACGTAATTTAAAAGACCTCATCACCACGTAATTCAAAGGACCTCACCACCACGTAATTCAAAAGACCTCACCACCACGTAATTCAAAACACCTCACCACCACATAATTAAAAACACCTCACCACCATGTAATTAAAAACACCTCACCACCATGTAATTAAAAACACCTCACCACCATGAAATCAAAAACACCACCACCACATAATTAAAAACACCTCACCACCACGTAATTCAAAACACCTCACCACCACATAATTCAAAACACCTCACCACCACGTAATGAAAAACACCTCACCACCACGTAATTTAAAACACCTCACCACCATGTAATGAAAAACACCACCACCATGAAATTCAAAACACCTCACCAACACGTAATTCAAAACACCTCACCACCACGTAATTCAAAACCCCTCACCACCACGTAATGAAAAACACCTCACCACCATGTAATGAAAACACCTCACCACCACGTAATGAAAAACAGCTCACCACCACGTAATGACAAACACCTCACCACCAAGTAATGAAAATCACCTCACAACCACGTAATTCAAAAGACCTCAACACCATGTAATTAAAAACACCTCACCACCACGTAATGACAAACACCTCACCACCAAGTAATGAAAATCACCTCACAACCACATAATTTAAAACACCTCACCACGTAATTCAAAACAACTCACCACCACGTAATTCAAAACACCTCACCACCACATCATTAAAAACACCTCACCACCACGAAATAAAAAACACACCACCATGTAATTAAAAACACCTCACCACCACATAATTCAAAGGACCTCACCACCACGTAATTAAAAACACCTCACCATCACGTAATTCAAAAGACCTCACCACCACGTAATTCAAAACACCTCACGACCACATAATTTAAAGCACCTCACCACCACGTAATTCAAAAGACCTCACCACCACGTAATTCAAAAGACCTCACCACCACGTAATTCAAAACACCTCACCACCACGTAATTAAAAACACCTCACCACCACAAAGTCAAAAACACCTCACCATGTAATTAAAAACACACCACCACGAAATAAAAAACACACCACCACGTAATTAAAAACACCTCACCACCATGTAATTCAAAACACCTCACCACCACGTAATTCAAAACACCTCAGCACCACGTAATTAAAAACACCTCACCACCACGTAATTCAAAACACCTCAGCACCACGTAATTCAAAACACCTCAGCAGCACGTAATTAAAAACACCTCAGCACCAACGTGATTCAAAACACCTCAGCACCACGTAATTAAAAACACCTCAGCACCAACGTTATTAAAAACACCTCAGCACCACGTAATTATAAACACCTCACCACCATGTAATTAAAAACACCTCACCACCATGGAATCAAAAACACCACCACCACATAATTAAAAATACTTCACCACCATGTAATTAAAAGCACCTCGCCACCACGTAATTCAAAAGACCTCACCACCACGTAATTCAAAAGACCTCACCACCACGTAATTCAAAAGACCTCACCACCACGTAATTCAAAACACCTCACCACCACATAATTAAAAACACCTCACCACCTTGAAATAAAAAACACCACCACCACATAATTAAAAACACCTCACCACCACATAATTAAAAACACCTCACCACCACAAAATCAAAAACACCTCACCATGTAATTAAAAACACACCACCACGAAATAAAAAACACACCAGCATGTAATTAAAAACACCTCACCACCATGTAATTCAAAACACCTCACCACCACATAATTCAAAACACCTCAGCACCACGTAATTATAAACACCTCAGCACCACGTAATTATAAACACCTCACCACCATGTAATTAAAAACACCTCACAACCACGTAATTTAAAACACCTCACCACCATGGAATCAAAAACACCACCACCACATAATTCAAAACACCTCACCACCATGTAATTAAAAGCACCTCACCACCACATAATTCAAAAGACCTCACCACCACGTAATTCAAAACATCTCACCACCACATAATTAAAAACACCTCACCACCATGTAATTAAAATCACCTCACCACCATGTAATTAAAAACACCTCACCACCATGAAATCAAAAGCACCACCACCACATAATTAAAAACACCTCACCACCACGTAACTAAAAACACCTCACCACCACAAAATCAAAAACACCTCACCATGTAATTAAAAACACACCACCACGAAATAAAAAACACACCAGCACGTAATTAAAAACACCTCACCACCATGTAATTCAAAACACCTCAGCACCACGTAATTCAAAACACCTCAGCCCCACGTAATTCAAAACACCTCAGCACCACGTAATTCAAAACACCTCACCACCACGTAATTCAAAACACATCAGCACCACGTAATTCAAAACACCTCACCACCACGTAATTCAAAACACATCAGCACCACGTAATTCAAAACACTTCAGCACCACGTAATTCAAAACACCTCAGCACCACGTAATTCAAAACACCTCACCACCACGTAATTCAAAACACATCAGCACCACGTAATTCAAAACACCTCAGCAGCACGTAATTAAAAACACCTCAGCACCAACGTAATTAAAAACACCTCAGCACCAACGTAATTCAAAACACCTCAGCACCACGTAATTAAAAACAGCTCAGCACCAACGTTATTAAAAACACCTCAGCACCACGTAATTATAAACACCTCACCACCATGTAATTAAAAACACCTCACAACCACGTAATTAAAAGCACCTCACCACCATGAAATTCAAAACACCTCACCAACACGTAATTCAAAACACCTCACCACCACGTAATTCAAAACCCCTCACCACCACGTAATGAAAAACACCTCACCACCACGTAATGAAAACACCTCACCACCACGTAATGAAAAACACCTCACCACCACGTAATGACAAACACCTCACCACCAAGTAATGAAAATCACCTCACAACCACATAATTTAAAACACCTCACCACGTAATTCAAAACAACTCACCACCACGTAATTCGAAACACCTCACCACCACATCATTAAAAACACCTCACCACCACGAAATAAAAAACACACCACCACGTAATTAAAAACACCTCACCACCACATAATTCAAAGGACCTCACCACCACGTAATTAAAAACACCTCACCATCACGTAATTCAAAAGACCTCACCACCACGTAATTCAAAACACCTCACGACCACATAATTTAAAGCACCTCACCACCACGTAATTCAAAAGACCTCACCACCACGTAATTCAAAATACCTCACCACAACGTAATTCAAAACACCTCACCACCACATAATTATAAACACCTCACCACCATGTAATTAAAAACACCTCACAACCACGTAATTTAAAACACCTCACCACCATGGAATCAAAAACACCACCACCACATAATTAAAAACACTTCACCACCATGTAATTAAAAGCACCTCACCACCATGTAATTCAAAAGACCTCACCACCACGTAATTCAAAGGACCTCACCACCACGTAATTCAAAACACCTCACCACCACAGAATTAAAAACACCACCACCACGTAATTAAAAACACCTCACCACCACAAAATCAAAAACACCTCACCATGAAATTAAAAACACACCACCACGAAATAAAAAACACACCGGCACATAATTAAAAACACCTCACCACCATGTAATTCAAAACACCTCACCACCACGTTATTCAAAACACCTCAGCACCACGTTATTCAAAACACCTCAGCACTACGTAATTAAAAACACCTCAGCACCACGTAATTCAAAACACCTCAGCAGCACGCAATTAAAAACACGTCAGCACCAACGTAATTCAAAACACCTCAGCACCACGTAATGAAAAACACCTCAGCACCAACGTTATTAAAAACACCTCAGCACCACGTAATTATAAACACCTCACCACCATGTAATTAAAAACACCTCACAACCACGTAATTTAAAACAGCTCACCACCATGTAATTAAAAGCACCTCACCACCACGTAATTCAAAAGACCTCACCACCACGTAATTCAAAGGACCTCACCACCACGTAATTCAAAAGACCTCACCACCACGTAACTAAAAACACCTCACCACCACAAAATCAAAAACACCTCACCATGTAATTAAAAACACACCACCACGAAATAAAAAACACACCAGCACGTAATTCAAAACACCTCAGCACCACGTAATTCAAAACACCTCAGCACCACGTAATTCAAAACACTTCAGCACCACGTAATTCAAAACACCTCAGCAGCACGTAATTAAAAACACCTCAGCACCACGTAATTCAAAACACCTCATGACCACATAATTTAAAGCACCTCACCACCACGTAATTCAAAAGACCTCACCACCACGTAATTCAAAACACATCAGCACCACGTAATTCAAAACACCTCAGCAGCACGTAATTAAAAACACCTCAGCACCAACGTAATTAAAAACACCTCAGCACCAACGTAATTCAAAACACCTCAGCACCACGTAATTAAAAACAGCTCAGCACCAACGTTATTAAAAACACCTCAGCACCACGTAATTATAAACACCTCACCACCATGTAATTAAAAACACCTCACAACCACGTAATTAAAAGCACCTCACCACCATGAAATTCAAAACACCTCACCAACACGTAATTCAAAACACCTCACCACCACGTAATTCAAAACCCCTCACCACCACGTAATGAAAAACACCTCACCACCACGTAATGAAAACACCTCACCACCACGTAATGAAAAACACCTCACCACCACGTAATGACAAACACCTCACCACCAAGTAATGAAAATCACCTCACAACCACGTAATTCAAAAGACCTCAACACCATGTAATTAAAAACACCTCACCACCACGTAATGACAAACACCTCACCACCAAGTAATGAAAATCACCTCACAACCACATAATTTAAAACACCTCACCACGTAATTCAAAACAACTCACCACCACGTAATTCAAAACACCTCACCACCACATCATTAAAAACACCTCACCACCACGAAATAAAAAACACACCACCACGTAATTAAAAACACCTCACCACCACATAATTCAAAGGACCTCACCACCACGTAATTAAAAACACCTCACCATCACGTAATTCAAAAGACCTCACCACCACGTAATTCAAAACACCTCACGACCACATAATTTAAAGCACCTCACCACCACGTAATTCAAAAGACCTCACCACCACGTAATTCAAAATACCTCACCACAACGTAATTCAAAACACCTCACCACCACATAATTATAAACACCTCACCACCATGTAATTAAAAACACCTCACAACCACGTAATTTAAAACACCTCACCACCATGGAATCAAAAACACCACCACCACATAATTAAAAACACTTCACCACCATGTAATTAAAAGCACCTCACCACCATGTAATTCAAAAGACCTCACCACCACGTAATTCAAAGGACCTCACCACCACGTAATTCAAATGACCTCACCACCACGTAATTCAAAACACCTCACCACCACAGAATTAAAAACACCACCACCACGTAATTAAAAACACCTCACCACCACATAATTAAAAACACCTCACCACCACAAAATCAAAAACACCTCACCATGTAATTAAAAACACACCACCACGAAATAAAAAACACACCGGCACGTAATTAAAAACACCTCACCACCATGTAATTCAAAACACCTCACCACCACGTTATTCAAAACACCTCAACACTATGTAATTAAAAACACCTCACCACCACGTAATTCAAAACACCTCAGCAGCACGCAATTAAAAACACGTCAGCACCAACGTAATTCAAAACACCTCAGCACCACGTAATGAAAAACACCTCAGCACCAACGTTATTAAAAACACCTCAGCACCACGTAATTATAAACACCTCACCACCATGTAATTAAAAACACCTCACAACCACGTAATTTAAAACACCTCACCACCATGTAATTAAAAGCACCTCACCACCACGTAATTCAAAAGACCTCACCACCACGTAATTCAAAGGACCTCACCACCACATAATTCAAAAGACCTCACCACCACGTAACTAAAAACACCTCACCACCACAAAATCAAAAACACCTCACCATGTAATTAAAAACACACCACCACGAAATAAAAAACACACCAGCACGTAATTCAAAACACCTCAGCACCACGTAATTCAAAACACCTCAGCACCACGTAATTCAAAACACTTCAGCACCACGTAATTCAAAACACCTCAGCAGCACGTAATTAAAAACACCTCAGCACCACGTAATTCAAAACACCTCATGACCACATAATTTAAAGCACCTCACCACCACGTAATTCAAAAGACCTCACCACCACGTAATTCAAAATACCTCGCCACCACGTAATTCAAAACACCTCACCACCACATAATTATAAACACCTCACCACCATGTAATTAAAAACACCTCACAACCACGTAATTTAAAACACCTCACCACCATGGAATCAAAAACACCACCACCACATAATTAAAAACACTTCACCACCATGTAATTAAAAGCACCTCACCACCATGTAATTCAAAAGACCTCACCACCACGTAATTCAAAGGACCTCACCACCACGTAATTCAAAAGACCTCACCACCACGTAATTCAAAACACCTCACCACCACAGAATTAAAAACACCACCACCACGTAATTAAAAACACCTCACCACCACATAATTAAAAACACCTCACCACCACAAAATCAAAAACACCTCACCATGTAATTAAAAACACACCACCACGAAATAAAAAACACACCAGCACGTAATTAAAAACACCTCACCACCATGTAATTCAAAACACCTCACCACCACGTTATTCAAAACACCTCAGCACCACGTTATTCAAAACACCTCAGCACTACGTAATTAAAAACACCTCAGCACCACGTAATTCAAAACACCTCAGCAGTACGCAATTAAAAACACGTCAGCACCAACGTAATTCAAAAAACCTCAGCACCACGTAATGAAAAACACCTCAGCACCAACGTTATTAAAAACACCTCAGCACCACGTAATTATAAACACCTCACCACCATGTAATTAAAAACACCTCACAACCACGTAATTTAAAACACCTCACCACCATGTAATTAAAAGCACCTCACCACCACATAATTCAAAAGACCTCACCACCACGTAATTCAAAGGACCTCACCACCACGTAATTCAAAAGACCTCACCACCACGTAACTAAAAACACCTCACCACCACAAAATCAAAAACACCTCACCATGTAATTAAAAACACACCACCACGAAATAAAAAACACACCAGCACGTAATTCAAAACACCTCAGCACCACGTAATTCAAAACACCTCAGCACCACATAATTAAAAACTCCTCAGCACCAATGTAATTCAAAACACTTCAGCACCACGTAATTAAAAACACCTCACCACCACGTAATTAAAAACACCTCACCACCACAAAATCAAAAACACCTCACCATGTGATTAAAAACACATCACCACGAAATAAAAAATACACCAGCACGTAATTAAAAACACCTCACCACCATGTAATTCAAAACACCTCACCACCACGTAATTCAAAACACCACAGCACCACGTAATTAAAAACACCTCAGCACCACGTAATTAAAAACACCTCAGCACCACGTAATTAAAAACACCTCAGCACCACGTAATTAAAAACACCACAGCACCACGTAATTAAAAACACCTCAGCACCACGTAATTAAAAACACCTCAGCACCAACGTAATTCAAAACACCTCAGCACCACGTAATTAAAAACACCTCAGCACCACGTAATTAAAAACACCTCAGCACCACGTAATTAAAAACACCTCAGCACCACGTAATTAAAAACACCACAGCACCACGTAATTAAAAACACCTCAGCACCACGTAATTAAAAACACCTCAGCACCACGTAATTAAAAACACCTCAGCACCACGTAATTAAAAACACCACAGCACCACGTAATTAAAAACACCTCAGCACCACGTAATTAAAAACACCTCAGCACCAACGTAATTCAAAACACCTCAGCACCACGTAATTAAAAACACCACAGCACTACGTAATTAAAAACACCTCAGCACCAACGTTATTAAAAACACTTCACAACCAGTGAAACAAAAGTTTGAGGGAGTGAGTAGTTCAGTGACAACACAGACACTGTCCAGATATGTAGATATATATAGATAGAATACTGCACCTGAGTTGCTGTTTTGTCATGGTTTACACCAATCATAATACAAACAATTATTTTGCGCAAATGTATTTGTAATATACGTGATATTACATTTTATAAACAATTGAAGTTGAAGATTTAAATTGAAAAAAAAAAAATTCAAAATAAATTTCAATTTTTCATTTTGTTTTTTTTTTTCAAAAAGTTTCAACTCGTGCATTATTTATACTAGTCCCTTTCAACGTTGAAGACCTCTAGTGCAGTATCCGGGTCAAGATATATACCAAAATTTAATCAATCCGTCCATGTCACACAACAAACTTGTTCACCAAATTTTGTCCAAATCCGGCCGTAACATTTTGAGATATCCTGCTCACAGACAGACCGACAGATAGACAGACAGGTGTGAAAACAACCTCCATGCACCTTCAGTGGTGGAAGTAATAACATATATGACTATCCCTATGAAAACGTTATTCGTCTCCTCTTGAAGAGCTCAAGAGCATGGTTGGCCACCTTGTCTCGCTCATTAGAAACATTCCCGTCATGGCAGCCCCACAGGGATGGGATAATTTAAGGTGATCTACCAGTCAGACAAATCAAATTCAAATATGATGTCGTGTGAAATCCCACTGGTGATCCATATGAAAGTTTGTAGAAGATGGCCAGGAAGTCATGAATCAATCATAATATCCCCTGTGAAGATTTGATAGGAAAGGGTCTTCAAAGTAGCAAGGTCTTCCAACAAACCTCATGCCAGGAGCAAATGATATATTAGAAAATGAAAATAATGATCAGCTGTAATTGTCTACAGAATTGAAAATCAATCAAGATATCCCATGATTGTCCATTGCAAATGAGGGGAGGGGCTCTTTCAAGCCATGCCCAACGGTTTGACAAAAGTGGTCAAGACTTGCCCTCATAATAACAGTTGATTGTTAAAGTCGAAACTTACTTGGTTTGAACTAAATTCTCAATATAAAGAAGGATTAAGGAAACATTTTCAAATGGCAAGTCTTTCCACATCCTGAACATGGATGATTAGGCAGCTGGACTAATTCAGAACATTTTAATTAGTCCTTAAAGACTTGATCGCTTTCCCTAATTGGGAGAAATCCCTCCATCTTACTATAATTCACCAAATGTCCGTCCGTCCATCCATCCGTTCCCAGGTACTGCAAAAACGGCTGAACCGATCACAACTAAATTTTGGGTGGGTAATCCTGGGACCCCCTGGAGTAAAATAGGCTTCATTGTTTTTCCAATTTCAGCTTTGGTCTCCAGAATTTTTAGGTTTGGACTCCCACCTAACGTCATTGTCCTGGGTACCGCAAAAACGGCTGTACCGATCGCAACGATACACCTCCATGCCCATGGGATTCCCACGGGTGACCCCACTAGTCTATTAAATTTAAGAAAGCACAATTAACTGTTTGAAGCTATGACATTCTTTAAGAAATACTCTCCATCGTTACCCACACCCATTAAAAAAGAAAACACTCCGTGGCATAAAGTTTGGAGCGTCCTTCGTTGTGAGTCATGTCCGTTGGTAAGTCAATTCTGATTCTGACCCTGGCTGACTCATACCAAAGACTAACAATGACACATGATGCTTCCTTGGGTTAGAGAATGCCCCAGGCAAGAGCTACACAGTATAGTCAGGGTCCTTAGGGATATTTTGGTTCAAATTCTTCCAAAAGCATCAAATTTGGCGCAGTTGTTGCCCATGCCACTCTTTCGATTTTTGACGGCAAGGGCGGTATGATCCGGGGACCATACCGGTCCATCCCGCCATGTCACCTGACCTATGACGTCATAATTAGGATATGCATCCAATCACATGGCGTACTTTAAGTGGTCAAAGTTCAAAATGAATCGATCGAAAAATGAAGGCAGGGATCCATTTTTAAGGTTTTCATAAAATCCAATATGGCCACCAGGTCACATGACCTATGACGTCATATTTATGACATGTATACAATCATGTATACATGAACCCGGATCATGATCGCACAAAAATTAAACACAAGGATATGGCATACAGTTCATAAAACATCAAAATCCGTACCTTTGTAATTAGACTGATGAACTGCATATGCCTGAAAATTAGGAAATAGACATGTAAATATTTCCTCTAATTGTCAAAAATAAGGTCAGAGTTCGATTACCCAACCCAGAAACACAAAATGGTGAACCTCGCGTAAATCTTGACAAAAAACTCAAAAACCGACATGTTTGACTCAAAAATGACCTTTAAGATTACCTTGAGGGTTGACCTTGACCTCGAATCATCAAAATAACATCATAATTGGATTCGGCGACCTCGAAAACCCCTGAAAAGTGGTATCATACATGATTCCAACCCTTTTGGTTATTTAACTGATTTTCCTCTAATCCGGGTGGCGGCCATTTAGTATTTCGCCAATATTGGGGGGAGGGGGGGCGCCCATCTTGGCGCCCGTCAAAAATCGAAAGAGTATGGCATGGGCAACATCTGGGCCAAATTTGGTGCTTTTGGAAGAATTTGAACCAAACCGCCCCAAAATATCCCGAAGGGCCCTGACTAGTAGTAAGGTCGTAGTAACTCCACATCAACTGCAGTTAACTGTAGTAATGCTGAATTAGATGTGGCTCTACTGTGATATGTAATTTTTTTTCGTAGTTGACTGCAGTAATAATACATTTACCAGTGTAGAGCTAGTGGCATATCATTGCACTGCATGGTATAATACTTTATAGTAACTATACTACCAGCTGGAGGCCCCCAGTAAAAATACCACGAAATAGAAATAAAAATAAAAGGAAGCCTTTTTTTCTTGCGCTGGTTTAAAGAGCTAAATTGAGGCCTCGGAGGAGCATTTCCTTGTTTCAGGAGGCCAACAGACAGACAGAATTAGCCTATCAAATATACCGTATAGAGTATTGTGAAATAATAATCATATTTCTCAACCGCAAATATATCGTGGCATATTTCTTAACAGCAAATAAAAAAAAAAAAAAAATGCGGGAGCGATCGAAGCAGCGGTCTGTTGTCTTATACATCCCCCAGGTTCAATTTTTTGTTCCGATTTGAAAAATTATAATTTTCCATAGGTATGGATTCATTTAAAGCAACTTTTGGTGGATTATTTTTTCTCTTCGAGGAACATTTCTGTGTTTCAGGGTGGGACAGACAGACAACTACAAAATGTATCACAGTAATACGACATTGAAACTGTGGTATTTTATAGGTACTATAGCGCTACTATCGGAATGCTTTTGCCTGGGTGACTCGCTTTGGGTAGACCCAGTTCATGGTAGGCCTATGTTTCCCATCGGTGCATATATCTTCACCAAAAATATTTTATGCCTCATGTAACAAAGTCGACACAAACACGGGCTTGGGAAGCACAGCTGAGAAATTGGAAATGTTGGTGCAAGTACTCGTGACTTTACAAAGCTTTCACTGATCAAGTGATGTGAAGAGTGCATTGGCATTTTAAGTAAACCGAGACATGTGGTTCAGCAACAAGTTCTCTTCCCTGAATCGTCTTAGAAAACAAAGCATGAAAAGATACAGACGTCAGTGGAATAAATACGTATTGACGAAATAAGTGTGAGAATTCATTTCAAGTCGGCCATTTCTCGTTTCCTTCTGGGCACTGAGCTCATGGTTCTTGGATCTGAAGTTCAAATCTGACCCAGTGTGTTGATTTCTCGGTTTTCACTTAAGTAGTCACATGCACAGAATCCATACATAAAGTGCTGACGTCACAATGCCATGGTCCGTCTACATGTGAAATATGTACAAGCTCACGAGCCTTAGATCACAGATATTAAAAAGCTGTTTTCTTCAAACAAATGAAGATATATACACTACTCACAATAAGTTAGGGATATAGGTGGGAGTGGGGTTAGGGTATTGAAATCAAGAATGCTGTGTTTTTTCACACTCATTAATAACCATAGAATTAGGACCAACAACTTTTTTCAACATAATTAACAGACAAATTCAACCACAACGAAGAACCTGCCAATATCCCTAACTTATCGTGAGTAGTGTGTGTGTATATATATATATATCTTGCAGTGTTAATGTGAGAAATCTCTGAGCGTATCCAGGAGACTCAATAGCTCAGTGGGCTGTCACCTCGTAAGTGATGAGGTTTGTGGGTTCGAGTCCCGGGTTGTCATAATTTTTCACACTAGCCACACGCAGGAATTTACTTCCTGTTTCGTAAATAAATAAATAAATATATATATATATATATATGTGTGTGTGTGTGTGTGCAGAAGTTACCTGTTACTGTGAATAAGAGCATTGAAAGCGAGTCCATCAGTCCAGCTCGAGGTAAAATTGACGACATTGACGGGTTGGTAGTCTCGTGTTGACTGACGAACCCAACCCAAGAGGACATTCTCACTGCTGGTCTGTTGCAGGTCTGCCATCAGTTCTTTCATGACATCTTTAACCTGAAGCAAAGCAAGTCACATGGGCCATTGTTATCTCTCTCAGACAGACACCTCATCACCTACACCCCCTCACCAAACCCCTCGAGGTCAAAATTATAAAACAGGAAGAGTTTAACATGTCACAGGATGTAGTGCCTCGTCTGTGTGAAATGGCGACCCTCAGCACTCAAATTGCCAATCATTGATGGATTAACCCAATCCCAGCATGTAACCCATTTCAGGTACCAGTTGGACTTTGCACAGAAAGTTAAACGACTCCATTAAGAAACACGTTTCGAAAATACTGCAAAAAAAAATAAATTACAAATTAAAAAAATATGTTATTCAGAAAGACTTCCGGAACAGTTTTAAGTTGGGTGTTAGTTTAATGAATGTCTTCAACTGACTGGAAGTTGAAGGAACTGCGCAGATCGCAAAACTGCTCATTCGGGTTGTTCCTTCCACGACTAATGAGGTCCATTCAAAAAAATGGCTCCTCAATGTCAAAACCAGAAAAAAAACAAATAATCACAAGAGGCAAACAAACAGGATGTTGACGATCCTTCCAGCGTTTCTTAATTGTAGGTATTTTGGTGGGAAAACGGGTGTTCCAGGTACTCTTAACACAGCAAATGTATTGTCTGTCATCCTAAGTCAGTAAATTGGAAACATTTATTCTGAAAACGTTTTTGGAGGAAGTGGGTTGTGTATCGACCAATAAAATTCAAAAGAAAACTTGCAAGGAGAGTCACGAAAGGTTGGGACAGGAAATTGGAAGAGGCCTTGCTGGTTAGGAGAGAATGCTATGAAAATTGTGAACACAGCGTGGTGACCGCAGGTCGCTCCATCGGGAATGGAAGGGTTGTGAGAAAAGTCAGGGGGGAACCTATGGCAAGAATTGGAAAGAAAAATGAAACCCAGATAATAACATCATTTTACAGTGCCCTGCCAGAATAAAAAGAACACCTCCAATAGTAAACAAACTTTATGTTCCCAATCTACGATACAAACACAATCAAGGGGATGACACGTATATTGGCATCTGGTGACGTGATTTGGGATCATGTGGAGCTTGAACCCGTGAAAGCAGCAAATCGATGATATTCCGTCTGACCTCCGATACCGATTTCACCAAACTCGAAAATAACCGCCCCCTCCGGGAGAGAATTATGGTGTCAGTGAAATATCTTGCACACTTCCATGTGCCGGTGACCAGGTCCTCCCAGCCCCTCCCAGCCACCCCCAGCTCCTCCCAGCCACCCCCAGCTCCTCCCAGCCACCACCAGACCAGCTCCTCCGAGCCACCGCCAGCTCCTCCCAGCCCCTCCCAGCCACTCCCAGCCACCCCCATCTCCTCCAAGCCACCCCCAGCTCCTCCCAGCCACCCCCAGCTCCTCCCAGCCACCCCCAGCTCCTCCGAGCTCCTCCCAGGCACCCCAATCTCCTCCCAGCCACCCCAATCTCCTCCCAGCCACCCCCAGCTCCTCCCAGCCACCCCAGCCACCCCCAGCCCCTCCCAGCCATATCCAGCCCTTCCCAGCTCCTCCCAGCTACCCCCAGCTCCTTCCAGCCCCTCCCAGCCCCTCCCAGCCATTCCCAGCCCTTCCCAGCTCCTCCCAGACACCCCCAGCTCCTTCCAGCCACCCCAGCCACCCCCAGCCACCACCAGCCACTCCCAGCCCTTCCCAGCTCCTCCCAGCCACCCCCAGCTCCTCCCAGCCACTCCCAGCCACCCCCAGCCACTCCCAGCCCCTCCCAGCCACCCCCATCTCCTCCCAGCCCCTCCCAGCCACCCCCAGCTCCTCCCAGCCACCCCAGCCCCTCCCAGCCACCCCCAGCCACCCCCAGCTCCTCCCAGCCACCCCCAGCCCCTCACAGCCAACCCCAGCCCCTCACAGCCAACCCCAGCTCCTCCCAACCACCCCCAGCACCTCACAGCCCCTCACAGCCAAACCCAGCCCCTCCCAGGTCCTCCCAGCCACCCCCAGCTCCTCCCAGCCACCCCCAGCCTCTCTCAGCCCCTCACGGCCAACCCCAGCCTCTCTCAGCCCCTCACGGCCAACCCCAGCCCCTCCCAGCTCCTCCAAACTACCCCAGCCCCTCCCAGCCACCCCCAGCCCCTCACAGCCAACCCCAGCCCCTCCCAGCTCTTCCCAGCCCCTCCCAGCCACCCCAGCCACTCCCAACCACCCCCAGCTTCTCCCAGCCACCCCCAGCTCCTCCCAGCCCCTCTCAGCCCCTCACAGCCAACCCCAGCCCCTGCCAGCTCCTCCCAGCCACCCCCAGCCACCCCCAGCCCCTCCCAGCCACTCCCAGCCCCTCCGCTTTATAAAAACCTTGGTTGGCCTCCCATAAACCCATAAAATATTTGGTTTGACGCAACTTTTAACACGTGCGCTTACTTCAAATTTGACCTGGACTAATATGCATACATTACTCTGTCTTGTGTCCAGGTTATCCCCTCCACCCTCAGGTGGTAAGGGGCCAATGGTTTTGGTCCCATGTAAAGTTTTGACTTTTTCAACATATTTCAACATACAGCTATTTGATCTTCATTTCAACAATATTGACAGGTAAAGGTGATATAATATAACAAATATCATGAAACATTTACATTTTGTAGTCCATTGTATAATTTAAATAAACATAAATGCAAATTTCGCATGTGGAAAAAGTAAGTCCACCCTTGGCTCTAATATGTGGTATTGCCCCCTTTGGCAGAAACAACCTCAAGTAGACGTTTCTTATAACTGTCTACCAGTCTCTGACATCGACTGGGAGAAATTTTTGCCCACTCCTCCATGCAGAATTCTTTCAGCTGTGCGATGTTTGAGGGGTTTCTTGCATGCACAGCTCGTTTCAAATCCCCCCACAACATCTCGATGGGATTTAGATCCAGACTTTGACTTGGCCATTCCAGAACCCTCCATTTCTTTCTTTTCAGCCATTCCTTGGTGGATTTACTGGTATGTTCAGGGTCATTGTCATGTTGCAAGGTTCACCTTCGGTTGAGCTTCAACTTTCCGACAGATGGCCTCACATTATCCTCAAGCACCCTCTGGTACAATGAAGAACTCATAGTGGATTCTATGATGGTGAGCTGCCCAGGCCCTGATGCAGCAAAGCTGCCCCAAACCATAATATTTCCACCACCATGCTTAAAGTTGGTATCAGGTTCTTGTGGTCAAATGCTGTCTTTGGTTTTCGCCAAACATATCTTCTGGTACTGTGGCCAAATAGCTCCACCTTTGACTCATCTGTCCAGAGCACATTGCTCCAGAAGTGCTGGTCTTTGCCTCGGTGTTCATTGGCAAACTTTAGTCTTGCCCTGATGTTCTTTCTGGACAGCAAAGGTTTCCTCCTGGCACACCTCCCATGTAGATCAAATTTGTGCAGCCTCTTTCTAATGGTAGACTCGTGCACTTTGACATCAACAGTGGCAAGAGCTACCTGTAGGTCCCGTGATGACATTCTGGGGGTTCTTAGAGACTTCTTTCAGCATCTTGCGGCCTGCTCTTGGGCTGAACTTGCTGGGGCGGCCTGGCCTGAACAAGTTGGCAGTTGTTTGGAATCTTCTCCACTAGTGGATGATCTTCCGGACAGTCGAATGATTGATTTCAAATTGTTTGGAGATCTTTTTAAATCCCTTCCCAGACTCGTAGGCATCTATAACCTTCTTTCTGAAGGCCTCAGAGAGCTCTTTTGATCTAGGCATGATGACGCCGCACACTTCAACAAAGAGCAAACCAAACTAAATGTCTGAGGTTTAAATAAGACAGGTTCCTCCAAGATCCCCTCTAACGATGTTCTAATCATTTGCACCTGAGCTGGTGCACCTGATTCTAATTTTAGGTATTTGAAGTAGTGATAAATGTAGGGGTGTACTTACTTTTTCCACATGCGAAATTTGCATTTATGTTTATTTAAATTATACAATGGACTACAAAATGTAAATGTTTCATGATATTTGTTGCATTATATCACCTTTATCGATCAATATTGTTGAAATGAAGATCAAATAGCTGTATGTTGAAATATGTTGAAAAAGTCAAAACTTTACTTGGGGTGTACTTACTTTTTCACGTGACTGTATATACACACATATATATCGCATCCCTTCACCGAAGCGGGAGTGGATACTTGGAGTCGCAGATACATACACAGACACACACACACACACACACACACACACACACACACACACACACATGCAGACAGACAGACAGACACACACACACACACACACACACACACACACACACACACACACACACACACACACACACACACACACACACCTCTAAATCCTACTTCTACTGCCTTAAAGTGGTGGAGGGTGGAAAAATTGGGCTCAAGAAGAAGTACAGCGCAGGATTCTTGGATTCTGGCATTTTCAACCTACTCTGAAATCTCAAGCAAGATACCCAGCTAAAGTGGAAGAGGTAACTCACCAACACACATGGCCAATGTGGTGAGGTCTGAAAAAATGGTCATGGTCTGGAAGCTGAATTGGAACCACCAAGGCAATGGGAAAAAATGCATGAAAGGCGAAGATGCTAAAAAAAACTCTGGGTTATGAAAATGGACCTGGACTTCCTTTCAACACCAAACATCACCTCACTGCGTATAATGAATGAAATATTTTGGCCGAGTCCAAATTTTGAGAGTTAAAGAACTTCGAAGAATCAAATTGTGAAGCTGTGGGACTCAGTAAAGTTAGGCACCAAGGTGAAGCACTATTGGAACTCAACAGTGGACATCTCTTTATCACAGAGGAAACCAATCGACAAACAGGAAAGCTGTGAAAATCTAAATAAATAATAGTTGCCATGGAAACAGCAATTTGGAAATTTTGCAAATTTGACTTGGCAAGTCCTTTACACGAATGATTGTTATGTGTATAACAAATTTGGCTGATACATTTTCTAACTGCGGCCTAATAGATGTTTTTTCACATTTTGGATTGCCTTGACCGTAACCTATGACCAAGTCTGACCAAACCTTACTCGCATGTACTACACATACTTACAAATTACCTACATAAGTTTCCATTTGATATCTTCAAAAATTATTGATGTATGGAAATAATAGATTCACAAAAGGTCACATTTGATAATAATGGGGTGAAATTTTTGTCATGGAAACTATCATGTCAAAATGCTGAGATTGATCATTGTGATTTTTGGTGAACCAGGTCTGTGACTCAATATGCAAACCCTGTTCAAATCTCAAGTTAATGGGATGAAAATTGATGATTTTATGGGACCTTAAGCTTTGACCTTTTTACCTCAAGCAATAGGCCCAACGACCCAATATGCAAACCCTGTTCAAATCTCAAGTTAATGGGATGAAAATTGATGATTTTATGGGACCTTGAGCTTTGACCTTTTTACCTCAAGCAATAGGCCTCAATGACCCAATAGGCAAACCCTGTTCAAATTTCAAGTTAATAGGATGAAAATTGATGATTTAATGGGACCTTGAGCTTTGACCTTTTGACCTCAAGCAATAGGCCTCAACAATCCAAAATGCAAACCCTGTTCAAATTTCAAGTTAATACGAGTAGGTTGAAAATTGATGATTTAATGGGACCTTGAGCTTTGACCTTTTGACCTCAAGCAATAGGCCTCAATGACCCAAGATGCAAACCCTGTTCAAATTTCAAGTTAATAGGATGAAAATTGATGATTTTATGGGACCTTGAGCTTTGACCTTTTTACCTCAAGCAATAGGCCCAGCGACCCAATAGGCAAACCCTGTTCAAATTTCAAGTTAATAGGATGAAAATTGATGATTTAATGGGACCTTGAGCTTTGACCTTTTGACCTCAAGCAATAGGCCTCAACAATCCAAAATGCAAACCCTGTTCAAATTTCAAGTTAATACGAGTAGGATGAAAATTGATGATTTAATGGGACCTTGAGCTTTGACCTTTTGACCTCAAGCAATAGGCCTCAATGACCCAATATGCAAACCAATATGGTGTTGGTGTCCTGTTTTCTGAGGAGTTTGTAGACAGCGTGGTGATTGTGACAAGAGTGAGTGATAGGTTGTTGATGGTGAAAATGATTCTCTTGGTGAACGTCATCTCGGGATATGCTCCGCAGGTTGGTCAGAGCGATGAAGAGAAGGACAAGTTCTGGTGTGAGATAGAGAAGCTGATGGAAAACGAAAGATGAGGAAGATGTTGTGGTAGGAGGAGACCTAAATGGATATGTGGGAAGGAGTATGGACGGTTTTGAGGGAGTTCATGGGGGTTACGGATATGGTGTGAGAAATGGAGAAGGTGAAAGGATTTTGGAGTTTGCTGATGGAGCTGATTTGTTGATTTGTAATACTCAGTTCCAGAAAGGGGATAATAAGCCTGTTACATACACGTCGGATGGGTCGACGACAACCGTTGACTACCTGATGGTGCGTAGGCGAGATTGGGGGCACCTCCGGGACACAAAGGTGATCCCGGGGGAGGAGGCTGTTTCACAGCACCACTTGGTTGTCTGCGACATAAGGGTGAAAGGTGCGAGGAGAGCTCGGCGGGTGAAGTACCAACTGAGAATGAAGGTGTGGAGGTTGAAAGATGTGACAGTAAGGGAGGCATTAAAAGAGAGGCTGAGTAGGGTAGAGGATGATGTGGTTTAGCTTGAACATGGTTGGATGTCAATGAAAGATAGTCTGTTGGGAGCCGTTGGTGAGGTATGTGGATGGACAAAAGGACCACCGAGGCACTCGGAAACATGGTGGTGGGATGATGAAGTTGGAAAGAGGATTGACGAGAAGAGGAAGAAGTTCAAGGAGTGGCAGAAGGCGAAGGGTACGGGAGCAGAAACAGCAGAGCATGAAAGTTATAAGGCAGCCAGGAAGGCTGCAAAGAAAGGGATTCAGGCGCAGGAGGCATGTAGGAAAATGTTCGGAGAACGCTTGGATTCGGAAGAGGGTCAGAGCGGTATTCAGGATTGCAAAGCAGATAGCGAAAGAGAGGTGTGATGTGATGGGGGTGAGTTGCTTGAAGGATGAAGTGGGACAAATCGTTGTGGACCAAGATGCAATTAAAGGAAGATGGAAAAGATATATGGAAATGCTGTTGAATACAGAGAATGAATGGGATGGCAACATAGAGAGTAATCCAGTTTTAGGACCGGCAGAAAAGATAACTGAGCAGGAAGTTGAGGAAGCGATAAAAGCAATGAAGAGTATAAAAGCGGGAGGGCCGACGGGAGTTGTGGGAGATATGTTGAAGGCAGCAGGAAGTTGTGGTGTGAAGAGAATGGCAGAGATCTGTAATCTGGCGGTGAAAGAAGACCGCATTCCAGTGGATTGGGAACTGAGTACCCTCGTCCCTCTATACAAGGGGAAAGGTGACCCTCTGGAGTGTGGCTCGTACCGAGCGATAAAGTTATTGAAGCATGGAATGAAGGTATTGGAAAGGGTGTTGGAGAGGAGGATAAGGAAGAAGGTGAAGATAGACGAAATGCAGTTTGGATTTATGCCAGGAAGAGGAACGACAGACGCGCTCTTTATTGTGAGGCAGTTGCAGGAGAAGTACTCCATTCAAGGTACAATGTGCGCTGAGTGGGTTCATCAAAAATGTAGTGGTCTGAGAGGGTCATTAACCAGTGTGGCAGCTACATTCAAATGTAAGGTGTGCACAGAGGGAGCTGCAGATGGAGGAAATGTTGAGTTGGATCTTGCAGACGGCGTGAAGCTGGAAGGTGTGAAAACATGTTGCTACCTCGGAAACATGCTGAATGGAGAAGGTGGATCAGACTCGGCAACGGTTGCTAGAGTGAGTTGTGCATGGAAGAAGTTTCGGGAACTGGGTGGCGTGGTGATGAGGTGGGGAGTGTCGTTGAAGCTGAAGGGAAAGGTGTATGCTGCATGTGTGAGAAGTGTTATGATTTATGGGAGCGAGACATGGGTAATGAACGTAGAGCAGCAACGAAGGCTGGAAAGGGTGGAAATGCGAATGGTTCGGTGGATGTGTGGAGTATCGTTGAGAGAGAGGAAGACAAATGATGAATTGCGAAAGATGATGGGAATAGAGCCTGTGATTGATGCTGTGAAGAGGAACAGGTTGAGATGGTTTGGTCATGTGTTGAGGAAGGATGAAAGTGACTGGTTGAAAAGAGTGATGGAAATGAATGTAGAAGGAAGTAGAGGACGGGGAAGACCGAGAAAGACTTGGCTAAAGATAGTGGAAGAAGAAATGCGGGCAAGGGGGTTAACAAGGAGAGATGCAGAAAATAGGGCAAAATGGAGAAGATTGTCATGGGGACCGCAAGGCTAACCCCCGCTCTAGCAGGGAAAATGGCCTTAAAATGCATGTTGTTGTTGTTGTTGTTGACCCAACATGCAAACCCTGTTCAAATTTCTAGTTAATAATCCTTTATAATTTTGTTCGTATGTTCTCGTGCACAGTGACTTTTGGGACAACCTGTACTTACGAATCATCCATTTCGCAAGTTACACGAGGTGTTTGATTCGTCATTCACAAGAGACTAAAGAATCACATATTTGAGATATAAAGTGCTAATGATCAATGTTAGCTCTTACATGAGCTTCGAAACAAACAAACAAACAAACAAAAAAGTGCTCGTGCTTCTGATGTATGTTAGCAAAACCTTTTGATTAATGCGAGTCCCTCCGTCATGTCAAGGGACTTCAAGGGAGGAGGCCTTTCAGCCCATGAAGCCTGTGCAATATTTGCTAACTTATGGTTGTTTGTCCGTGCTCTATCCTATTTGATTCATAAGCATCAAGCAAAGAAGCAGCATCTACCATTTTTAAAGTCTTTTGAATGACTCAGCCGGGGATTCAAATTATTTAATTTTTTTTCAATTACAATTTCAAAAAAAAATTCAATTCAAGGAACAAACAACTGATGAATAAATAAGTTTTTCTTACATGAAAAAATCTCCACTCATGTAAAAGTGACGTAACAGGCAAGGTACTGACAGTGTGGCAGTGAAATGGTCATTGGCCACACACAACAATCACGGAGAGGCCCCATCGGAGTGACGAATGAAAAGGAAAATGTACCCACGAACAAAAAGGACTTGATAGAGGACATCTCCTGACATTAATCTCCTGCGATGAAGCTAACTCCGAGGGCCTTTCACTCACTCACCGCAGGCAGGTAGGTGGTCTTTCCGTCTTCTATCGACTCCTCTCCGGCCAACTCCCCCAGCTCTCTCTGGGCTCTGTCCCCCAAATATTCCTACAGGTCGCACAAGATCTGCCAGCAACCCTCTCATGGTTAAACTGCCAAAATCAAGGCTCCCTGCTCACCTTCACTCCTTCATTCCTCTTTTCTCCCGCCTCTGGAACAAACTCCCTCACTCCCTTCAATCCCACTCCTCCCTCCAGGTCTTTAAAACAGCTGTTCACCAGAATCTTATCTTCCCCCATCCAAAACCTTGATCTTTTCTACCCCCGCTAATTCACCCCAGATACACTCTTTTTTTTTTTGAAATTCCAACTTCTTTCCTGGAAGTCCAACTTCTTTCCAGTGTTCATGTTTTATACCTCTCCCCCAAGCCCTCCCCCTCCCACATTTCTCACGATGTCCCTGCTCTCAAATGTTGTGTTTGTGTCCTTCCTCCTCTCTCCCCATCTTGTCTACCGCCCCCCTTATTTTGTGTTTTATGTGTCGGTTTATCTTTTTGTGTGATTAATGTCTCAGCCTCGATCTTGTATACAAAAAAAAAAAAAAAAAATCTCAGTTACTCAACCCCTTCCCTTCAGGAAACGAGAACACACTTGTCCGATGCAACACTTATTCGTGAAGATAAAGTTCGAATCCATTTTTCTGAACCATTTGAGAAAGCAAAGATCACTTTCTTCCATTTCGAACATTCAAACACAGTCAGCACTTGAAGAAGAAACAACATTGACAAGTAAAGTGTACCCAACAGAGTGGTTTGCCACATTAACAATGCAGAAAACCGTTTTTCTCATTGGAAAACGGCAGATGAACCAGGAGCAGAAAGTAATGGAAAAGACCAAGAATCTAAGGGAATGAAGGGAAGTGAAAATGTCGGACAATCCGAATCATAAAGTGAATAGATGGGGCTTTGCAGGTCAGTGCGGACAATATATTACTGTACTCAAGACATCAATCAGATTCGTCACCTGTGAATTATGAACACCTGAAAACAACCAAATCATAAAGAGTAAAAATTGGGGGGGGGGGGGGGGGGAGAAATCACATTTTGGAAATCAGGCAGGAAGATGGGAACAAAATTAGAAATGAGGACCTGATAGTGAAGAGTGTCAGAATTTTCCAATAAATATTATTAAGAACACAACGCTGAGATAGACGATGACATCATGAATAGAACCGCAAAGTGACCGACATTCTCTTAGACAAAGTTAAATATGGAGAACATGAAGCATGGAAGAACGCCCGGCGATGGCGTATCCATGGAGATTGTGAAAGGAGGAGGACATGAACCGACTTGAGATTTTTTGGGCAAAAAGCAAAATATAAGAACCAGATAATTGGAACATTCTCATGAGAATACCTGTCCAGTGTGATGTGAACCGAGTACAAACCCACCTGTCGTTAGAATGACGGCCTACTCTGTGATGTAATAGGTCAACCTTTGATTCTCCAATCTTCTTCAATCCTCATAATCATCATTGTCGTTATAAGGGATAAACGGTCGTGTCCTGTGGATCTCGGTCACTTCTGTCCTTAATACTTTGTGATGTGCATGAGCGAGGATTTTTAACTTTGTTGATATGGGAGATCACTGATGGCGTGGAGCAGCTTCATTCACCTTCCTCTGGACCTTCTCTACTCTCTCAGTATCTTCTTTGAAGCGGAAGTTCCACGCGTTGTTGATATTTTATAGGTGAGGCCTCCCCAAGGTCTTGACGAGTCGTGGCAGAGTCTCCCTGTTAAATTGGTTCAATTTCCTTTTAGCAACACCAAGTACCGTGTAAATCTTGCTTACTACTGTGGAGACGGTGATGGGATTTCAGTTCACCATCATCTGTAACACCCAGAGACGGAGACAGACAGAGACAGACAGACAGACAGAGACAGACAGAGAAAGACAGAGAAAGACAGACAGAGACAGACTGAGAAAGACAGACAGAGACAGACTGACACAGACCAAAACAGACCGAAACAGACGGAGACAGAGACTGAGACAAACGGAAACAGACAAACGGAAAGAAACTGAGACAAACGGAAACAGATGGAGACAGATGGAGGCAAACTGAGACAGACTGAGACAGACAGAAACAGATGGAGACAGACTGAGACAGACAGAAACAGATGGAGACAGACTGAGACAGACAGAAACAGATGGAGACTGACGAAGACAGACAGAGACAGCCTGACAGAGACCAAGACAGACTGAGACAGACGGAAACAGACGGAGACAGATGGAGGCAAACTGAGACAGACTGAGACAGACAGAAACAGATGGAGACAGACTGAGACAGACAGAAACAGATGGAGACAGACTGAGACAGACAGAAACAGATGGAGACTGACGAAGACAGACAGAGAGCCTGACAGAGACCAAGACAGACGGAAACAGACGGAAACAGATGGAAACAGACGGAAACCCTCCCCCTTCCCACGTGTCCTCCCCCCAAGCCCTCTCCCTCCCACACTTCTCCCTGCTCTCAAATGTTGTGGTTGTGTGCTTCCCCTTCTCTCCCCATCTTGTCTTCCGCTCCCTCTTTTGTATATTTTGTTTGTCTGGTTGATTTTGTTTGTGAAATAAATGTTAGCTCTTTCACGAGCCTCGATTCAGTATACAAAAAAAACAAACGGAAACAGACGGAAACAGACGGAAACAGGCGGAAACAGGCGGAAACAGGCGGAAACAGGCAGAAACAGGCAGAAACAGACGGAAACAGACGGAAACAGATGGAGACAAAGACTGAGGCAGACTGAGACAAACAGAAACAGACAGACGGAGGCAAACTGAGACAGACTGAGACAGGCAGACACATATGGAGACTGATGAAGACATACAGAGACAGCCTGACAGAGACTGAGACAGAGCCTGAGACAGACAGAGACAGAGCCTGAGACAGATGGAGAAAGAGCCTGAGACAGAGTCTGAGACAGATGGAGACAGAGTCTGAGACAGATGGAGACAGAATGAGACAAAATGAGACAGACAGAAACAGATGTGAGACAGACGGAAACCGATGGAGACAGACGGAGACAGATGTAAAACAGACAGAGGCAGATAGAAACCAATGGAGACAAATGGAGATAGACGAAGACTGATGAAGACAGAGAATGAGACAGATGTATATAGAGACGGAGACAGACAATTGTATTGACAAACAAAGATGCTTAGACTCAGGAAGGATTTCTAAATCAGGGGAAATTTTTATGAAATCAGCAACTTTATTCAGAGTTTCAAAAACCCGATGACTCAAATCCACTGAAGACGAGATTTGTCTTCAACCTCATGACAAAAGTTCATTGGATCCGAGTCAATGAAACTGGAACAGCGAAATAAAATTACCGTGCACTGTAAATATAACCACAATAACACACCACCTGCTACAGTCGACTCGACAATCCACACATTGTAACAACAGTTCGTTTCAAATGAGGCTGCAAATGAAACGATAAAGTCACAGATAACAGGATGGAAACAAGTACAAAACATAAAACAGCTTAGGTAATACCAATGGATGGTGTGGAAGGGGACGGGGTTGGGGGTGAATTTGGTGGTTGGAATGTGGTGACACCGGTGGAATGTCTGATGTAGCAACGACATGCACACCTGCAGCTTGGAATGTAAAGATTGTCAGGACAATGGGAATATATGGCATAGAAGGCCAACAGTTCTACATTTAGGCCAAAATACGATATTGAACCGGTTTGTGTTCACTATTCCGTGTTTTCTTGTTGTTTTTTACAAAATGCCACTTTTCATCTGAAAATACGACAGGTCAGAAATGGCGCATAGAATAGATGAGGAGAAAAGGGAATTTATTGGAGCATACAAGGGTTGGGAGATCAAAAACTCAACCGTTTTGCATACGTCATTTGTAGACTGTATCTCAGCACTATTATTACAGTTGCGAACCAGGTATCCCATCGTCCTGACCTGCCAGTGTAGAATGATGCTCCATATGAGGCCCAGTGTGAGCTTGTGGTTCCCATCTACGATGTCAGAGCCTCCGATGTTGACGAGATCCACCTGTCAAGGTGAGTCGGTGACAATATAATCTTTAAACTTCCAATTTTAAACAAAGTTTAAAATTTTAAACAAAATGTGTTGTGGTGAAAGGGTTACTTCAAAAGCACTCATTTCATATTGTCCTTGTAAAGATGTCTTTCTACGAATGGAAAAATTATTTGTCCCTTCATTCTCAGCCTTGCCCAGAGGGAGGAGACGCTATTGTAATCTGAATGTGGTGGGAGTGGTGGGTATGGTGGGAGTGGTGGATATGGTGGGTATGGTGGGTATGGTGGGAGTAGTGGGTATGGTGGGAGTGGTGGGTATGGTGGGAGTTGTGGGTATGGTGGGAGTTGTGCGTATGGTGGGAGTGGTGGGAGTTGTGGGTATGGTGGGAGTGGTGGGTATGGTGGGAGTGGTGGGTATGGTGGGTATGGTGGGAGTAGTGGGTATGGTGGGTATGGTGGGAGTGGTGGGTATGGTGGGAGTTGTGGGTATGGTGGGAGTTGTGGGTATGGTGGGAGTTGTGGGTATGGTGGGAGTTGTGGGTATGGTGGGAGTGGTGGGAGTGGTGGGTATGGTGGGTGTGGGTATGGTGGGTGTGGTGGGTATGGTGGGTGTGGGTATGGTGGGAGTGGGTATGGTGGGAGTGGTGGGTATGATGGGAGTGGTGGGTATGGTGGGTGTGGGTATGGTGGGTGTGGTGGGTGTGGTGGGTATGGTGGGAGTGGTGGGAGTGGTGGGAGTGGTGGGTATGGTGGGTATGGTGGGAGTGGTGGGTATGATGGGAGTGGTGGGTATGGTGGGTGTGGGTATGGTGGGAGTGGTGGGGATGGTGGGAGTGGTGGGAGTGGTGGGTGTGATGGGAGTGGTGGCTATGGTGGGTGTGGGTACGGTGGGAGTGGTGGGAGTGGTGGGTATGGTGGCAGTGGTGGGTATGGTGGGAGTGGTGGGTATGGTGGGTATGGTGGGTATGGTGTGTCCTGTGCGTCTGATGCGAGCTCTGTGAACTGTGCATCTCGTGAGAGCTGTGTGTCTGCTGTGAACTGTGCATCTGCTGTGAACTGTGCATGCATCTGCTACGAGCTCTGCGTCTTGTATGTCTAGTAAGTCTGGTGCAAGGTTTGTGTCTGATGTGAGCTGTGCTTCGGGTGTGTCTAGTGTGAGGTTTATGTCTGATGTGAGCCGTGCGTCTGGTGTGTCTAGTGCGAGGTTTGTGTCTGATGTGAGCTGTGCGTCTGGTGTGTCTAGTGCGAGGTTTGTGTCTGATGTGAGCTGTGCGTCTGGTATGTCTAGTGCGAGGTTTGTGTCTGATGTGAGCTGTGCGTCTGGTGTGTCTAGTGCAAGGTTTGTGTCTGATGTGAGCTGTGCGTCTGGTGTGTCTAGTATGAGCTGTGCGTCTGATGTGAGCTGTGCGCCTGGTGTGTCTAGTGCGAGGTTTGTGTCTGATGTGAGCTGTGCGTCTGGTGTGTCTAGTGCGAGGTTTGTGTCTAATGTGAGCTGTGCGTCTGGTGTGTCTAGTATGAGCTGTGCGTCTGGTGTGTCTAGTATAAGCTGTGCATCTGGTGTGTCTAGTATGAGCTGTGCGTCTGGTGTGTCTAGTATGAGCTGTGCGTCTGGTGTGTCTAGTATGAGCTGTGCGTCTGGTGTGTCTAGTATGAGCTGTGCGTCTGGTGTGTCTAGTATGAGCTGTGCGTCTGGTGTGTCTAGTATGAGCTGTGCGTCTGGTGTGTCTAGTATGAGCTGTGCGTCTGGTGTGTCTAGTATGAGCTGTGCGTCTGGTGTGTCTAGTATGAGCTGTGCGTCTGATGTGAGCTGTGCGTCTGGTGTGTCTAGTGCGAGGTTTGTGTCTGATGTGAGCTGTGCGTCTGGTGTGTCTAGTGCGAGGTTTGTGTCTGATGTGAGCTGTGCCTCTGGTGTGAGCTGTGCATCTGGTGTGTCTGGTGTGAGTTGTGCGTCTGGTGTGTCTAGTGTGAGCTTTGTGTCTGGTGTGTCTAGTGTGAGCTGTGCGTCTGGTGTGAGCTGTGCGTCTGCTGTGTCTAGTGTGAGCTGTGCTGTGTGAGCTGTTCGTCTGGTGCATGCAGTGTGTCCGGTGCATCTGGTGTGTGCAGTGCGTCTGATATGATTAGTGTGTAGTCTGGTGAATCTGTTACGAGCAGTGCAACTGGAGTGTGCAGTGTGTCTGGTGTGTGCGGTGTTTCTGGAGTGTGTGTCTGGAGTGTGTGTCTGGAGTGTGTGTCTGGAGTGTGTGGAGTCTGTGTCTGGAGTGTGTGGAGTCTGTGTCTGGAGTGTGTGTCTGGAGTGTGTGGAGTCTGTGTCTGGAGTGTGTAGTGCGTTAGATGTGTCAGGTGCATCTGGTGCGTCTGGTGCGTGTGGGGTGTGCGGTGCATGTGGTGCATGCGGTGTGTCTGGTGCATGCGGTGCATCTGGTTCGTCTGGTGCGTGTGGTGTGTGTGGTGTGTGCAGTGCATCTCATGCATGTGGTGCATGCGGTGTGTCTGGTGCATGCGGTGTGTCTGGTGCGTCTGTTGCGTGTGGTGTGTGCAGTGCATGCGGTGCATGCGGTGTGTCTGGTGCATGCGGTGCATCTGGTTCGTCTGGTGCGTCTGGTGTGTGTGGTGTGTGCAGTGCATCTCGTGCATGTGATGCATGCGGTGTGTCTGGTGCATGCGGTGTGTTTGGTGCATGTGATGTGTCTGGTGTGTCTGGTGTGAATGGCATGTCTGATGCATATTGAGTGAATGGAGTGAATGTCCAGATGCAGATAAACTTTAATAAAACAAACGTTAATAAAACAGCAAGTGGCTTATTTTAATATAGCACCCCAATGTGACCTCAGGCACAGTTCAATAAAGTTGTCCAATTTACCCATAAAATTTATATATCTAATTTAATAATGAGTGATTTGGCACCATGATTGCGGATTATGGCCAAGTTGGCCGTGGCCGTTCCGGAGTGTGTGTTTATCCGCACCACCTGTGGTTCAAGATGTGTGTACTAGCCAAGTACACCTGGCTGACCGGTGGCACAGTTTGAGTTGGCCAGTTGAGCCCGTGGTCTTGATGCAAGAACCACGGGTTTGAACCCCCTACCCTGCAGCCGGCCTTAAGCTCCATTTCACGAAGTTAAGCAATTTAACCACAACCTGCTTGTATAATTTAAGCACAAGTTCATTTTTATACCTGAACGAGTATGTATCATCTCCAAGTAAGCGGGCCCCGTTTCTGAGGATGTGTTTACGTGCATCTAGATCTACTGCAATCGATACCTTGTTCATTCCAAGGTATTTAAAATATGACGTCACACGAATGCAGCTTCAGCTCCACACAGCAATAAACAATGAAATGGGTAATAAAGTTTGCATGTGAAATACACCTGGTAAATTACAAAAATGGATTTTTCATCCATAAGGGGGTCGTACTCAGTGGCTTGATGTTGTGTGCATGGACTAATAACCTGGCGAGGCTCTGCATTTGTTAAATTCTCCATCTCGTTTGATTGTCTATCTCATTATGAATGCACAATACAGCAAACTCTCCATTTTGTCAATTCCCCAGCCTGACAACTACTCCCACTCCCAGACTGTGTGTGCATCCATCCTGGTGGGAAATTTTATGGTTTCCTAATGTACAAGTATTTCTCTTGCAAGTTTGAATGATTACATCATTTATGGGACAATACCCTGACGGCAGAGATGTGTTCAGCTTGCTGTCGGAGTGAAGAAGAAAAAAAATATGTACTTCTGACAACTACCTCAACATTAATTTACAAGAGCTTGGCATCTCTTCCTGATATGCAAATGAAGTTACCAGAGACAAGGTCATGGCTAGGCATGTTTTGCAGTGCCTAAGGTTTATGGAGAAGCATACACACATACATACATATTGTCGCGTGATTCCCCTCGGTTAAGACCGGGAAATCACGAATGGCAATCGAGCTTACTTTGAGGCGACGATCAATGGCGGATTTGACGATATATGCACGGGGAGGAAATATAGAGGAAGAAGAAGCGGAAGATTTACCTGTCGGTACCGCACACAGTCTTCAAACCTGAAAAGTAATATATCACACGAAACGGAATTTATGTACAAAAATAACACGGCTTTATTGCCGGACCCCAAGAACAAAGAACATGACGGTAAATCAAATATGATCCTAAATTGGGATCCCACACACCACACTTCAAAAACAGACACAGGGGAAGAATTAATCAAAGAAACCGTTGTGTTCTGTGGTGCAAACTTATCTCTGTCTGCAGTCAGGAATCGTCAGATTTGAGCATCGTCGTCCAACGCGGCTCCGGTTGGCACGAAGCAGGCCCCGCCGCACCCCCGTTCATGACGTGTCCTTGTTCGCGCTCCACTAGGCCCACTGAGCCACCTGCTCACCCTGGTCTCGTCTGCTGGCATGCCACAGGCCTTCCGCGCAACTCGAATGGTCGCATGCAGCTCGCTCCTCCGGCCGTGCCTGGCTCCGTCCATGCGGAATCGCTCGCTTGTCCGGAACCAAGATGAGAGATTCGACGGCAGAGGAATGCACAAAGGCAACAGGAGAAGAAGAGAAGAGCATCCGAATCGAAGAGAACATCCGGCCACAAAGGGATCGAAAAACCAAGAGAGAAAATGTCCGCCTGCAAGACGTTTTACCGGCCGTCTTGTGACATCAGCCCTCTTTCTCTCCAATCCCTGCCTCTCTTCTCGATCTCTCCAGTCTTCTTATTGTGTCCGTCCCTTCCCATTGCCCGAGCGCTTCATGCTCCTTCCCTCATGCCATTGGTCGGTGGCCAATTAGCTCGTTTCTCCCTACTCTGCCAATCGGCGGCCTGCTTCTTACTCGCCCCACCCCCGGCCAATCACGAGTCCTTCTGGGCGTGACTCTAGGCCTGCCTGTTCGATGTTTCATTGCCATACTGGCGTAATGCGCGGCCGCTTCCGGTCTGTTCTTCCGGTAAGTCTTATTGTGAGAGGGAAGTTTTTATTAATGAGTGCGCTAAGGGGGCTAACTAATGTCTATTGTTGTGTTGCCATACAGGACAAATGGATGATCATAGAGGGAACGACGTACAAGAGAATTAACATAAGTCCTACAACTACTTAACATGCCCCATTCCTTGTAATGGGGATGAAGACACACCTTAATCCGAACAAACTGCTGAAACAAACTTATTACAGGGAGCATGAACCAGGGAGGAGCAACGTTCTGTCATCTGTTTCTTGGGAAGTGAGGGTGTGAATCCCAGTGAAACCCATCGCAGAATGAAGATGCAATATGGTGACGCATGTTTATCGCTCAAGCAGGTGTACGACTGGGACAGGAAGTTTAAAAGTGGAGTGTCCAGTGTGGCAGACGCTGCTCACTCGGGCTAGCCTCACACAGCCGACACACCAGAAATGGTTGCAGGAGTTGAGCACGTGCTAAAGGAAAACCGTCACATTACGCTGGATGAAGTGGTCTCCAAATTGAACATTAGCCATGGTTCAGCACTCCATATCATATGTCTGCAAGGTGGGTGCCAAGACAACTCACACCCGAACTGAAAGAAGTGCAAGTGGACGCATGTGAAGAACTTCTGCGACGTTACGAAACAGAACGCGATGCTTTCTTACAGCCATAGAGTGACTGGGGATGAAAGGTGGGTCCACTACTTTCAGCCAGAAACGAAGAGGGCAAACAAAGAGTGGCGCCATTCAACTTCATTGAAGCCCAAAAATTCTGCACACAGCCGTCCGCTGGAAAAGTGATGCTGACGCTCTTCTGAGATACCCGAGGCCCACTTGCAGAGCATTACATGCCCAGAGGGACCAGTCTCCAGTGCATCATACTGCGACCTCCTTAAAAATCATCTGAAACCAGCAATCAGATCAAAACGTTGTGGACTACTCACTACCGGTGTTTTGCTGCAGCATGACAATGCTCAGCCCCATACCTCCCACGCTACAGCCTCAACACTCAAGGACCTACATTTTGAGTGTCTTCCTCATCCACCCTACTCAACAGACCTCGCCCCTTCGGATTACCACATCTTTGGGCCACTTACAGACGCGTTTGGCGGAACCACTTTCAGATCCGACGAAGAGGTGGTGCACGAATGGCTACACAAGCAGCCAAAGATTTTTTTTCTATTGGAATCCAGGTCTTATTAAAGCGCTGGAAAAAACGCATTGAACGAAATGGAGATTATATTGAAATATATCCGTTTTTACACACGTACATGCAATAAACAAGTTGTGAAAAATATTTGAAGGTTAATTATTGACTCGTATATATACTGTATAGATGTATATATATATATGTGTATATATATATATTGTTGCGGATATGGGATTTGGCCTCCATGTCCGCTTGTAAATATTCCCCTATTTCCCCAATACTCCCCAACTATCCCCAATCCCCCATTCCCTAGTCCCATTGTCTGTAAACAACACTCTGTAGAACCGACCTTCCCCTTTTTCCCCCATTAAATGTCGTGCCCAGGTCCACCGCATCTCACGTAGACAACTTTCGGACATCTTGCTAGTTATTCTTAGTCTATGTCAGTTAAGGACTCGTTTCCATTAATTCTGACTCTTCGTTGCACCAGAATGTGATTATATGGCACCAGTAGTGAGTTTAGGACCTTCCCATACCTCCTCCCATCTTCTTCCCCAAACAACAACTACAACAACAACTACAACAACAACTACAACAACTACAACAACGGCGCGCGCGGGGAGTGTGCGTCCTCACTCCGGCTCGGTTAGCCGCCATTACCCATGTGCGCCGACGGGGTTACCACGAAGGGGCTGCCTGTCGGCCCCTCGTCAAGGGCGGAGCCGGTAACCCCCCGCACCCAATGAGAAGCAACGGGCCGATTCCATCTGGGGCGGAGCTAACGAGCCGAGGGCGTGTCACTCCCCGCCAGAGATACGCAGCGACTTACCGGATGTGAAGTCAGATGCGCCTGAACCACGGAGAGCAAAGGACGCCACCCCCAGCGCGACGATACCTCCCCGCATCTTTGGACCGGACCGGGTCGATTCTGTCCTTGAGCCAAGAGTGCACCTTGAGCCATCGACTGCCCGCTTTCCTTGCCATCAATCCCCGTGTGAGTCAGTTTTGTCCTGTTTATCTGTGGTCTGTCGGGAATAAGATAAGTGTGTCTAAGTGCCTATCTTTCTATGCTGTCCCTCTCATTCCTGTAATCTAACCTTCCGCCATATTATAACCTCCTCCGGAGGTCTTGAGAACCGTATCCCTGGTGTCGTGTCATTTTAATCCCAGCCGTTGTGTCCTTTTCCTTCATTGATCTAGCGTAGCGCGGCTCGGCCAAGGTTCGAGTATAATCGGGTAACTTGTGCGGACACGGCGGCCATTCCGCTCGGCCCACCATAACATCAAAGTCGTGTCTGTAACAATATATATATATATATATATATATATATATATATATATATATATGTGTATATATATATATATATATATACATATACATATATATATATATATATATATATATATATATATATATATATATATATATATATATATATATATATATATATAAATAAATAATAACCACCTTTAGAGGCCATTTTTCCCCGCAAAGCGGGGGTTGGCCTTTTTCGGGAACCGTGGTTGTTGTTGTTTTTCGGTCCCCTTTTTGAAGCAATGTTTTACGGCCGGATGCCCTTCCTGACGCCAACCCTTTTTGCCGCTTTTAACGACAAGCAGGGAATTACCAGTGAACTGGTACTCAATTAGCCGACCTCGGAAGGATGACAGGCTGAGTCAACCCCCCTGGTGTTAATTCAGCGATTGACCGGGATTCGAACCCAGGATCCTAGGTCCGGCACCCTAGCCGCGAGCCCAACACCAGGGCTAGCCCAATCATATATACAACAGTATATGTGTGTGTGTGTGTGTATATATATATATATATATATATATATATATATATATATATTGTTACAGACACGACTTTGATGTTAAAGTGGGCCGAGCGGAATGGCCGTCGTGTCCGCACAAATTACCCGACTATACTCGACGTTGACGAAGCCGCGCCACGCTGGCTCAATAAGAAAAAGAAGACACCCGGCTGGATTACAATAACACAATACGACACCAATGTTTCGATTCTCAAGTATATTCGTACGGAAAAGGTTAGATTACAGGGGCTAGAGGTATATTACAGGAAGACAGGCACTTAGACACACTCTTATATTAACCCCGGACAGACGACAGACACACGGGACAACGGCTGACTCACACGGGGGTTTGATGGCTAGGAAAGGCAGGCAGTCGATGGCTCAAGGTGCACTCTTGGCTCAAGGCAGAATCGACTCGGTCCGGTCCAGAGATGCGGGGAGGTATCGTCGCGCTGGGGGTGGCGGTGGCTTCTCTCTCCAGTCTCCAAGCTGAGGCGCATCTGACGTCACATCCGGCGCGGGGCCGCGTATATCCGGCGGGGAGTGACACGCCCTCGGCTCGTTAGCTCCGCCTCGTGGAATCGGCACGTTGCTTCTCATTGGGTGCGTGCGGGGGGGGTTACTGGCTCCGCCCCTGACGAGGAGCTGACAGCCAGCCCCTTCGGGGTAACGCCGTGGAGCGTATGGTCTGGAGCTAATCGAGCCGGTGTGAGGACGCATCCTCCCCCGCTCCGCCGCCATCTCCCCTGTTGTTGTTGTAATTGTTGTTGTAGTTGTTGTTATTGTTGTTGTTTGGGGAAGAAGATGGGAGGAGGTATGGGAAAGGTCCTAAACTCACTACTGATGCCATATCATCACATTCTGGTGCAACGAAGAGTCATAATTAATGGAGACGAGGCCTTAACTGACATAGAATAAGAATAACTAGGAAGATGTCCGAAAGTTGTCTACGTGTGGTGCGGTGGACCTGGGCACGACATTTAATGGGGGAATAAGGGGAAGGTCGGCTCTACTGATTGTTATTTACATGCAATGGGACTAGGGAATGGGGGATTGGGGAAAGTTGGGGAGTATTGGAGAAAATAGGGGAATATTTACAAGCGGATATGGAGGCCAAATTCCATATTCGCAACATTGCACCCTTCTCTACCCTCGGGGCGTCCCGACCCGATAAATTTTTACCTACTTTAGTGTGGCACGCAATGTAGTTCCCTCTACTATTAACTCTACCCTGAGTGCGACAGTTTTACAGATATTCACAAATGAGTAAATATGTCCCCCTGCGACGTTGCACCCTTCTCCTCACAGAAACACACCCACAGGATAACCGAATCCGGAAAGAATCCTCAAACTAAACATACAGCCGGTAGGGAGCATTATTTACAAGACTACGCTGCTATTTACACTACGATCCAGGACCTGTTTTTGGAGGAACACATGCAGATGTTATGCATAGAGAGAGCGCGCTTGCCAACATCGATACACCAACCCACGAGTGCTCTGTGGCCGACGGCCTTTAATAACGTGCAGAGCACCCTTCCCGAGCATCAACAGCACCACCCCACCACCAATCGGTGCAGTCACCATTGTTCATTGGAATAAAAATAAATGCGACAACCCCTAACCCTGCAGGTGTCTCTTGCTCTTCTTGTGGTGCACTTGGTGGTAACTAAAAGTGGTTCACCTGTATGGCATAGGTGCCACGTTGACCCATAGGTCCATCCCCGGGTGGTGCTTGGCCGCAAACGAACTGCGGTCCATTGTGGGTGGCCACAAACATTGCGGTCCATATGGTGTATCGATCCCGGCAGCAAACAGCGAAAGTGCAGGCCCACAACTGCGCAGCCAGCACCTCTCTCTCCTCTCTCTCTACCCCAAAGCCAGATCCTCGGAGGTGGGAGACAAAAGAAGAAGACAAGTGAGTAAGGTGGTAAGGGCGCAAAAGTGCACGCAATGTAAGGTGATGCACACTGGGGGCACATGGGAACCAGGTGAGACAGGTACGTTCCTATCGTACGCCCCCCCCCCCACCAGGTAACCTACATGGCCCCTCCCTTACCCCTTACTGCATCCACAAAACACAACACTACTCATAAACATCTACTTTACAAATCAACAAACATCCCTACTGTCTTCCCCGTTCCTCCCGTATACCAAATTCGTCTTCTCTCCCTCCTAACCAATCAAATTTGCCATTTTCAACTCTCATCAAAATTTGCCATCTCCAACTCAACATCAAAATTTGCCATCACCAATTCATCATCAGTCCCTCCTAGGGAGGGAGAGATGGAATCACCCCAATGTCTCATCCACGTCGTGATGCGTCTCACAAATCCAACACAGCAATTCATCTCCTGCAACAAACAAAGAAAACACAGGTGTGGAGTCATCATCATCACCACAGGTAAGTGGCTGCGTATGGTGCGACAGGTTCATCAATCCTAACTATCTCCTAAATGACTTTAACAACTTTACACTACCCGGGGGCTTTCTCCGGCCAAACCATTGGCCCTCTTACACTATGGGTTCTAAAAACCAATTCCCATTGGCCAAACTGTGGTGCTCTTCAATTTGGGGTCTCACTCCCCCGATTCATCTCCCGGTGCCCTCGTACAATTTCTGGGCTGTGGCGTGTACCTCTCCCAGTGGGTCTACCCACCTGCACACCTCCACCACTGCAGTTGCCTCCGAGCTTACCTGCTCCTTACCCTAACCTAACTACCTGGGGAAGGCCCTCTGGCTCTCTCCCCACTCCATGCCCTCTCTGGCACTGGGCTGCCCGATCCACACCCGGGATCCTCAGGCACCCACTCACAACTACCGGCTCCCAGAGCCCACCTGCGGCCTCACCTGGCCGACATCCTCACAGTGGTGGAGTGCCCAACCAACTACACACACTAACAGGCTACACGTCCAGCCATTTCCACAACACTAATGCACCCATTCACAACACCATTCTGCAACCGCACCACAAGTGCCAATATCCAACCACAATTTACCTGTACCCTCTACCTAACACTTACACTACCCGCCCCGGGTACTCGTGAAAGGGGTCCACTCTTCCCCCATCCACACCTTCGCACCATGCACACCACTCCGTACCACTTACTCCAACTCTCTCCACACACCTGTACCTGCACACCTGTGCTCTCACACCTGGTGCCACCGGCACCCTTCTCTCCCCAAGCGCATTCGCGCTGATCCACAACACTCACTACTCATACACTACTCCACACACCTGTCCAGTTGCACACCTGTGCAATCACACCTGTTCAATTCTCACACACACAGCATCATCTCAGCTAACTACTCCCTTCTTAAACTTGCGCTTCCCAGTCGTCCCTTTAAACTATTGCGCTCCCTCGTCATTATCATCCACACTAATCTACCTGCGTCCCTACTACAGGTATCAGTCACTAACTAAACTTAACGTTACCTAATGTCAATCTCTTCTAGATCCCTACAATATAACCTAACCCACCCGGGCTAGTTTTCACTGCCATACACCCCATAAACTATAGCTCCTTTGCCCCCAGTCTGTGAGGGATGGTGGATTTGCCATCCCACCACATCGGGGGTCTCTCACTACCAATTTTGCACATCAAATTTCAATAAATCAAAAATTTGCCAATCACTGCCCATCATCTGCCAATCACTACTGCCAATCCCTTGCCAATCATCAAATTTTGTTTTTCTCCAATTTTGGGTCCAAAACACTAACCTCATCACCCAGTCGACTCACTAATACCTCTCGGTGCGCCAATCCCTGTCCAAAGCCCGGCTTCGTAAAGCCAAGCAATGGATGCTGGTTGTTTTGTGCCAGCGGCTGGATGCGTCCGGCACTTGGTGCAGGGACGGGGGCTTACCCGTGCCGAGACCCCACACACCACCTCGGCGTGGAGCCATCCAATGCCCCGATCTAGACTTGCCGGACTGCCTCAACAAAAAGTGGTCGCCATGACGACCCTTCCTATCGGCCTGCCCGCTCCGCCTAGTGGAGCACGGACGCGGCCGTTCAAAGCGAGGCCCAGCACGCACCGAGGGCCCGATTCGGCTATAAGTCGTTCTAAACTCTACCCCGTCTAACGTCGATGCTTCACCTGGACGCTTACACCCCGCAGCCCGTTCCTTGCTCACACATCCAGCCGTGCCCATGCTCCTCGTACCTTTCCTTACACACCCAGGTACCCTCATTCCACTCACAGCCTTGGTCACACACCTGACCACCGAACACCTTGGCACACATTCGTTGGTCGCACACCTCACCAATACACCTCTTCGCGCCCCCTCCTCGGTCACCTCCTCTGTGACAATCACAGGTGTGCTCTCACTCGCACATCCTACCACGTGCCTCACTACCAACTCCAGCGTGCATTCCCACTCACGCTCTACCATTCCAGGTGTGCATCCTTCCATCCCAGGTGTACATCCTCGCTCACCTGTCACAACTAACTCACGCTCCATGTCACTCTCACTACTTTCACCCCCATTCCTGACAGCGCACTCACCCTTACTCTTGACAGCGCACTCTTTCCCCATGCACCTGTCCGTCACACACCTTTCTCGCGCACACTCTCCCGTCACACCCTCTGTAACACTCACCACAGGTGTGCATTCTTCCTTGCCTTTGACAGCGCACTCTTTCCCCATGCACCTGTCCGTCACACACCTTCCTCGCACACACTCTCCCGTCACACCCTCTGTAACACTCACCACACCGCGCTTCCCTGTGCCCCCTCGCACACGCGCTACGACCGACTCACTCTCGCCAGCACCCTCACTCCTTGGCACGCACTTTTTCCTCACACACCCCAGAGTCGGACTTTCTCGCACACCTCCTCTTTCGCACACCAGACCTGTCACACACCTCACCAACGGCCTTTCACGAACACCCGGATCCAAACCAATCCCCAAGCTTCTTAAATCCCCTGGCGCATCATACGCACGACCATATTGGTCACCACTTACACCGGGTCCTCTTTCTCTTCGCTTCTCCTCCATCACCTGCGAATCCCTCATCCGGTTAATGAGCACATCATCACGATCCAAACACAGACTTTGGACCAATTCTTTTATCTCCTCTTTTATCTCTTTCTTATCCCCTCTCCGTCGCTTCTTAATTTCGCTCATCCCTTCTTCCACTTCTTCTAATTTGTGCTTCACCTCTTTTATTCCCCGGTACGTCTCCTCAAGCTCGTCCTCCAAGGCTACCTTGACCGTTTCCATGTGCGTCCTCACCTGCCGGTCCTTCGTCTCCATTACCTCTACCACCTCGTCCAACCTCGTTGTCAGTCCCTCACGTACCATCTGACATTCCCTCTTCGTCGCTATCAAGTCGTCTTTTAGTTCTTTCTGTGTCACTTTTAACCCTCCTAATACCGCAGTGTTCCTTTGAACCTGCTCCACTAACTCCGTCTGTCCCACCGTCAGCTGCTCCACCTCCTGCGTCAGGTCCTCTATGCCCCCTTGTAACTTTACAGTCCCCTTTCTCACCTCCTTTTCCATGTGCTCCTCACAGTGCCTCACCTCCTCGCGCACTCCTCCGACCTCCTCACTCACTCCTCTTCTGATCTGCTCTCCCATCACTTGCATCTCCTGCCCAGATGCCACCCTCATCTGCTCCATTTCCTCCCTGTGAGCATCCAGTTTGGTTTCTACCCCCATTCTGACCCCCTCTATCTGCTGCTCCATTTGTTTAACTTCCCTTTCCGCTTGGTCCCTCATGTCCCTCAATTTGCCTTCCATACTGTTTTCTAACCCCTCTAACCCATTTTTCACTCCCTCTATCTGATTCTCCTGGGCAGCCATTCTATTTTCTACCCCCATTAACCCATTTTTCACTTCTTTTATCCCGTTGTCTAACCCCTCAAAATTATTGTCTAACTTCCCAATTTTCTTGTCTAACTCCTCAAAGTTATTGTCTAACTTCTCACCGGTACCCCTCGCTTCGTCCCTCATTACCCCCATTTGGTTTCCCAAGTCATTCCTCAGGTCTTCACTTGTCTGGACCATGAGCGCCTTTATTTGTTCCATAAATAGGCCCCAATCCATCGGCGGCGCTGCTACGGTCGCGGACGCGGTGACCAGCGAGGCGCCATTTTGTGCGTTTGCTACCCTCGCTGCTTCGCTCTCCTCATGTCCCTCATGTCCCTCAATTTGGTCCTGGACCGACCCTGCTTCACTCTCCCCTACCGGACCCCAGCCGTCTTGATCCGCCATAGCGCGACTTGCAAAATTCGAGTTTCGTAAAACAAAACAAATTTCGGCCGCTCCAAATTTTGACCAAATTTTTTTTTTTTTCCTCTATTCGTTTTTTTTTTTTTTCTTCAAAATTTGGTCGGGCCTCGAATCTCACTCCCGACACCAATTGTTACAGACACGACTTTGATGTTAAAGTGGGCCGAGCGGAATGGCCGTCGTGTCCGCACAAATTACCCGACTATACTCGACGTTGACGAAGCCGCGCCACGCTGGCTCAATAAGAAAAAGAAGACACCCGGCTGGATTACAATAACACAATACGACACCAATGTTTCGATTCTCAAGTATATTCGTACGGAAAAGGTTAGATTACAGGGGCTAGAGGTATATTACAGGAAGACAGGCACTTAGACACACTCTTATATTAACCCCGGACAGACGACAGACACACGGGACAACGGCTGACTCACACGGGGGTTTGATGGCTAGGAAAGGCAGGCAGTCGATGGCTCAAGGTGCACTCTTGGCTCAAGGCAGAATCGACTCGGTCCGGTCCAGAGATGCGGGGAGGTATCGTCGCGCTGGGGGTGGCGGTGGCTTCTCTCTCCAGTCTCCAAGCTGAGGCGCATCTGACGTCACATCCGGCGCGGGGCCGCGTATATCCGGCGGGGAGTGACACGCCCTCGGCTCGTTAGCTCCGCCTCGTGGAATCGGCACGTTGCTTCTCATTGGGTGCGTGCGGGGGGGGTTACTGGCTCCGCCCCTGACGAGGAGCTGACAGCCAGCCCCTTCGGGGTAACGCCGTGGAGCGTATGGTCTGGAGCTAATCGAGCCGGTGTGAGGACGCATCCTCCCCCGCTCCGCCGCCATCTCCCCTGTTGTTGTTGTAATTGTTGTTGTAGTTGTTGTTATTGTTGTTGTTTGGGGAAGAAGATGGGAGGAGGTATGGGAAAGGTCCTAAACTCACTACTGATGCCATATCATCACATTCTGGTGCAACGAAGAGTCATAATTAATGGAGACGAGGCCTTAACTGACATAGAATAAGAATAACTAGGAAGATGTCCGAAAGTTGTCTACGTGTGGTGCGGTGGACCTGGGCACGACATTTAATGGGGGAATAAGGGGAAGGTCGGCTCTACTGATTGTTATTTACATGCAATGGGACTAGGGAATGGGGGATTGGGGAAAGTTGGGGAGTATTGGAGAAAATAGGGGAATATTTACAAGCGGATATGGAGGCCAAATTCCATATTCGCAACAATATATATATATATATATATATATATATATATATATATATATATATATATATATACACAGACTTGGCATTTAATATGGAATATTTTTTTTGTGGGGGTGAACTTACTTTTCAAGATGACTTAGAACCAAAAGTTCATTGGAATTATGTTGAAATTATTCCAGATTTTGTTAATGTGACCTTTAAAAGAAACAAAAACCACATTTGACATTTCGAAGCAAATAAATTGATCCTTGAAAGTGATGTAAACTGATATCGAACTCAATTCACGGACAGTACTATGTTAAACTTCTGTACGTTTTCCAGAAGTATGTCTTTATTTTGCACATTAGCCAAAAAAAATTTCAACAAAAACAAAAGCTAAATTATGACTGGGATTACGGACAGTAAAGTTACAGTTCAGTACTTCGTGTAACCCCCACAAGCATTCAGGAGAGCACGTACACGTCGAGGCATGCTGTTCACGAGATTTGCCAAGGTTTGGACAGGAATCGCTTGCCATGCAGTGACAATAGTCTGCTGCAATTCACGCAGAGGCAGGCTGCTGGTCCAAGCTGTCGATTTGACGCGTTAATTCTGCCCACAAGTTCTCTATCGGATTCATATCCGGGGACATGGCAGGCCCCTCCATATGCTCTCCACCACGGTCAGCAAGAAAGTGTTGGATCATGCGAGCACGATGAGGCCGTGCATTGTCATCTTGGAAGACAAAGTTTCCTCGAAAGGCTGCACGAGCAAATGGAAGCAATGTTTCTTCCAGAATGACCCTGTACTTGAACTGGTTCAGGTTTCCATTCTGAACAACCAGGTCAGTTTTGCCCCCTGCATGAAAAGCAGCCCAAACGGTCACCCCACCACCTCCAGCTTGGACTCTTGGCATGAAACAATCTTCGTTGTGGGCTTCATGCACTTGTCTGCGCACTCGGACGTGGCCATCTTGACGATAGACCAGAAATCTAAACTCGTCACTGAAGGTCACGTGATTCCAGTGTCCTGGCTGTCATTGACGGTGCTCTCTGGCCCACTGCAATCGGCGCTGGCTGTGTTGTCTGGTCAGGCGTGGCTTTCTCAGGGGACGCCTGGCACGATAGCGTGCTTGGACCAGTCGTTGGTTGACTAGCCTTCTGGATACAGGCACATTTGTCAGTTGCTGCCACTCAGCCCTAAGCCAATTAGCTGACTTGGTACGGCCATTGCAGACTAACCGGTGCAGTTGGCGATCATCTCTCCTTGTGGTTCTGCGTGGACGTCCTGGCCTCGGTATTGGAGTAGGGACACCCCTCTGAGCATTTCGGTTCAGGATCTTTGACACCTGACCTTGAGTGATGCCATACTGCCGAGCAATAGCACACTGTTTCATGCCAGAATTTCGTAAAGCCACCACTCCATGACAAACAGCATTGTCAAGTTGACGGACCATCTCCAGAGGAAGCGGCAATAACTTTTGTAGACGCGCAGCAGTTGTTTTCCACTAATACAGAACGTAACAACCCTTATATACCCGATTGTGAAGCCAATCGTCAAATGTACCTGTCCTTACATTTTGTCATGCCACCTGTGATATAATCCTGTTATTGACTTCTTGCTGCGAAAAACAATCAGTGACATGGTTCTTTCAACAAAGACATCACCGAAGGGTAAAATAAACTCACCAGATTGATATACTGAGTTCAGAAAGTAAACCCAAGTCAAGAAAAAATATATATTCCATATTAAATGCCAAGTCTGTATATCTATATTATAATAGCCGTAGATGATTCTGTCTGTCTGTCTGTCTATCTGTTGGGTGTCTGTCCGGGGTGTGGCTTACTCGGTTTGCAGAGTAGCTCCGCCCATAGCTCCACCCATTCTGGGAGAGCCTTCATATAATTATAAACAAATATCCACCATTTTATTAACTCGCGTAGCTTTGAGGCCTGTGGTATCTTGCTCTCTCCCAGTTTTATTTCAAATCAAATTCGATATATCATTTCATTTTTCACAGTCGCTAACATCGTTTTAGACTCGGTTGAAAAAAAACGGGAAGAAAATCCGATGAAAGTTGCCCTTTATAGAACGAAATGAATTCTCAAAGGCCTGTAACATAAAGCCCATTCATTGAGTCTCCCTCACGGCTTTATCTCGACTAATTCACCATCACAGTCGCTGGGATGGTTCAAGTCTCAGTTTCAGCTAAAGTTGAGAAAATCGGCGACATGTATTCCGACAGCCGTTTTGAATGTGTCGACTGTTACGTCGGCACGGGGAAGGAGAGAGGGGAAGGAGAGAGGAGAGAACGTTCCCAGGACTTCATTATTTAAATTATCACTTAGTAAAAATACAGCGACTTAATACTGAAGTTCGGGATCCAATCAAAGTGTAATTATATTTTTCCATATCCCTGGGGTGTACATACAGAGTTTGTTTTAAGCGAGTCAACTCTTTTCCAACCATGGAATTAAACAATACAGTACTTCAAAAATTTACATAATAATGTAAACTAACTATGGAATACAATATTTATTAATAACGTTTGGTTTTAATCTATTTTTACTTTGTAAAGCGAAAAGTTATCGATACATTAAAGTTTAAAAATGAAGAAGAGTCATGGGCTCCATAGGCCGACGATCGGCTTCTGTATGACTATGCTCTGTATGTCTGGATGATTGGATGTGCATTTTAAGACTCAATCAACACGTCTTCGATCATGAATTACTTTCAGAACAACTCGAGCAAAGGAAACGAGGTAATGCCTGTTTCGTTCGGGGCGATTATACACCACCCAAAGAAAATGCGTTTCACAGCTGCAGGAACTACAATCGTGAAATCTTTATTTATTTATTTTTAAATCGTGAAATCTTTAATTTAATTTAATTGAAAAAAATTTGTTTTCACATGAGTTTCCGTGTGTGTGTGTCACCCACTCCAGTGTGTGTGTGTGAGAGTGAGGAGCGATTGGAGAGGATAGTGAGGAGCGATTGGAGAGGAGAGTGAGGAGCGATTGGAGAGGAGAGTGAGGAGCGATTGGAGGGGGAGTGTGAGGGATTGGAGAGGAGTGTGAGGGATTGGAGAGGAGTGTGAGGGATTGGAGAGGAGTGTGAGGGATTGGAGAGGAGTGTGAGGAAGTATTGGAGAGGAGTGTGAGGAAGTATTGGAGAGGAGTGTGAGGAAGTATTGGAGAGGAGTGTGAGGAAGTATTGGAGAGGAGTGTGAGGACGTATTGGAGAGGAGTGTGAGGAGGTGTTGGAGGGGAGTGTGAGGAGGAGTGGGATTGGTGAGGGTGGAGAGAGGAGAGTGTCAAGTGGAGAGGAGTGAGGGGTCACATATTATGTGAAATATATAAATTGTGTTAATTACACCATTTCTGGATCTGATGAATTGCCAGTAACCATTTTGTAAAATTTAATGTGCAGCATCTAAATCAAGATGTAAAAATGTAACACACGTTCATGCCCGTGGGATTCCCACGGGTGACCCCACGAGACTGCAGCAAGAAAAAGAACCAGACGGGAGAGAACGAGACCCTCGACGAACGTGATCACAGACTCGCACAGGATGCTGCTGCAACGACGATGAGGAGGGTTGGAGAGGAGCGAGGGGTTGGAGAGGAGTTAGGGGTTGGAGAGTGAGGAGCTATGGGTTGGAGAGTGAGGAGTTAGGGGTTGGGAGTGAGGAGCTAGGGGTTGGAGAGTCAGGGGCTAGGCGTTGGAGAGGAGCGAGAAATTGGAGACGAGTGAGGGGTTGGAGAGTGAGGAGCGAGGGGTTGGAGAGTGATGAGTTGGAGAGGGAGGAGCTAGGGGTTGGAGAGTGAGGGGCTTGGGGTTGGAGAGCAAGAAATTGGAGAGGAGCAAGGGGTTGGAGAGTGAGGCGCGAGGAGTTAGAGAGTGAGGAGCGAGGGGTTGGAGAGTGAGGAGTTGGAGAGTGAGGAGCGAGGGGTTGGAGAGTGAGGAGTGAGGTGTTGGAGAGTGAGGAGCGAGGGGTTGGAGAGCGAGGGACGAGGAGTTGGAGAGCAAGGAGCGAGGGGTTGGAGAGCGAGGAGCAAGGGGTTGGAGAGCGAGAAGCGAGGGGTTGGAGAGCGAGGATCGAGGGGTTGGAGAACGAGGAGCTAGGGGTTGGAGAGCAAGGAGCTAGGGGTTGGAGAGCGAGGATCTAGGGGTTGGAGAGCGAGGAGCTAGGTGTTGGAGAGTGAGGAGCGATGGGTTGGAGAGTAAGGAGCGAGGGGTTGGAGAGTGAGGAGGAAGGAGTTGGAGAGTGAGGGCCGATTGGAGCGGAGAGTGAGGACCGATTGGAGCGGAGAGTGAGGACCGATTGGAGCGGAGAGTGAGGGCCGATTGGAGCGGAGAGTGAGGGCCGATTGGAGCGGAGAGTGAGGGCCGATTGGAGCGGAGAGTGAGGGCCGATTGGAGCGGAGAGTGAGGAGCGATTGGAGAGGAGAGTGGGGAGCGTTTTGGAAGAGGAGAGTGAGGAGGGATTGGAGGGGAGTGTGAGGAATTGGAGAGGAGTGTGAGGGATTGGAGAGGAGTGTGAGGGATTGGAGAGGAGTGTGAGGAAGTATTGGAGAGGAGTGTGAGGAGGTATTGGAGGGGAGTGTGAGGAGGTATTGGAGGGGAGTGTGAGGAGGAGTGGATTGCAGAGGCGTGAGGGGTGGAGAGAGGAGAGTGTCAGGTGGAGAGGAGTGAGGGGGCACATATTATGTGAAATATATAAATTGTGTTCATTACACCATTTCTGGATCTGATGAATTGCCAGTAACCATTTTGTAAAATTTAATGTGCAGCATCTAAATCAAGATGTCCAAATATCACACACATCCATGCCCGTGGGATTCCCACGGGTGACCCCACTAGTATATATATATACTGTATATATATATACTAGCTGAGGTACCCGGCTTCGCCCGGGTTGAATAAGAATAATACAAATATATGATGAAAAGAACATGTGTATTTTAGAGCAATATCACAGTACATTTCCTACATGACGTTTTGTCAATTATCAATTTCTCAAAACCTCTGGGTATACAACATTTCTGGTTTTCTTACTTGGTGCCAAGACATAAAGATTGCTTGGTTTTCCAACCCTCGAGCAAGCCCACGTACAGCTGGCCATGGGAAGTACCCGGCATTGCCGGACGGGGAGGAGAGAGGGGAGGGGGAAAGGGAGGGGAGGGGGAACGGGGGGGAGGGGAGGAGAGGGTGGGGAGGGGAGAAGAGGGGGAGAGGGGGGGAGGGGAGAAGAGGAGGGAGGGGGAGGAGGAGAGGGGAGGGGGGAGGAGAGGGGAGGGGGGATGGGGGAGGGGTGAGGGGGAGGGGGAGTGGAGGGGGAGGGGAGGGGGGGAAGTGGCGGGGAATGGGGGAGGGGGAGGGAGGGGGGAGGGGGAGGGAGGGGGGAGGGGAGGGGGAGGGGGAGGGAGGGGTGAGGGGGAGGGGAGTGGGAGGGGGGTGAGGGGGGAGGGGGAGGGAAGGGGGGGGAGGGGGAGGGAAGGGGGAGGGGAGGGGGAGGGGGAGGTGGGAGGGGGGAGGGGGAGGGGGAGGGGGGAGGGGAGGGGGAGGGGGAGGTGGGAGGGGGGAGGGGGAGGGGGGAGGGGGGAGGGGGGGGCTTCACCCGGGTTGAATAAGAATAAGACAAATATATGATGAAAAGAACATGTATATTTTAGAGCAATATCACAGTACATTTCCTACATGACGTTTTGTCAATTTTCAATTTCTCAAAACCTCTGGGTATACAACATTTCTGGTTTTCTTACTTGGTGCCAAGACATAAAGATTGCTTGGTTTTCCAACCCTCGAGCAGCCCACGTTCAGCTGGCCATGGGAAGTACCCGGCATTGCCGGGCGGTGCAAGGGAGGGGAGGAGGAAGGGGAGGGGAGGGGAACGGGGGGGGAGGGGAGGAGAGGGGGGAGGGGAGAAGAGGGGGGGAGGGGAGAAGAGGAGGGAGGGGGAGGAGGAGAGGGGAGAAGAGGGGGGAGGGGGAGGAGGAGAGGGGAGGGGGGGAGGTGAGGGGGAGTGGAGGGGGAGGGGGGAGGTGAGGGGGGGAGGTGAGGGGGGAGGGGGGAGGGGGAGTGGAGGGGGAGGGGGGAGGTGAGGGGGAGGTGAGGGGGGAGGGGAGGGGGGAGGGGAGGGGGAGAGGGAGGTGAGGGGGGAGGTGAGGGGGGAGTGGAGGGGGAGGGGGAGGGGGGAGTGGAGGGGAAGGGGGGAGGGGGGAGGGGGATGAGGGGGAGGGAGTGGGCGAGGGGGTGAGGGGGGAGGGGAGTGGGAGGGGGGAGGGGAGGAAGAGGGGGGAGGGGAGGGGAATGGGGGGGGAGGGGAGGGGAACGGGGGGGAGGGGAGGGGAACGGGGGGGGAGGGGAGGGGAATGGGGGGGGAGGGGAGGAGAGGGTGGGGAGGGGAGAAGAGGGGGGGAGGGGAGAAGAGGGGGGAGGGGAGAAGAGGAGGGAGGGGAGAAGAGGAGGGAGGGGGAGGAGGAGAGGGGAGGGGAGGGGGAGGGGAACGGCTAGCTTGGCAAGCGATAGCAGGATTTTTACTTTTATTTTTACCTCAATGAGGGCTATATAATATATAGTCCGTGCTTGTGGCCTTCAAGTTCAACATAAAGTTTTTTAATGAAAAATAATGCAGATGTATAACAATCCACCAATGCAAGTTCAGAAATGAATGCAGATCCTTTACTTTGCGATACAAACGCAATTCCCGCCATTTCCACTCACGATCGAGGCCCTCCACAGTCGGCTTCTATCAGTTCGGCCACGCCTCTTCTTCCTCCTACAACTTCGTCTCACTTCTTTCACTCAAAATGTACGAAATTCTGCCGCATTAAATTATGTAGAGGCCTCGTCGGGGGGATATAAGGTACATAAGGAAGGCGTTGTAACAGAATAATCAAAATAAAAGTGGAAGAACATGAGGAAATGGGAGCTATTCTGGACACACAGCCAAACCCGACAAACCATTGCAATACACCCCGAACGTCTAGCGCCGCCACAAACCACCATGGGATTGCAGGTGGCACGGTTTTTTTAAACCATTGATATTAAAATAAAACGTAGCCTATAACCACCAGGATTTTATGCTGATTCCGAATCTGTGTCTAAAACTTTTCTCCGATGTGTAGTTCTTGAGTTATAAGCGGACATCCAGACAGACACACATACACACACACACACACACACAGACACTCCTCCTTTATATATATATATATATATATATATACACACACACACATGGACGTGTGTTTATGACATGTGAAAAACAAGCACCTAAAGAGACATTTGTATGCATTTTAAGTGAATTACGAGGACATTGGGAGACGATGGACAAAGCGACTCAGTATAATGGCTTCAAATCCAAGATCCCAAGTACCCTCTAACGGGAAAATCTAACGGGTCAATTTGAAAGAAGCTCTCAATTAAAAAATATGGATATTCCTTCTACTTGCACGTGCTGTGTGTGTTTTTCTGTGTGTGTGTTTCTCCTTCTACTTGCACGTGCTGTGTGTTTCTCCTTCTACTTGCACGTGCTGTGTGTGTTTCTCCTTCTACTTGCACGTGCTGTGTGTGTTTCTGTGTGTGTGTTTCTGTGTCTGTGTTTCTGTGTGTGTGTTTCTGTGTGTGTGTTTCTATGTGTGTGTTTCTCTGTGTGTGTTTCTGTGTGGGTGTTTCTGCATGTGTGTTTCTGTGTGTGTGTGTTTCTGTGTGTGTGTGTGTTTCTGTGTGTGTGTGTTTCTGTGTGTGTCTTTCTGTGAGTGTGTTTCTGTGTGTGTGTTTCTGTGTGTGTTTCTGTGTGTGTGTTTCTCTGTGTGTGTTTCTGTGTGGGTGTTTCTGCATGTGTGTTTCTGTGTGTGTGTGTTTCTGTGTGTGTGTGTGTTTCTGTGTGTGTGTGTTTCTGTGTGTGTCTTTCTGTGAGTGTGTTTCTGTGTGTGTGTTTCTGCGGTGTGTTTCTGCGGTGTCTTTCTGCGTGTGTTTGTGTGTGTGTGTGTGTACACACCCCAACTATGGGAAATCTTGACATGCAAAAATTAATATCATCCAACAGCAATTTGCTATATACTGTAGAGTAAAATAATTCATACATGCATCCAAATTTCCATGGTGACAAGAGGCTACCCCAACCTCACCAATTGTGTTTTGGAAATATGATCAATGTATATATATATATATATATATATATATATATATATATATATATATATACATTGCAGTGACAATAGTCTGCAATATATATATATATATATATATATATATATATATATATATATATATATATACAGAGAGAGAGAGAGAGAGAGAGTATAGAGAGAGAGAGTATAGAGAGAGAGAGTATAGAGAGAGAGAGAGTATAGAGAGAGAGAGTATAGAGAGAGAGAGAGTATAGAGAGAGAGAATATAGAGAGAGAGAGTATAGAGAGAAAGAGTATAGAGAGAGAGAGTATAGAGAGAGAGAGTATAGAGAGAGAGAGTATAGAGAGAGAGAGTATAGAGAGAGAGAGAGTATAGAGAGAGAGTATAGAGAGAGAGAGTATAGAGAGAGAGAGTATAGAGAGAGAGAGTATGGAGAGAGAGAGTAGAGAGAGAGTATAGAGAGATAGAGTATAGAGAGAGAGAGTATAGAGAGAGAGAGAGTATAGAGAGAGAGAGTATAGAGAGAGAGAGAGTATAGAGAGAGAGAGAGTATAGAGAGAGAGAGTATAAAGAGAGAGAGAGTATAGAGAGAGAGAGAGTATAAAGAGAGAGAGAGTATAGAGAGAGAGAGAGAGAGAGAGAGTATAGAGAGAGAGAGTATAGAGAGAGAGAGAGTATAGAGAGAGAGAGTATAGAGAGAGAGAGAGTATAGAGAGAGAGAGTATAGAGAGAGAGAGTATAGAGAGAGAGAGTATAGAGAGAGAGAGTATAGAGAGAGAGAGTATAGAGAGAGAGAGTATAGAGAGAGAGAGTGAGAGTGAGAGAGAGAGAGAGTATAGAGAGAGCGAGTATAGAGAGAGAGCGAGTATAGAGAGAGAGAGAGTATAGAGAGAGAGAGAGAGAGTATAGAGAGAGAGAGAGTATAGAGAGAGAGAGTATAGAGAGAGAGAGAGTATAGAGAGAGAGAGAGTATAGAGAGAGAGAGAGTATAGAGAGAGAGAGAGTATAGAGAGAGAGAGTATAGAGAGAGAGAGTATAGAGAGAGAGAGTGAGAGAGAGAGTATAGAGAGAGAGAGTGAGAGAGAGAGTATAGAGAGAGAGAGAGAGAGAGAGAGTATAGAGAGAGAGAGAGAGAGTATAGAGAGAGAGAGTATAGAGAGAGAGAGTATAGAGAGAGAGAGTATAGAGAGAGAGAGTATAGAGAGAGAGAGAGAGAGAGAGAGAGAGAGAGAGAAAGAAAGAAAGAAATGCAAGTTGCGTGATTGCGTATGATCGGGGTAAGCATCATAACTACACAACGACAACACGTACAATGCTGAGTGATACCTCATTGAGCTCTTGTGTCCAGACAGTGCATGAAGAGGTTTAAAATGATTGTTATTCATGCAATCTCGAGTTATATTCATTTTTGTTGTGCACGTGGTGTATATGCTCAGAGTCGATGGTTTGCACATATGCAGAAAGTAAAAAATAATAATAATAATAATATTCAGTCAATCTGTGAACATCCAACTACATACAGTATATATTGTTGCGGATTTGAGAATCCTGTGTTTTCTTTTGTTGTAAATATCACCCTCTAAGTAGTGTAATGATTCCTTGTAAATAGCTCCGTTAAGTGTAAAGGTCAAAGGTCGTCCTCTTAGTTAATCCATCGCAAGCACGTAGGCCACCATATACCCTTCTAAATAGTTATTTCTTTATTCTATGTTAGTATAAGGCTCTGTGTCCCATTAGCTGACTCTGCATTGCACCGAAATTGAAATAAGATAGATCCCCTTACAATTGCCCCAAAACCTCCATTTCCAACTGCGTCATTGCCATTCGCATTGTCAGCGCCTTTGCCTCCATTACGCACGTGGTCAAGCCTCGGAGAAGAAGGGGGAGGAGCTACATTATGGGCGTGGCCCGCACCTCGTCATCAGGAGGTGGAGCCAGGAAGCCCTTGCGCCCAACCAGGACTCGGTGGGCACGGCTTGGTAAGGTGTGGTCATGGCTTGGTAGGGCGTGGCTATATAACCCGCGGCGCGACGCCCCCACCAGAGAGACGATTGAGGAAGGAGATGACCGAGGAAGCCCCCACCAGCTCCAAGTGACCTCGGACTCGTTTCTCGAGTTCACCCCACCGCAGCGGAATCCACCGCAGCTTTTGACCACGGCAGCTTTGAGCGTTGACGGCAGTTGCGGCCGCGAAGAACGCCGCCATGCAGAGACGATTGAGGAGGGTCGGCGGCTGCTCACCTCGAGCCGCGCGATCATACCAACCACCCGCATCCTTCCCGCCTTGTGATCCCACCTCCTCGTCCGTCCAGCCATCCACCTCCTGCCATTCACTCCTATCATCATTCCCCGTGTAAGTCTGATTGTCGTCCGTCCTTTATGTTGTCTGGGGTATAAGTTAAGCCTGTTTAGATAAGTTAATATTTGCACTGTGTCTTACTCCTTCTGTCTTTATTTTCGTATATTTCCATCTCCCTTGGTTTCTTTGATTGTGTACATAATAGTTAGTAATAAATCCTGTTCTTCCTACCTTGCCTTCTTTCCTTCACATCCGTTCATCCTTGTCTTTTCCATCATTGAATATCTGTGGCACGATTTGGCCAACGAATAGGAATCGGGTCTAGTTCTGCTAACGGTTCGAGCCGCGGGCTGCCATCCGCTCGGCAAAATAACATCTTGTCCACGGTCTCGAACGAGGTTGCTCACCTGCCTCCCTGGAGGGAGCTGGGCAGCTTCAGGAGCGGAGACGGCCAGTGAAAATAGAAGGGGTACTAACCCCCCCCCCCCCCCCCCAAGGGGAGTGCCGTACTCCGTTTCCGCAACAATATATATTGCGTTCTTTCATGTTTCTTTTAAAACGGGATTTTTCACTCTTATCTTTTTTTTGTGTACCAAGTCGTAACTAGTGTAAAGGCTAAAAGAACTAAAGAGCTCGTGTAACAACTTTCCATATATATATATATATATATATATATATATATATATATATATATATATATATATATATATATATATATATATATATATATATATATATATTATATATATATATTATATATATATATATGTATATATATATATTATTATATATATATATAATATATATATATATATATATATATATATATATATATATACATATATATATCTGCAGAGAAACCAAGCTGACTTGTAGCCCCAATTTCCAATTACAGGTTTTATGACCCACGGTCGACCTGTGCTTTATGTACTTCAATTAATGTTTGCTTCCTGCAGCACCCCCAAATCAAAGATTCAACAGCATGACTGCACAGAATGGCTGCACGGGCCCATGTAAATGAGGCTCGGCACTCAGAAAGGAAGAGCTTGACCCCTAACCTGCAGGAACCCATGAAACAAGATGTACAAAGACGAGTGAAAAGCTGTGTGTGTGTGTGTGTGTGTGTGTGTGTGTGTGTGTGTGTGTGTGTGTGTGTGTGTGTGTGTGTGTGTGTGCGACCTCAATAAGCATGCATTTGAATAAAGCACGAAGCTCAAAGTCGCTCAAGTGAAAATATCAAGTGGACAAATGATGCCGACACTCACGTTGTTTTTTTGCAGGACTTGAAGAACACGATTCACATTATTCAAGGCATGGACCCGGGTGGAGCCACGCTCTTTGGACTTCATGCAGGATTGAACAGAGAGGTGAAGGGAAGGAAAATGGAGGATAGTATTCATCATGAACACATGCACAAACAGAAATACTAGCAAGTGTATCTCAATCTGGATATTTTCTGATTGGTTGATTGAACTAAGATAGGCAGGTATCGTTCAGTCTGTTCCTTTATATTAAGGGAGCAGTCGAGCTTGTGCAGTATGCAACCTATTTTGTATGGTTTTGTATATAGAAGTATAGGATCATGTGGGAACAAAAATAAAAGAGGGCAGCAGATTCACAGACTGACAGAGGATCAAAGGAGAACAGGGGGCCAATGCCATGGCACAAGAATGGATGAGAGGCAGAGAAGGAGGGGGGTGTAGAAGGGGTCAGGGGAGGTGACCGAGGGTCGCACACAGCAGTTGTGGCTCCATGAGAAAACATGAGGGTGATGATTGGCAGCAACCTTGAAGGGATGGAGGTGAGTGTTGAGGTTAGAGTATGCAAAGGTAAACTATATGTGGGATTCCAGAAGAACCAACGTGACCTGGATGGGTAAGAGAGGGTGAGAGGAGCAAGGCCAGATGTGAGGTGGGTGTTTGAGAAGATGGAGTCCTTGTTTGTGATAAAAGCTTTAAAACAATCTCAGATTATGAAGACCCCTGGTTCCTATGGCAGCCCCCGTAAAATACTCGTTTAACGATTGTGGATGATGATGTCATCCATGTGCCAAATTGGAAATGATCTTTGTGTTTTATATGTTCCATAAAAAAACTTGAATATAATATTTTTTTCATCTGTAAGAGTCTTAAATGTAAAGCCAAACAATGACATCTTTGTGTTTTCAAACAAATATTTTCATTTCCAATCCATTCACTCATTGTTTTCTTTCCCAAATCGCTTATCTTCCCCAACGTTCGACCTTTGTCAAAAACGCTCCGCGTATCAAATATAAAAGTCTCAGTTCCCCCCAATCGAGCCATCAATTGTCAGGTCTGCATCGCAACCATTACACCTGCGACAGAAAAAGATGTGCTAATTTCATTTTAACCCCAAAAAGGCAAAATGGCGACACGTAGTTGATTTAGATGTTCAGCATGCTCAAAGAAAGGTATTCAAAGCACTGCCAATGTCTTGGGTCTCATTGGACCTCCTTAGACCCATCCTCTCCCCCACCACCTCTTCCTCCACCACCAGGTGAATTGAAGGCGAAAGGGTTTTATCCCAGACCTCCAAATGTTTAGAGATATAATTAGCCTCAAACGTAATCCTATCAGGCAAGAGGAAAGAGCGCCCAATGTGATAAGACTTCAGGCTTTGAAATTGCTTTGGCAATCTGTCCTGAGCTTTATGGAATCTTCAGGTGACAACTCTGGACACCCAGCTGTTGCTGAACAAATACGCCAGATGGTTATTACTGCGATTTCTTCAAACAATCCTGCAGGATACAATTCAGCAGCAGTTTACGGGGCTCAAATGTTGGCCTGATCTTGATGATTTGTTTGTTTTATAATACAGGTGTCAAGGCTAACAGCAGAGCAGAACAACAGGGTCAAATGGGAGAAAGGGAAAACAATGGGATGACAACAATAGATGCACCACAGGTACAAGGAGAGGAAATGTTTGAAAAAGAGAAAAAAAATAACAGGTGAGAACCAGGTCTCAGCAGGTGTTGTGTCGCTCAGTCCTGGAATTGGGGGAGACAGTGAGGTCGTGGTGGGCAGCAGACTTGAAGTCCTGTCGAGAAGAGCTGGAGACGCCGGACTCGGGAGATTAATCGACAAGAGGTTCCGCCAAGAATGAACACATTTTAGAGTCTACGCCAGTCATGTTTTACTCAATAGTTTCACTTTTCTGGAGATAGAAAAGGTATGGTAAAAAAAAAAAAAAATCAACTACAATAACATTTTCGCACCAAGAATCGAGATTTGGTCGCAACTTATTTACCTTGCTGTACACAATTGGTACATTCCATGATGGTGGAAAGCCACTCAGTTAAGTGTTTTGATTTATAATGGACAAGTTTCACTGGATATATACAGTATACCGGGATCTACTGCAGCTACAGGGTTTTGGACAACAGGTAGTCTCACCAGCTTCTGATCCAGAAGGATCTCGAGGAGGTCCAGCAGCTTGCGCCCATCACGGAGGTCGGAGAATAGATCACCGATGGAGCCCTTCTTCACCTGCAGAAAAGACACAAAGCATCAGCGGCATGCAGGAAGCACAGCTTTTGCGACGGGAAGGGCATCGCATCATTTGGCTCTCACTCTCACCGGCGGTAGGCACACTCAAATGGTAGAAAGGACCGGAATTTGCATTTGGCACATCTCCCAGGTGTCTGAGCTACGTGGTTCCGAAGCTACACCAGCTGCCTTTCGCCCCCGCATGTTCCTCTGAGCAGGACGCGGCATTTACACCTGCAGTCAATGCTGTCGACCATCATCATTTGGATGCTCAGAAACACTGAAAATTGATCACGCTGACAAAGCCAATGCATCATTTGACAAAGATAGCTTGCAAAGTCTCGTCTTGAGCACCAGATTATTAAAATGCATCAATGTTTCAAAGGCCGATGGTTTTCAGCAACATCCACAATGCTTCAGAAAGCACGTTACCCATTGCAAATGGTAGGATCGAGCAGCAGTCATTGATTTTCCTGATGTGATGCATAATGAAGTTCACCCTGATTTGATGAGGATGTTAAGCAAATGCTCCCAAATGCCTGCATTTCCTTGTGGATGCTAAAGATGTCATTGTACAAATGTATTACCAAATTGGGCCACGGTTTGCAGGTACCCTGGCCTAGTTTTCTATTCCTGTCTTCTGATATTAGTGGTTTTTTACCCAACGGTGGTTGAAGTCTTTGTGAAATCAGGAAAACAGTTTGTGCTATGAAGATCTCCTATGGGATTTATTCGACGTCACACATTAATGCCAATAACTTCCAAATCAACCTAAAAATATTATAGGAGAAATCAAAGAATGCCTCTTAATAAGGTCCTCAGGAGCTGACAAAAACACTATAGCCAGAAACAGAGCGAAGGTTGCATAAACACCTGTGAACACCGATGTAACACCTGTAGACTGTTCCTTTATGGGGGCCGATCCCCTGGTATAGCCACGTATGGATCTCCACATCATCTGCCTTATAACTAGTTCGTGGCAAACAAATAGACTCAAATTGATATCATGAAATTAACGGATCGTATCCAGACATTGCTAAGCCAGTTAGTGGGGAGACATTTCTCCAGATTATGTGGAATTACCCTCACATGTCAGAGATTCCAGGTAGTGCACAAGGGGGAAAAGCAGGCAAGAGGCTACCTGATGAATTCACCATTCGGTAAAATAAGGGAAGGTGAGAAGATATCAATGACAAAGTTGTACATGTGCTCGACATTAGAAAGGAGTTACCCAAAACAGGGAAATCATCCTGGGTTTCCACAAGCAATAAACGACGATGTCCATTGCATTCCTACTTTTATGCAGGTAACCAAGGAGAACTTCCAAGCAAAAAGGCGTTAGGAACAAAATGTGACAACCCAATGACATGTACACGATAGGTCTCAACACATACTGAAGTCAAACTCGTGTTCAACTCGTGATACTTTCCGGGCCTCATTTTCACACTTTGCTTAGAGGAAACAAAACGGCTCAGGCGGACTCCGTCTGGCCACGCGTGGCATCAACTGGCGACCTTCTCAAGGCTCAAAGTAGCCACAGCACCACTTCCTGCAGCACAATTATTCGATCCTTTCAACGCATTCTCCATGGTGATTGGGTTAAAAATCAAACCATCTGTCGTCACACAACCCAATTCGCCTCCACTCACAATGATCTTAACGGGAACGTCCATTAGGGTGACACAAGTGACAATGTAGCAAAGCCACAATGCCAGCTCTCTTTCAGGAGATTATATTCAACAAGCATGTCATTTTCAAGTGGAGCACCAATGAAAGTTGTAATTTACTTTGCAGCCACTTTAAGAAAACCAAAGCTTCAAGGCAGTCGTGATGAATCGCCGCAGGAGTAAAAATATCCAAGAGATGCATCTGAGAGTTTTATCGCTTTCACAATAAAGTACCACAAGATATAATGGGAGTCTCATTAAAAATGACAACGAGAACGGCACTCAGTAGAGAGCACACCATATTACTCAATGGTGAAGAATCACTTAAAAATTATACTAGCTGGATTCGGATCCAGATCTTCACCAAAATCTAATCTGTTTGTCCTCGTCAGACACCCAACCGGTCCACCAAGTTTCGTCCAAATCCGTCCACAACTTTTCGAGATATCCTGCTATGTATCGTTTTGGCCGCATCTCCCAATGGTGAAGAATTACTTAAAAATTAAATAACTCTCATATCCGAATCTATATTCAGATCTTCACCAAAATCTAATCTGTTTGTCCTCGTCAGACACCCAACCGGTCCACCAAGTTTCGTCCAAATCCGTCGACAACTTTTTGAGATATCCTACTATGTATCGTTTTGGCCGCATCTCCCAATGGTGATGAATTACTTAAAAATTAAATAACTCTCATATCCGAATCTATATTCAGATCTTCAACAAAATCGAATCGATTTGTCCTGTCATACACCCAACCGGTCCACCAAGTTTCGTCCAAATCCGTCCACAACCTTTTGAGATATCCTGCTATGTATCGTTTTGGCCGCATCTCCCAATGGTGAAGAATTACTTAAAAATTAAATAACTCTCATATCCGAATCTATATTCAGATCTTCACCAAAATCGAATCGATTATTTCTTGTCACACACACAACCTGTCCACCAAGTTTCGTCCGAATCCGTCCATAACTTTTCGAGATATCCTGCTATGTATCGTTTTGGACGCATCTCCCAATGGTGAAGAATTACTTAAAAATTAAATAACTCTCATATCCGAATCTATATTCAGATCTTCACCAAAATCGAATCGATTATTTATAGTCACACACAAAACCGATCCACCAAGTTTCGTCTGAATCCGTCCACAACCTTTTGAGATATCCTGCTATATATCGTTTTGGCCGCATCTCCCAATGGTGAAGAATTACTGATAAATTAAATAATTCTCATATCCGAATCCATATTCAGATCTTCACCAAAATCGAATATATTATTTCTTTTCACACACCCAACCGGTCCACCAAGTTTCGTCCAAGTCCATCCACAACTTTCCGAAATATCCTTTTCGAGATATCGTTTTTGGCCCTACCTCTCAATGGTGAAGAATCACTTTAAAAATTCTAGTAGCCGGATCCGGATCTTCACCAAAATCGAATCATTTCGTCCTTGTCACAGACGCTACCACTCTGCCAAATGTTGTCCGAATCCGTCGACAACTTTTTGAGATATTTTGTTCACAAACAAACAGAGAAACAGACAGGTGTGAAAGCATAACCTCCATCCACCTTTTGGTGGCGGAGGTAGCAAGGAAAAGGAAAAGAAAGAAAATTAAAAAGAAGCTCGAAAAACACATCACCTGTTTGTATAGGTAACTGACAGCAATCATGTTAGCATTGGTGCAAACAAAATTCCTCTTGGATTGCTGATGAGCTTTCCATGACAATGTTTGAGAGAGAAAACATTTTGATACCGAGTGTTGAAAAGCTAACTCGTCCCGGGGACAGGGAACGCCAAAACCTTCTCCGAAACCCCAGAACTAGACATTGCCAATGACTCTTTTGCTAATGCAGGTGTCGAGGCTGAGGATAATGCGCAAATGGAAACCTGGGCGACAGACAGAAGTTGAAATTGAAAGGTGACAAGGTCTCAAGCAGGTGGACAAAGCTTAGAGGAGGAAATGGCCTTGAAGGTAGCAGTAAGAATGCAGCAGATTTGACGCATTAGATGAATAGAGAGATGAGAACAACAGTAGACTCGCTGAAGTAGCGAAGTAGCGCTTCGCTCATCTGGCCGGATAAAGCGAAGCATAATATATGTATAGAAGGTTTCAAAAAAGAAAAACATAGAGACGCTTACTTGGTATTAAGGATTCCATGTGACCGGTACCCCAAGGTTCGATTCTCCGTTAGATCCACACAAGTGCCACAAACATCACCCAACTAACGACTCAAGTTGAGCATCTTGAGGCTCCCAGCGTGCGTGAGAGCACTGCCACTCACAGCGCTCCAAGCCGCTCCCGCGCTCATCCTCGCTCGGCAAAGTTAACTCCATCGCTCCTGGACTTCACACCGCGAGGAGTGCTTCTGGAGAGCGAGGTTATTTTCCAAAGGGTTATTTATTGTACTCCGCGAAACGATGTTATTTATTGTACTCCATGGACTGCGGCATTTCAGGAGATTGGCCACAACGCGATTATAAAAATGCATTTGAAAACATGATTTGATCAGGCATCCCACGAAGAAAAACAGCGAGGTTGGCTGTCCTGTCCAGGATCATGTTCAAGGAAGAAAATGCTGTAGGAGATTTCAAACAAGATTATGGGAGAAAATGCTGGAGGAGATTTCAAACAAGAGTATGGGGGAAAATGCTGTACGAGATTTCAAACAAGAGTATGGGAGAAAATGCTGGAGGAGATTTCAAACAAGATTATGGGAGAAAATGCTGAATGAGATTTCAAACAAGAGTATGGGGGAAAATGCTGTAGGAGATTTCAAACAAGAGTATGGGGGAAAATGCTGTACGAGATTTCAAACAAGAGTATGGGGGAAAATGCTGTACGAGATTTCAAACAAGAGTATGGGGGAAAATGCTGTACGAGATTTCAAACAAGAGTATGGGGGAAAATGCTGTACGAGATTTCAAACAAGAGTATGGGGGAAAATGCTGTACGAGATTTCAAACAAGAGTATGGGGGAAAATGCTGTAGGAGATTTCAAACAAGAGTATGGGGGAAAATGCTGTACGAGATTTCAAACAAGAGTATGGGGGAAAATGCTGTAGGAGATTTCAAACAAGAGTATGGGGGAAAATGCTGTACGAGATTTCAAACAAGAGTATGGGGGAAAATGCTGTACGAGATTTCAAACAAGAGTATGGGGGAAAATGCTGTACGAGATTTCAAACAAGAGTATGGGGGAAAATGCTGTAGGAGATTTCAAACAAGAGTATGGGGGAAAATGCTGTAGGAGATTTCAAACAAGAGTATGGGGGAAAATGCTGTACGAGATTTCAAACAAGAGTATGGGGTAAAATGCTGTAGGAGATTTCAAACAAGAGTATGGGGGAAAATGCTGTACGAGATTTCAAACAAGAGTATGGGGGAAAATGCTGTACGAGATTTCAAACAAGAGTATGGGGGAAAATGCTGTACGAGATTTCAAACAAGAGTATGGGGGAAAATGCTGTAGGAGATTTCAAACAAGAGTATGGGGGAAAATGCTGTAGGAGATTTCAAACAAGAGTATGGGGGAAAATGCTGTACGAGATTTCAAACAAGAGTATGGGGTAAAATGCTGTAGGAGATTTCAAACAAGAGTATGGGGGAAAATGCTGTACGAGATTTCAAACAAGAGTATGGGGGAAAATGCTGTACGAGATTTCAAACAAGAGTATGGGGGAAAATGCTGTACGAGATTTCAAACAAGAGTATGGGGGAAAATGCTGTAGGAGATTTCAAACAAGAGTATGGGGGAAAATGCTGTAGGAGATTTCAAACAAGAGTATGGGGGAAAATGCTGTACGAGATTTCAAACAAGAGTATGGGGGAAAATGCTGTAGGAGATTTCAAACAAGAGTATAGGGGAAAATGCTGTAGGAGATTTCAAACAAGAGTATCGGAGAAAATGCTGTAGGAGATTTCAAACAAGAGTATGGGGGAAAATGCTGTATGGGCTTTCAAACAAGAGTATGGGGGAAAATGCTGCAGGAGATTTAAAACAAGATTATGGGAGAAAATGCTGCAGGAGATTTAAAACAAGAGTATGAGAGAAAATGCTGCCTGAGATTTCAAACAAGTGTATGGGGGAAAATGCTGTATGGGCTTTCAAACAAGAGTAAGGGGGAAAATGCTGCAGAGATTTAAAACAAGATTATGGGAGAAAATGCTGCAGGAGATTTAAAACAAGATTATGGGAGCAAATGCTGCATGAGATTGAAAACAAGAGTATGGGGTAAAATGCTGAAGGAGATTTCAAACAAGAGTATGGGGGAAAATGCTGTAGGAGATTTCAAACAAGAGTATTGGGGAAAATGCTGTAGGAGATTTCAAACAAGAGTATTGGGGAAAATGCTGCAGGAGATTTCAAACAAGAGTATTGGGGAAAATGCTGCAGGAGATTTCAAACAAGAGTATGGGGGAAAATGCTGCATGGGATTTCAAACCAAAGTATGGGGGAAAATGCTGCAGGAGATTTCAAACAAGATTATGGGAGCAAATGCTGCATGAGATTGAAAACAAGAGTATGGGGTAAAATGCTGAAGGAGATTTCAAACAAGAGTATGGGGGAAAATGCTGTAGGAGATTTCAAACAAGAGTATTGGGGAAAATGCTGTAGGAGATTTCAAACAAGAGTATGGGGGAAAATGCTGCAGGAGATTTCAAACAAGAGTATGGGGGAAAATGCTGTAGGAGATTTCAAACAAGAGTATTGGGGAAAATGCTGTAGGAGATTTCAAACAAGAGTATTGGGGAAAATGCTGCAGGAGATTTCAAACAAGAGTATGGGGGAAAATGCTGCATGGGATTTCAAACCAAAGTATGGGGGAAAATGCTGCAGGAGATTTCAAACAAGAGTATGGGGGAAAATGCTGCAGGAGATTTCAAACAAGAGTATGGGGAAAAATGCTGTCGGAGATTTCAAACCAAAGTATGGGGGAAAATGCTGCAGGAGATTTCAAACAAGAATATGGGGGAAAATGCTGCCTGAGATTTCAAACAAGAGTATGGGAGAAAATGCTGTCGGAGATTTAAAACAAGAGTATGGGAGAAAATGCTGTATGGGATTTCAAACAAGAGTATGGGAGAAAATGCTGTATGGGATTTCAAACAAGAGTATGGGAGAAAATGCTGTATGGGATTTCAAACAGAGTATGGGGGAAAATGCTGTATGGGGTTTCAAACAAGAGTATGGGGGAAAATGCTGCCTGAGATTTCAAACAAGAGTATGGGGTAAAATGCTGCAGGAGATTTCAAACAAGAGTATGGGGAAAAATGCTGTCGGAGATTTCAAACCAAAGTATGAGGGAAAATGCTGCAGGAGATTTCAAACAAGAGTATGGGGGAAAATGCTGCCTGAGATTTCAAACAAGAGTATGGGAGAAAATGCTGTCGGAGATTTCAAACAAGAGTATGGGAGAAAATGCTGTCGGAGATTTAAAACAAGAGTATGGGAGAAAATGCTGTATGGGATTTCAAACAAGAGTATGGGAGAAAATGCTGTATGGGATTTCAAACAAGAGTATGGGGGAAAATGCTGTATGGGGTTTCAAACAAGAGTATGGCGGAAAATGCTGCCTGAGATTTCAAACAAGAGTATGGGGTAAAATGCTGTCGGAGATTTAAAACAAGAGTATTGGGGAAAATGCTGTATGGGATTTCAAACAAGAGTATGGGAGAAAATGCTGCCTGAGATTTCAAACAACAGTATGGGGGAAAATGCTGTCGGAGATTTAAAACAAGAGTATGGGAGAAAATGCTGCCTGAGATTTCAAACAACAGTATGGGGGAAAATGCTTTCGGAGATTTAAAACAAGAGTATGGGAGAAAATGCTGTCGGAGATTTAAAACAAGGGAAAGGGGGAAAATGCTGCCTGAGATTTCAAACAACAGTATGGGGGAAAATGCTGTCGGAGATTGAAAACAACAGTATGGGGGAAAATGCTGTCGGAGATTTCAAACAACAGTATGGGGGAAAATGCTGCCTGAGATTTCAAACAACAGTATGGGGGAAAATGCTGTCGGAGATTGAAAACAACAGTATGGGGGAAAATGCTGTCGGAGATTTAAAACAAGAGTATGGGAGAAAATGCTGTATGGGATTTCAAACAAGACTATGGGTGAAAATGCTGTATGGAACTTTCAAACAAGAGTATGGGGGAAAATGCTGTATGGGGTTTCAAACAAGAGTATGGGGGAAAATTCTGCCTGAGATTTCAAACAAGAGTATTGGGGAAATGCTGTAGGAGATTTCAAACAAGCATATGGGGGAAAATGCTGCCTGAGATTTCAAACAAGAGTATGGGGGAAAATGCTGTCGGAGATTTAAAACAAGAGTATGGGAGAAAATGCTGTCGGAGATTTCAAACAAGAGTTTTGGGGAAAATGCTGGAGGAGATTTCAAACAAGAGTATGGGAGAAAATGCTGCATGAGATTTCAAACAAGAGTATGGGGGAAAATGCTGTATGAGATTTAAAACAAGAGCATGGGGAAAAATGCTGTAGGAGATTTAAAACAAGAGAATGGGAGAAAATGCTGCATCAGATTTCAAACAAGAGTATGGGAGAAAATGCTGCATGAGATTTAAAACAAGAGTATGGGAGAAAATGCTGCATGACATTTCAAACAAGAGTATGGGAGAAAATGCTGTCGGAGATTTCAAACAAGAGTTTTGGGGAAAATGCTGGAGGAGATTTAAAACAAGAGTATGGGCGAAAATGCTGTCGAAGATTTCAAACAAGAGTATGAGGGATAATGCTGTACGAGATTTCTAACAAGAGTATGGGAAAAATGCTGCATGAGATTGAAAACAAGAGTATGGGGGGAAAATGCTGTATGGGATTTCAAGCAAGAGTATGGGAGAAAATGCTGTAGGGGATTTCAAACAAGAGTATGGGAGAAAATGCTGTGTGAGCTTTTCAAACAAGAGTATGGGATCTCAAGCTTTTTGGGTGGTCGAAAATATTGTTGCTGTTTTGAGTTTGTACTAATAAAGGTTAAATTTCCCCCTCATAGTTTAGTCACACAACAACATGTAGCCTCGCGATAGTTCAGTTATTCCTTAGTATGTGTAAGCATAGTCCTTTTCCTGTGTTAGTCTTGCGTTGAGTAGAATAATGAGTTAGGTCCTTTCATTGCCTTATGCCGCCTTTGTTGCCTTATGCCGCCTTACGCTGCCTTATGCCGCTTTTGACTTTTGGCGCAAATTAACACGAGGCAGGCCTGGCAAATCGAGGCAAGACCGAAGGAGGGCGGAGGAGAAGCAGACGGTAAGAGCGAGCCGCCAATCAGGGCTTGAAGGGAGTGGCTGCGGCACTGCATCACAAAGCGTGGTTAGAACATTCGAAAGGACGAAGGGGGTTTTTTTTTTGGGTTTTTTTTGTATACTGAATCGAGGCTCGTGAAAGAGCTAACATTTATTTCACAAACAAATCAACCAGACAAACAAAATATACAAAAAGAGGGAGCGGAAGACAAGATGGGGAGAGAAGGGGAAGCACACAACCACAACATTTGAGAGCAGGGAGAAGTGTGGGAGGGAGAGGGCTTGGGGGCAGGAGGCATGGGAAGGGGAGGGGGGGGAGGAGGGGAGAGGTATAAAACACAAGGGGACCGAAATTAGCGGGGGTAGAAAAGATCAAGGTTTTGGATGGGGGAGGATAAGAGATGGTGGTGAACAGCTGTTTTAAAGACCTGGAGGGTGGAGTGGGATTGAAGAGAGTGAGGGAGTTTGTTCCAGAGGTGGGAGAAAAGAGGAATGAAGGAGTGAAGGTGAGCAGAAAGTCTTGATTTTGGCAGTTTAACCATAAGAGGGTTGCAGGCAGATCTTGTGCGACCTGTAGGAATATTTGGGGGCCAGAGCCCAGAGAGGGCTGGGGGGGCAAGGCCAGAGAGGAGTCGGTAGAAGATGGAAAGACCACCAACCTGCCTGCGGTGAGTGAGTGAAAGGCCCTTGGAGTTAGCTTCATCGCGGGAGATTCCAATGATTCTGAACGCTTTGGTTTCAACAGCGTGAAGACGGGCTAGGTGTGAGGCAGGAGCACCAGACCAGAGGGGAGAGCAGTATTCCATAGAGCTGCGGATGAAAGCCTTGTATGTGGTGAGGAGCTCAGGTGTGCCAAGGAAGGACTTCGCACGACGGAGGATGCCCAGTCGGCGACTGGCTTTGGAGGCCAGATTTGAAATGTGGTTTTCCCAGGAAAGATCATGGCAAATAGTGAGACCCAAAAGCTTGAGTGACAGAACTTCTTGGAGAGGATTATTCAGAAAGTGGATGGGAGGGTTTTCCAGTTGGTCTTTTCGGATAGACATCGTAAGAGTGTGAGATTTATCAGGATTGAAAGACATGTTCCATTTGTTTGCCCAGTCTGTGATTTTGCCCAGGTCTGCAGAGAGTGAGGAGGCTGCAGACTGCCGATCTGAGGGATGAGGAATGGAGCGACAGAGAGTAGAGTCGTCAGCAAAGAGATAGAGAGGATTTTCAAGAGAGTCAGAGAGATCATTGATGAAGAAGAAGGGTTGGCAATATAACCCATTGTGCGAAGCCCCCACCCCAGTTATGGGAGAGGCGCTGGGTGTTGAGCTCGAGTAGTTATGGGCAGAGGCGCTTGAACAAGTCTAGGTTCTGTGAGAGTTGAGTTCTGTGGAGTGGTGAGCTTGCAAGTTCTGGTGGGAAAGGTGCTTGTCAGAAAGTTACGAGTTCTGAGAGAAGACGCGCATGAATCAAGCTATAAGTGCTCTTACAAATTGGACGCTCAGTTGAGCTTGAGGCAGAGCCTCTATTGGGTTACGCGAGTGAGAGCGCGCCGGTAATTAAACACGCTGTGGAAAACCGCATGCCTGCCTGCTCTGCCCTTTGTTCGAGAGACGCGCTGCAAGGATCCCTCCCACCGCCTGCTTGCCTTCATCGCGGGACGTGCTGTGACTGGGGAGAGCCACGTCGGCGGAGCCGCTCCTGGACGACCAAGTCGGCGCGTTCAGAGCGAGTGAACATCATCATCCTTTCATTTCCCCTGTGAGTGTGATAGTGCCCGTGTCTGGGGTTAACTTAAGACTGTATAAGGCTGCTCTGTGTCTCTGCTTGCTACCGACTTGTACACAATAGTGTGAATAATAATTAAACCTGTGTTCTTCCTTTGATTCTACCGCTGTTGTGTTTTCCATCATTGACTAAGCGTGGTACGAATAAAACCGCTCAAATCTGGTTCCAATACCAAAGGTAACTGCACGGACCACGTGGTACGCAATCCGCTCGGTGTACTCAAATTATGCGTGGCTCGTGCGAGGCTTGATTCCCCGCTTCCGCGGCGGCGCAGGTATTTAGGTACGTGCGAGAATTGTCCCGAAACCCTACCTTGCGTTTGCCCTGGAGGGGCGATTCAAATCTCTCGGTTGCGCCGACCCAAGAAGAACAAGGGGCTTAATCTCCCCTTGGTAAGGGCAGGAGGGTCGCGTGGAAACCGTAACATTTGGTGTCAGGAGTGGGATTAGACCTGGAGTGCGCTTCAAGCACTCGAAAATTACGAGCGACCAAAATTTAGTGGTAAATTCAAATTTATATTCGTACCATGGCTAGCCAAGGCGGTCGAATGCCGGTGGGGGTAGAAGATGAGGCAGAGGTAGAATTGATGACCCAGGACCCACAGGAAGAGCTTGTAGACAAAGGGAGAATTGAAGAGGAGGCGGCAACAGGGGTAGAAATGGCGGCGCCTCGCACGTAACGGTGAGGGCCGAGCCCGCAGCGCCAATAGATATGGGCCTTTTGATGGTGCAACTCAGGGTGTATATGAGAGAAGAAATAGGTAAACTGGATGCAAAAATGGACGCCCAAAGGAATGAAATGAAAGAAATGAGGGACGAAGCAAGATGTAACATGGAGGGGTTGGAAAACAAAATGGGTGGTCAATTGGAAAAGATGAGGGCAGCGTCAAAGAGGGACATAAAAAAGCGGGGGAGGACATAAGGCGAAGGTTGAGCGAGGAGGTCGCAATGGGGCACGACGAGGTGAAGCGATGTGAGGAACGCGTGGAGAGCGAGCTTGGGCAGAGCACAGCTAAATTGACTGGGGCTATAGAAATCGCGACGCGGGGTGTAAAAGAGCCGACGGTCACCGAATTGGACAGAGAAATTTCATGCGCTCCGGCGATCGAGGTAGATAAAGAAATAATTGAGGCCGAAGAGACGGCAGAATCGGAAAGTGAATCACGGGAGAAAGTAATGGGATGTGCACAAAGTCTGCATTTACACCATGATGCCGTGCTTGCTAACGAAATAAAAAGTTTGCAGGTGCTGGCAGAAAAGGAGGTCCCCAAGGTGAGTAGAAATTATGGCGCGAATGTGTTTGGCGCAAAAGGGTTTTTGGCGCGCTTGGGCCAGAGACGAAACCCAGGCAGTCGCGAAAGGTCCATTGTGCGGTGTACGAGGGCGACTGGTGCACGTGTGAGAGAAAAGTGTGCGCCAAAGCATGTGAGAGAAACGTGTGCGCCAGGGTGTGCGTGAGGGTGTGCGATAATGAAGTGTGTGGAAGGCGTGTGTGCGCCTGGTTGTGCGGTAGAAGAGTGCATAGAAGAAGAGTGCGTACTGAAGTGTGTGAGAGGCGTGGGGATGCCTGGGTGCGCGAGTGTGGAGTGGGTCATGAATGGTGAGGACGCGGCTCATGCATCGACACAGACCGGGGCAGTAGTGCGTAGGGGGACGGTAGCGTACGTGAGCCGCCGGTGAGTTGTGTGCAGCAAGGACAGGCTGGGATCGGTGCCGCGGCGGTTTCACAAGGACCCCCGTGCACGACCCGTGCCGGCCCCCGCACTGTATGGTTGGTGCCGTGCCGTGGCGGCAAAGGCAATCGGCGAGGTTCAAGGGGAGGTAGGAGATTTCGGAGCCGCGCACCTTGGCGGGTGCGGTGCTCCGACCGTGGGTGGTTGGGCTATCGTGCGTGGGACCGCGAAGCCCCGCGTAGGGATGGAGCCCTGAACCTCGGCCCGTCCATACCTCCCCCTTTGGATCGAAAATGCCGGACGGACACCCCATACAGGCGACCAACCACCCACATGGATCGCTCGGCCTTTCGAAGCCGAGCTGTGACGACGTACCTCCAGAGATGGAGAATCAGAGTGTAGTGGACTGTGGAGGATAGTGTACCCTACGTGGAGGAATGGTAGCCTGACCATTCCTCACACGACCAGGGCCCATGAGCATTAGTTTAGGGGGATGGCAGTGATAGGCACATGGGGGGCCAGTGATGGTTACCTCCATGGGGCACCGAAGCTAGCCGAGGGAGGGCTAGGATAATGTTAGGGAATTAGACGACTGTAGGGACAAGATTTAAGTAGTGACACTGTACCTATAGTGGGGACGTAGGTAGCTTAGCTGGTTGATAATGACAAAGGGAGTGCATAGTTTAAAGGGATGATGGGGAAGCACGAGTTTCAGGGGAAAACCAGTTAGATAGATGATGCTGTGTGCTTGGTGAGGAATTGTGTGAGAATACATGGAGTTGTGTGGAAAATAAATGGAGTTGTGTTGAGGTGTGTGAGCACAAAAGGGTGTGCAAGGAAAAAGGTGTGCGAATTTTATGTGCGAGATAAGTGGTGTGGAATGCTTGATGTGGAATAAAAGGTGTGGAATGCATGATGCGAAGGATTGAATGGGGGAAGAGTGGAACCCATTCGCGAAGGCCCGGGGGGGGGGGGGGGGTATTGTAAAGCCAGGTAGAGGGCATAGGCAAAATTTGTATGGATATTGACACCTGTGGTGCAGGTAGTGGCAAAGTAGTGCTTTGGAGGGAGCGTGAGACTGTTAAATGGCTGGGCGTGTGGTTTAATTGGTGCGTATGGTTATTGGGGCAATCCGCCACTGGTAGTTTGTCGGCCGGGTGGGGCCGCAGGTAGGCTCCGGGAGCCAGTTAGGGTAGTTGTGAGTTGTTGAGTGGGGCCCGAGGATCCAAAGGAAGGACCCGGGTTGCCCAATGCCAAGGTGGGCATCAGGGGGTAAAGAGCCAGGAGGGGCCTTCCCCAGTTAGGTAGTCGCAGGAGCAGGTAAGCTCAGGTGGCGACTTCAGTGGCGGAGGTGCGCAGGTTGTTGGACCTGCTAGTGGAGCCACACGGCCCAGCCCCAAAATTGTGCAAGGGCACAGAGTGAAAATTTGTGGGGGTGAGACCCAAATTTCAAGGGCACCGCAGAGTGGACAATGGGAATTCGGTTCTTAGAACCACATAGTTTTGTTACGTGGTCCCCTCGGTGACTACCTGGTCTCGGTGACCCCCGGACCGTGAGAGGACCTTCGCCAGCAAGTAGTATTATATATATGCGCTTTCGCAACGCAATCCCTATGAATTCCACCCAAGAGAAACTGATGTGCAATGATATATTTCCAGGGTAAGGATAGCATACGATTTCAATGATACAATCACGGATATTCCCCGAGCAATCAACAACAAACAACCATCAACAATTCCCCAATCCACAATCAATTCCCTATATGCTTAAGATGGCCATCTTATATAGGTGTGTCCACTTCTGTACTCACGACCCCCTTTTGGTCTCTGCCCCTCACAATGTCTCTGGGCCCCTCCTGACCGAGATGCTGGTCGGCGTCGCCGCTCTCGGGCGGTTGAACGAACCCCGGGTGGACGTGTTTCCACCGGGCAGGTATCGTACCAGGCACCGCGGCTGCAGCCCCTCGTGGCCACGCGAAGCGGGTACGGTAAATCAAGCCAAAAGCCCCACGCCGCTTGCAAGGCGTGTTAGGCCCCACGTGCGACCCGTACGCGTCTGTTTAGACGGTGCCGTGAACGGTGCCAGACGCGGGGTCGATGCACGGCCCCACGTCAACTTGACGTCTCCACCGGGTAGGTACACGTCCCGGTAACTCCTCTCGCCAGACGGGCTTCGGAACGCCGCTTTTCCACGCAGCGCAAGGTCGATCCCACCTTTCGTCGGAGCGGGGCGAGGAAGAAGAATACTCGTCCCTTTTCTTCCTCGTGTCTTTTGTCTTCCGTTTCCGGTCACTTCCGTTTCCGGACACTTTTTCAGAAGGGCTCCTGACCCTCCAACCACAACAACCCTTAATCTACTACGCATGGATAAGCAAAGACCTGAATGGTAATTCACATACATTCACATAAATATGTAACACTCCCCCCCTTCAAGAAAGAAAGTTTGAACCCAGCGAAAACTTTCTTTGCCGGCCAATTTGGAGAAACAAACCAGATAACTCAACCCCCCCCCCCACATTATCAGTTCCCCCCGGGCACAGTTATCACTTAAAAATAAAGCAACCAAAATTTCACCACAACCCCTCCAGATTACTCACTCTGGACTAAGCACCAGCAACGACATTGTCCCTGCCAAATCAAACTCCATCTCATGACCCTCTGACTTTGACCGTCAGTTTCTTGTGAATGAAGGTTAAGGGGTTGATCAAAGATCCAAAGTTAAGCAACTCGATAGCACTTTATCCGGGAGGCCAAGCCGAGTATTCACTACATGGATGCCTTTAGGAACGTGGAGTTCACGGTTAGTCCGTGCAGGAAAGTTCTCTACATGGGCGCCTTGAGGAACGTGGAGTTCACGGTTAGTCCGTGCATGAAAGTTCACGACATGGACGCCTTTAGGAACGGCGTTCACGGTTAATCCGTGTAGGAATCTTGGCTCGGTGGCTCCGCCGCATTCAGTGCTTCAACTTCTCAGAACTTCCCTAATAATAAGGGTGGGACCACTTGTCCCTGTAGTCCCATGAATAGCGGTCTCCTTCTCGGCCACTACTTTGCCAATCCTTCCTTCGGGAGCGGCCGTAACTCAGGGAGCCTCCATAATAATATTGGTTGCGGCCACCACCAAAACTACCGCCCAGTTGTCCTCTCCTGTAGACCTCTCGACGCCTACGAAATGCCTTCCCTACTGTTATGGTCCGACCCTCCAAAACCTTGCCATTCCAATTCTTCTCTGCCTCTCTGGCGTCTTTTGTGCTGGCAAACGTGACAAAGCCGAACCCTCTTGACTGTTGCGTTTCCCAGTCTCTTACCAACCGCACTTCCACCAGCGGCCCATATCTGTTGAAGACAGAGGTCAGAACTTCTTCCTCTGTTTTGAAGTTCAGTCCCCCTACAAATAACTTGGCACTTTTGTCGCCATCCCGAGCTGGTGTGGTGTTATTTTCCCTGCTGGGCTCTTTACCAACCCTCAGGTTACCATAAACTTGACCCCCGGCCAAATCATTCCCGATAACCACAGATACACCCTCTACAGGAAGCGTGGCTTGTAAACCGACGGTGACCGGTCCTGACACCAAACCGGACTCCAAATGGATGACATGAAGGGGAGCACTAACACCGCCCCCGATCCCCTGTAAACGAACACTATCCCCCGTTGCCGTCTCCTCGGACCATGGCAAAATGCCTTCAAGCATTAAAGATTGATGTGCCCCTGTGTCTCTCAATATCCTAACCGGTCTCCGGTTAGTCGAGGCTCCATCCAGTGACACAAACCCCTCTGAAATAAATGGCTGGTAACCCTTTTGATGGCGATTTCTCACAATGGCCATTGCATTTGGAGTCGTAATAGTCGGACTCCGCTCTGGGTCTTCCCTTTTCATGCGGTAACAACTGGACATCAAGTGTCCAGGTTTCTTGCAAAAAGCGCAAGTAGGCCCGGAGGAAAAACTCGTGGTCTGCCTTGGGCCCCCCGAAATGTAAGTTTGTCTTGGGCCCGCATCCCTCTGATTTCGACCAGGTGGGGTATCCGCGTTGTCCCCATAATCCTCTCGAGGTCGCCGCCATGTATTGTCGCTCTCCGCACCTGCTGTTCCCCACCTCCCCTGCGGAGATCTAGGCGAGGAGTTAGGTTCGTGGACCCCTATTCGGTGGGTTAAAGCATAATCATCTGCCATGGTGGCTGCGTCCCACAACTTTGGTACTTTCTTTTCCTGCAGGTACACTTTGATGTCCTCGTGGACACACTGCTGGAATTCCTCCACCAGGATCAAGTCCCGCAATGTTTCGAAGTCTTTCCCGACTCCTTTTGACTCACACCACCGATCAAACATGTTTTCTTTCACTCTGGCAAACTCCACATGGGTCTCACTCTCCCTCTTCCTGGCATTCCTGAATTTTTGCCTGTAGGCTTCCAGAACCAACTCATAGGCTTTGAGGATGTGCTTCTTCAGTACCTCATAATCTGCACATTGGTCCATTGGTAGCGCCGAATAAATTTCCTGAGCTTTCCCCACCAGCACACTTTGCACGAGTATGGTCCAGGCCTCCTCCGGCCAGTTTAATTGTCGAGCCACTTTCTCAAAGTGTGGAAAAAATTTCGCGACTTCCTTTTCACTGAACGGTGGAACCAGCCTCACATGTCTGCCCACATCCCAGGTTTTCTGGTTAGGTGTCGACCCCGTCAGCAAGGGTGGTGCCTCTCCCCGTTCTCTCATTAACTCCAGCTCCTTGAATTTGATTTCTTGCTGAAGCTCCATGTCACGTTCCTTTAATTCCCTTTCCGCTTTTCTCTCCTCTGCTTCGAGGTCCCTTGCAGCTCTCCTCTCCTCTGCTTTTCTCCCTTCTAACCTTTCCTGGAGTTCTCTTTCCACTCTCCTTTCCTCTGCTTGTTTCTCTTCTCTCCTCGCTTCTGCTTTCCTTTCCTCTTCTTTTAACCTTTCCTGGAGTTCTCGTTCCACTCTCCTTTCCTCTGCTTGTTTCTCTTCTCTCTTCTCTTCTGCTTTCCTTTCTTCTTCTGCTCTTTCCTTTTCTGCTTTCCTTTCTTCTTCTGCTAACCTTTCCTGGAGTTCTCGTTCCACTCTCCTTTCCTCTGCTTGTTTCTCTTCTCTCCTCTCTTCTGCTTTCCTTTCTTCTTCTTTAATCCGTTCCTGGCTCCGTAATTGCAACTCCAGTTTCCGGAGCTCCACGTCTTCTGGTTCTTCGGGTAGCCACTCCCAGGCTAACTCGTCCCATGTTCCTAATCCCACCATAGACTGTATCACCGTGGCCTGCAACTCTGCCTTCCTCAAATTAGTTCGGACCTCCAAGTTAAAATGTTTGGCCAATTTCAAGAGGTCCGACTTTAGTAACGCTCGGAACTGTGCCTCACTCGGTGTTACCGCAAAGTTCTGTGCCACAAACGCCATGGTGACTATCGTTAACACCTGTTAACCTTCACCCAAGACTTTACCCCAATTTCCCCAAAAATTTTCCAATTAATACTTAATTAATAAATTTTAATTAATAAAAATATTATTTTATTATTTTATACAAATACACTTTTAGATCCCGGACGTAGACCCAATTGCGTAATCGTAATTTGGACGAGCCCCCAATTCTGTTACGTGGTCCCCTCGGTGACTACCTGGTCTCGGTGACCCCCGGACCGTGAGAGGACCTTCGCCAGCAAGTAGTATTATATATATGCGCTTTCGCAACGCAATCCCTATGAATTCCACCCAAGAGAAACTGATGTGCAATGATATATTTCCAGGGTAAGGATAGCATACGATTTCAATGATACAATCACGGATATTCCCCGAGCAATCAACAACAAACAACCATCAACAATTCCCCAATCCACAATCCACAATCAATTCCCTATATGCTTAAGATGGCCATCTTATATAGGTGTGTCCACTTCTGTACTCACGACCCCCTTTTGGTCTCTGCCCCTCACCTGACCGAGATGCTGGTCGGCGTCGCCGCTCTCGGGCGGTTGAACGAACCCCGGGTGGACGTGTTTCCACCGGGCAGGTATCGTACCAGGCACCGCGGCTGCAGCCCCTCGTGGCCACGCGAAGCGGGTACGGTAAATCAAGCCAAAAGCCCCACGCCGCTTGCAAGGCGTGTTAGGCCCCACGTGCGACCCGTACGCGTCTGTTTAGACGGTGCCGCGAACGGTGCCAGACGCGGGGTCGATGCACGGCCCCACGTCAACTTGACGTCTCCACCGGGTAGGTACACGTCCCGGTAACTCCTCTCGCCAGACGGGCTTCGGAACGCCGCTTTTCCACGCAGCGCAAGGTCGATCCCACCTTTCGTCGGAGCGGGGCGAGGAAGAAGAATACTCGTCCCTTTTCTTCCTCGTGTCTTTTGTCTTCCGTTTCCGGACACTTTTTCAGAAGGGCTCCTGACCCTCCAACCACAACAACCCTTAATCTACTACGCATGGATAAGCAAAGACCTGAATGGTAATTCACATACATTCACATAAATATGTAACAGTTTAAAGATGGCCGATTGGCAGGGTACGACCCTGGGTAGTTTAAATGAGTTAATGTCAGTGGTGTAGTTAGGAGAAGAGAAATCCCTTCGCATCATCCACAGCCAGTCACCAAGGAGGACAAAACTCCACACCAAGGCTTTGTGAACTGTTGAGTAAGTGAGACGCATCACGGCGTAGTGAGACATTGTGTTTGTTCCATCCCTTCCTTCCTGGGAGGGATTGGGAGACGAATTCGGAGATAGAGGGGGATATGGGAGACAAGACGTAGAGACGAATTTGTAAATACAAGGAAGGGCTAGGGTAGTGTAAGCCGACGATGGGGGGTACGGACGGCTCGGGACGAGCCTGCTCTGCTTGCTCTTCCACGCCCCTTGTGCTGCATTACCTTGTGTTGCTGTGTACCTTTGCGCCCTTTCCGCTTTGCTGGTCGTGCTTTGTCTCTCCCCCCACCCCAGGACCATTTTGGAGGTGGAACTGTGCAGCACCATCGACGTGTGCAGCATTCCTTGCTGCACATTCCTACATATGTGCAGCATCCCTGCTGCACTTTGTTACATCTGTGCAGCTGAACTGCACAGCACTTTGTTGCCATTTCCTTTTGTTATAACTTTGCTGCACTTGTGCAGCACTTTGCTGCCAAAAACACTTTGCTGCACCTTATACACTCATGGACCACAAGTGTTGTGGCCTTGCACCGCTGCTGTGCAGCACCTTGCTGCAGCATCACCTTGCATCTTCAGACCACTTGTTTTGAATGGCATTAATGTCACGCAGTCAGACCACATGAGGCTGGCCCTGCCTGGCAAAGAGATACAATAAACGCATTTGTTGTGCATTTTTATTATGGTGTGCTAGGGATGAGAAGATTTGGAAGGTAGATAGCCCTGAAGATCAGGAATGGCCTGTATGCTGGTCCGGGGGCTAGCCGGTTTGATAGGCACACAGAAGAAGCAAGAAGCAAGCAGCAAGTGTTATGAATTTTTGAGTGTGTTTTGTGTGTTTGCTGTGCTTTCTCTCCCCTCCAATCTTCTCTTCAAAAAGGACAGGTCCTGGGTCATAGAATTGTAGATTAGAGTATGTTTTTCTGTGTTTGTAAATATAAAATGCTGCCCACCGGCTATGTGTTTAGTTTGGAACAATTCTGCAATTCGGTTAGTTGTGGGTGTGATTCTGTTAGATTAGCTACTCAACGCAATAGGGGGGACATATTTAGTGTTTTAAAACTGTCGCATACACGGGTTAGAGTAAATGTTAGGGGGAACCACACCTAGATGTCACACATAAGAGTAAAAGTAATTTGCATATCATTCTCAAAACCGGTCGTTCCATTTTTGTTGGGTTCGACTCGGGGACGAGTCTGACGAGGGAGAGGGGTGGTGTTGCGGTTTTGAGTTTGTACTAATAAAGGTTAAATTTCCCCCTCATAGTTTAGTCACACAACAACATGTAGCCTCGTGATAGTTCAGTTATTCCTTAGTATGTGTAAGCATAGTCCTTTTCCTGTGTTAGTCTTGCGTTGAGTAGAATAATGAGTTAGGTCCTTTCATTGCCTGATGCCGCCTTTATTGCCTTATGCCGCCTTACGCCGCCTTATGCCGCTTTTGACTTTTGGCGCAAATTAACACGAGGCAGGCCTGGCAAATCGAGGCAAGACCGAAGGAGGGCGGAGGAGAAGCAGACGGTAAGAGCGAGCCGCCAATCAGGGCTCGAAGGGAGTGGCTGCGGCACTGCATCACAAGGCGTGGTTAGAACATTTGAGAGGGCTAAGGGGGTTGGCAATATAACCCGTTGCGCGAAGCCCCCACCCCAGTTATGGGAGAGGCGCTGGGTGTTGAGCTCGAGTAGTTATGGGCAGAGGCACTTGAACAAGTCTCGGTTCTGTGAGAGTTGAGTTCTGTGGAGTGGTGAGCTTGCAAGTTCTGGTGGAAAAGGCGCTTGTGAGCAAGTTATGAGTTCTGAGAGAAGACGCGCATGAATCAAGCTATAAGCGCTCTTACAAATTGGACGCTCGGTTGAGCTTGAGGCAGAGCCTCTATTGGGTTATGCGAGTGAGAGCGCGCCGGTAATTAAACGTGCTGTGGAAAACCGCCAAGCCTGGCGAGAGACGTGTACATTTCCCTCACGCCTGCCTGCTCTGCCCTTTGTTCGAGAGATGCGCTGAAAGGATCCCTCCCGCCGCCTGCTTGCCTTCATCGCGGGACGTGCTGTGACCGGGGAGAGCCACGCCGGACGGAGCCGTTCCTGGACGACCAAGTCGGCGCGTTCAGAGCGAGTGAACATCATCCTCCTTTCATTTCCCCTGTGAGTGTGATCGGGCCCGTGTCTGGGGTTAACTTAAGACTGTATAAGGCTGCTCTGTGTCTCTGCTTGCTACCGACTTGTACATAATAGTGTGAATAATAATTAAACCTGTGTTCTTCCTTTGATTCTACCGCTGTTGTGTTTTCCATCATTGACGAAGCGTGGTACGAATAAAACCGCTCGAATCGGGTTCCAATACCAAAGGTAACTGCACGGACCACGTGGTACGCAATCCGCTCGTTGTACTCAAATTACGCGTGGCTTGTGCGAGGCTTGATTCCCCGCTTCCGCGGCGGCGCAGGTATTTAGGTACGTGCAAGAATTGTCCCGAAACCCTACCTTGCGTTTGCCCGGGAGGGGCGATTAAAGTCTCTCAGTTGCGCCAACCCAAGAAGAACAAGGGGCTTATTCTCCCCTTGGTAAGGGCAGGAGGGTGGTGCGGAAACCGTAACAATATCTAAATAAAGATGGGATTTTATCTTCAAAATTATATGGGCATTAAGTGGAGAAGGCACTGCAAAGGTAAGGTGAAAATAAAGTAAACTAGAAGGGCACTCGGTAGAGCACATACCTCCACCAGGCTAAACAGTTTATGTTTTGTATCCACCGATAGGACGGATCTGGATGCGGACCTGAACCAAAATGGGACCTCACATTTTTACGTGGGGTCGCCATAATGCTCGTTGATCACCCTTCTCCATCTCCTCCTGTCAACCTCCCAATCTTCTTCCAATCCCACAAATTCAAAATCTCTAACCACCGCATCCTTCCATCTGGTCTTAGGCCTTCCTGTTCTCCTTCTTCCTGGCATTCCCACCTCCATTACTTGGCTCACTACATACTCTCTTCTCTCTCTTTCTCTCTCCTCATCGATGACCGAACCAAATTAAATCTCTTCTCCGTTACTTTTTTCGATGATTCCGCAATCTTCACGGACCCCCTGATTTTGGGGTTCATAATCTTGTAACTCCACACATCCATCTCAGCACCCACATCTCATTTGTATCCAATTTCTGTTCCACTTTCTTTGATGTTGTCCGAGTTTCCATGCTGTATAACAAAAACGGTCTCACAACTGGCTCGTGAATTTTCTACCTTTCAGTTTCGGCGCTAATTTTTTAAATCACACAACGACTCCACTGCAGAGGCCATAAAACACCTTACCCAGGTGGTCTTGAGAAAAATGATATGGGAAGGTAGATGAAGTTCTGCTTTGCATTTCTTAGCACAATCTGTATTAGCTTTGTTTGTGAACTTTAAATAACAGGTGCGAAGGCAACCATACGAAGCCGATGGGTAACAATGAAGTCTAGATCGAGCTGAACCTTCTGTCAACTCTTCTCGGAGACAATGACGATTTTCGAACAATATTTGAGAAGACTATGCACCTAAACAAACAAATCTTTTGTACAAAGTTTACTCTGTCGTTGTGCCACCATTTTGTCTGTACACCGCTGTTACTCCACCCTCAGAGCGTGCGGCAAATTTGATTGGTCGAGACGGCGTAAAATTTGGCCCAAGTACTGCTAAACTGCAGGTTTTTGGATGCGCGAGCAAGATGATTTGTGTTATACATTATTCAAATATATATAATTCAATTAAAACAAAATAAAGATTTTAAAGGTTGAAGAAAGACAAACAAATTGGAAGTTTACCGCCGTTGATACACCCTCTTTTACAGCACCTTATTTAACACATTAATGAGTTCTTTGCGCCTGGTGTTTGTGTCCCTTATGACATCCCTAAAAGCAGTAAGTTTCCTGTTTTGAATAATTTTCCATTTTCTTTCACTGCCAGACAGGCCGACAGACTGAAGCAATTGCCCTATGCTCGGGACGGGGCGCCATACAATTTGCCAAATTCAGTCAGAGAACTGCTAAACCACATGTTCATGCTCCGATTCATGTGTTTTACCGTGTTCAAAATATATAATTCAATTGAAATGAAGTAGTTACTCGATCAGAGAAATAGAATGACAGGCAAACAGAGTGAACCAATTGCTTAGCACTGCCTTGCGTACGCACATGGGGTAATAACAAGAATGGTGTCATTTTATAGTGTCAGTTCATACTTTGCCTTCTTGAGTGCCATCACTCTTTTAACAATGCTTCCTGCATACGACCGAAGCACTATTTCAGTAATATCGCACCAAATATCCTGTAGTATATTCCACAATTGTTCAGTCGCATAATTTTGGTGTTGCCTTTCAAATTTCAGTCTTTTCACCTTATTCTGAGGTTTCAGCAGTGGTTTCTTTGGCACAATCCTGTCATGGAGCCTGCTATGATCAGCCTTCTGCGCACAGTGCTGGACGAGATGTTAATGTTCAGGCCTGCTCTCATTTCATTTGTTAGCTGCTGACTTGATTTTCTTCTATCACATAAGCTGAGCAACTCCTGGAATGTTTGTCTTCCCTTGGGAGGTTATTCTGGTTCTTACTGGTCTTTTCTTGTCTTGTGTTTCTTTCAATAGTTGCAAAGTGTACCTCACACCATTTTAGGAGATCTTCAGCTCCAAAACAAAGGCAGTTCACAGTTGATTGGAAGGTCAGCAATAGGGATAGTAACACCCCTGTCATCCAACTCAACAGCTGGTGGGTCAGCTTGGTAAAGCCACTCAAAGTAACTGGCCCAGCGGGCCTTCACATCATACTGCTCTGTAAGGAGCTCACCACCCTCAGCTCTAACTGCAGTACACCGTGGGACAGGCTTGGAGGAACGCAATGCACTGATTCATCTGTAAGCAGGACGATAATCACTTGACCACAGATGATGCTCTTCCCTTTCACAGATTACTCACACATAGGCCTCCTTGTCCACCCCTCAGCGAATGTACAGTTTTACACCTCAGCTCCATAAACAGCCCAGTTCTACCATCAAGCCTGGGCCTGTGACACTGGGAAATGCTATCCAGTGTCCCTTGTTCGTCTTCGCCTTACGATGTGTTCCAAGACAAGGATGGTTCAAGGATGGTAGTTTTGAAGGCAATCCACAACTCTTCAGGAACCCCTGAAACACCCAGACCTCTTACACCCCTATTCAACCTGTTCGCAAACTCCTCAGCTATCCTTTCATCCTTGAGCATGCCACCATCCAGCCTATGCTGGGATGGTAACATTCTCTCAGATTTGAGCCACAGCTTCAGAGTTACTACAATAAGCCTGTGATCGGGATGGAGGAATTGAGCACTCCGGTAGATCCTGCAGTTCTGGAGCAACCTCCAGTGACCATCAGCAAGAACATGGTCAATCTCCTTTGCTGCACCACCACCTTTGGAATACCAGGTCCAGCGACGTGGCTATGGGTGCTGAAACCATGAACCAGCCACCCAAGTCCACAACATCTTGTGATGATAAGGAACTTAGTGCTGCTATACTAGTTCCTGGTTCTAGACCCATGGGAACCAACATGTCTCATAACCATCCCTTGAGTGACATCCCTATCAGTACCGGAAGATGTATTGCAATCCCCTAAGACTAGAAGAGTATCTCACCTGGGACACCGATCAACCACAGACTCGAGCATGGCGTAGAATGCCTACCTTCACAGTGAGATCACTCCTCTCAGTCGAAGCATATGCAGAGACCAGGGAAATGCCATCCAGAGAGTGATGAATCCTTAGTCTCACAATACGTTCGTTCATCCGTGTTACCTCAATTATCATCGGAGTCAGCTTGTGGGACGCATCCACAGTAACTCCCTGGGAATGGTAACCATCACATAACCATGTTTCCAACCACCATGATCTCACCACTATCCGGTCTCCAAACCTCAGAAAGTGCTGCAAGCTGATGTTCAGAAGCTGTGGTTCAGGTAACAGTCGAGATAGGTGATCATCCTCTCTTAGAGTGTAGTGAGGATATCCAAGAACCCATCCGAAGGGAACACCTAAGGTTAACCCGAGGAAATTAGTCTGATGGATGACACCCCAGTACCACCCCGATGCACACCACCACAACCCGACCCAGCAGAGCTGCCCTGTGGTCCTTCCCCTCCCCCTATTCAGCAGCCTCCTCTTGGTTTATATTGTCAAATCCTTGTCTTTCCAGATCTTTGTCAATCCTCACCTTGCTGTTCTCCCTAATGCTCTTCACTTCTCCTCCACATTCTCCACTCACTTCAATCGTAGAACCCAGGAAGATGAAACTTTCCACGATTTCCACATGTCCGTCTCCCAATCTGAACACGTCAATCTTCTCATCAGGTATTGCAGTTTTCATGAGGAAAATGAGGAAGTAAAATAAGGTATTTGACACGGACATGTCAAGCTTCTCAAGGTATCTGAAACGTTGTCTTGCTCCGATACTGACCAAGATACTGTCGTGGTTCTTTCCCTTTAAGAGACTGGATAACATCCGTTCACTCGTCGAACATAATTGGTGTAGTTTCCCTCTAGCCAATCAATAGGTGGGGGGCGGGGGGGAGAGGGGTGGGGCAGAGGGTCTCGAGAGGTTTTGTGCATGGTGTGACGTGAAGGACACTCTCGCTGTGGTTACCTCCACCACCGAAGGTGGATAAGGGGTTATGTTTTCATCACTGTCTGTCTGTCTGTCTGCCTGTTTTCCTCCGATACTGCACACGCACACCTGCTCCTGAAGTTTCAGCTTGCATACCTTGGTAGAGAGCATACTTTTGATAGACTGAACAGTTCACGTTTTGTATCCCACCGATAGGCTGCATCTGGATCTGGACTTGAACCAAAATCTAATCGGCTCGTTCTTGTCGCCGAACCAACTCATCCACCTAGTTTTGGCATAATCGGTCCACAATGTTGGGAGATATCGTGCTATTTATCGTTTTGGGCCCCATCTCTCAATGGTGAAGAATCACTAAAAAATATTCTCGTATCCAGATCCATATTGGGATCTTCACCAAAATCGAATCGATTCGTCCTTGTAACACACATAACCTCTCCACCATATTTCGTCGGAATCCTTCCACAACTTCTTGAGATATCCCGTTCGCAAACAAACAGACAGACAGGGGTGAAAGCATCACCTCTATCCACCTTCTGTGGCAGAGGTAATAAAATGACTACTTCAGGCTTCTAGTTGCCATCTGTGAAATAAATAGAACCACCGCTGCAAACATCCTGGTAAACGGTGTAATCCACAGGTACACACACAGGCACACGGGCATGCATAGAGGTGTCGGGCATAATATTTTAATATTAAAGTACAGGTTCTGTGGTTGAATGTGCGCTATTGATTCTGCTCTGCTGGCCTAGTTCCAAGACCTGCAGGAGTGGTTCTATTGGGTTTAAGTTTCTACTCTGTCTGGACACTACAGATATTCACCTTTGTTGTCCTTCAACCAATTCCAGACACAGCAGTATGGCAAGGTGTGCTGTCGAGCATGTAGAACTAAGGGCCCTCGCCATGGAGTTGCAACAAATTCAAAATTCAGTCAAGCAATGTTGTCCAAAATGACGCCAGACATATTTTACAATGTGGGAAAAATATCCACGTGGGATAATTCAATATTTGGGATAACTCATGATTACATGATTGGGATAATTCGAATTTGAATGTGCTGTCCCAACACGGCTTGGGCCCTTAATTCTGCCGTTACATTCTGGGAGGAAGTTTGGGTGTGCTGACAAAACCATTTTTTGTGAAATTGTAAATGTTGTGGAAATGGCACGTTAACAACATCAAGAAAATCTGCTGCGGTCCATTCATATTCACTGCACAGCACCTGAGCATGGAAAAACCCTGCCGGCCACCGCGAGCACAGGTCACCCCCAACAGACTCATTCTCGAGTTTAAGCTATTCCAATTTGAGGTAAATCCTTTAGATATCTTGTCGACCACAAACTACTGATTAGGCCATGCAATTCTTAACAATCCGTGCTTAGACGGGCTCAAAGGACAAAATAATTTTATGGCAATGCAGTTAATCCTGCTGTTTGCTTCAAATGCAATTGTTTGTATTTTAACTCCACTGTCTCCCTCCCAGTCAGACGGAGAAGAAAAACAAAACAGGCACACTACCTTTCACAAACTGATGTTACAGCTTCTTATTTTGTACACAGCGCAGGACAAAGGCAGGAGCATCACTCACTGAGGTTGCGGTTGTGCTGCTGATGCATTGCCCCCATTACAAGTACACTGGTAATCATTTTGCCGACCACGGAAGGATCACAGGCTGAGTCAACTCCATCAGGTGTTAATTGGCCGAATGGGATTCAAACTCACGGCCCGAGGATCCCAAGCCAGCAAACCGAACCGAACAAACTCAGGGCCCTAGGATCCCAAGTCAGCCACCCGAACTGAACGAACTCAAGGCCCTAGGATCCCAAGCCAGCCACCCTAACCGAGCGAACTCAGGGCCCTAGGATCCCAAGCCAGCCACCCTAACCGAGCGAACTCAGGGCCCTAGGATCCCAAGCCAGCAAACCGAACCGAACAAACTCAGGGCCCTAGGATCCCAAGCCAGCCACCCTAACCGAGCGAACTCAGGGCCCTAGGATCCCAAGTCAGCCACCCGAACTGAACGAACTCAAGGCCCTAGGATCCCAAGCCAGCCACCCTAACCGAGCGAACTCAGGGCCCTAGGATCCCAAGCCAGCCACCCTAACCGAGCGAACTCAGGACCCTAGGATCCCAAGCCAGCCACCCAGACCGAACAAACTCAGGGCCCTAGGATCCCAAGTCAGCAAACCGAACCAAACAAACTCAGGGCCCTCGGATCACAAACCGGCCACCCTAACCGAACAAACTCAGGGCCCAAGGATCCCAAGCCAGCCACCCTAACCACCGAGCGAACTCAGGGCCCTAGGATCCCAAGCCAGTTACCGAAACCGAACAAACTCAGGGCCCTAGGATCCCAAGACAGCCATCCAAACCGAACGAACTCAGGGCCCAAGGATCCCAAGTCAGCCACCCGAACTGAACGAACTCAAGGCCCTAGGATTCCAAGCCAGCCACCCTAACCGAGCGAACTCAGGGCCCTAGGATCCCAAGCCAGCCACCCTAACCGAGCGAACTCAGGGCCCAAGGATCCCAAGTCAGCCACCCGAACTGAACGAACTCAGGGCCCGAGGATCCCAAAGCAGCCACCCTAACTGAACAAACTCAGGGCCCAAGGATCCCAAGCCAGCCACCCTAACCGAGCGAACACAGGACCCTAGGATCCCAAGCCAGCCACCCAGACCGAACAAACTCAGGGCCCTAGGATCCCAAGCCAGCAAACCGAACCAAACAAACTCAGGGCCCTCGGATCACAAACCGGCCACCCTAACCGAACAAACTCAGGGCCCAAGGATCCCATGCCAGCCACCCTAACCACCGAGCGAACTCAGGGCACTAGGATCCCAAGCCAGCCACCCGAACCGAACAAACTCAGGGCCCTAGGATCCCAAACCAGCCACCCGAACCGAATGAACTCAGGGCCCTAAGATTCCAAGCCAGTCACCCGAACCACACAAACTCAGGGCCGTAGGTTGCCAAGCCAGTCACCCAAACCGAACAAACTCAGGGCCCTAGCTCGCCAAGCCAGCCACCCACACCAAACAAACTCGGGGCACTAGGATCCTAAGCCAGCCACCCAAACCAAGCAAACTCAGTGCCCTGGCATCCAAAGTCAGCCACCCGAACCGAACAAACTCAGGGCCCTAGGATCCCAAGCCAGCCACCCGAACCGAACAAACTCAGGGCCCTGGGATCCCAAAAGCAGCCACCTGAACCGAATGAACTCAGGGCCCTAGGATCCCAAGCCAGCCACCCGAACCAAACAAACTCAGGGCCCTAGCATCCAAAGTCAGCCACCCGATCCAAAAAAACTCAGGGCCCTAGGATCCCAGGCCAACCACCCGAACCGAACAAACTCAGGGCCCTGGGATCCCAAAATCAGCCACCCGAACCGAATAAACTCAGGGCCCAAGGATCCCAAGCCAGCCACCCAAACTAAACAAACTCATGGCCCGAGGTTGCCAAGCCAGCCACCCGAACCAAACAAACTCGGGGCACTAGGTTCCCAAGCCAGCCACCAAAACCGAACAAACTCAGGGCCCTAGCATCCAAAGTCAGCCACCCGAACCAAACAAACTCAGGGCCCTAGGATCCCAAGCCAGCCACCCGAACCGATCAAACTCAGGGCCCTGGGATCCCAAAAGCAGCCAACCGAAACCGAACGAACTCAGGGCCCTAGGATGCCAAGCCAGTTACCCGAACCGAACGAACTCAGGGCCCGAGGATACCAAGACAGCCACCCGAACCGAACGAACTCAGGGCCTTAGGATCCAAAACCAGTCACCCAAACTGAACGAACTCAGGGCCCTGGGATCCCAAGCCCTAACCATTAAGCCCAAACCAGGCTTCTGTTACATATTGATTCCATATACTCATTATTGATTCCGGTTGTGCATGGACACCTTTCAACATCATCTGGAGATAATGGGTGTGAAAAAACAAGGCAAAAAAACCAGAATTGTGCATTAACAGGTCACGGCTCAGATCTTCCAATTCAAAATCCAAGCTACACTTGAGGTTTTCTTTTTGTTGTCGTCCTTGTTTCATGTTTGTATGCGTTTTGTCCTTGTCCTTGTCTGTATGCATTTCATCAATTTCAAGTTGCAGTCTCTACATAACACTAATCAACCTTCCTGCACAAGCACATCATTCTCTACACTACAGATTAACTAGAGCTTTCAATAAGTCTCCAGGTTTTCACCTCTGCTCAACAGTAAAGGTAATTACAGTTCATTTGATGTTTCTTTCCAGCTTGAATTCCGCAGTTGATAGCTTGCAGATTGAGCACATTAAGCTTGAAATGTCTGTCCAAGGCCAATCGTTGAAGGAAGCTTCCATAAATCCATGCGATTAATTCCCATCATTTTTTATTGGAGGTTTGGGAAACTGTTCTGCAATGACAGAAGAATTCTTTCTCCGAATTAGAACTGGCCCAAGATAGAAAGTTCCTGGCCAACTGCCATTTTGAATCTCTGCATTCCTTTACACAATGGACCAGTTCAAAACCACTTTTAGACTTTTCGCTTTGTTCAAGTGGTTGCTTTGTGCCGAGGAACAAAATTCTCGGTTCCATGGTCTTGTGGCCCAGTTGTACGAGGGTGGTTCAAATTTTACATGTATGCTACAGACAGAACTAATTGTATAATACTTAGGACTTCATGGTTGTTGAGGGCAGATGCTAATTACAACTAGAACGCCACCCGGTAGAGCGCATACTCCCACCGTGGGCCAAGTTGGAATAGTACGATTTCACAAAAGTTTGAGGGAGTAGTTTTTTTTTTTTTTTTTTTTTTTTTTTTGTATACAAGATCGAGGCTCGTGAAAGAGCGAACATTAATCACACAGAAAGACAAACCGACACATAAAACATATAACATCGGGAGCGGTAGACAAGATGGGGAGAGAGGGGGAAGGACACAAACACAACATTTGAGAGCAGGGACCGAGAGACATGGAGACATCGAGAGATCTGAGAGAGGGCGAGGGCTTTGGGGGGGGGGGGGGCGTGGGAAGGGGGCAGTGGGAGAAGACACAAGACAGACACTGCACAGATATATATTTAGAATATATAGAAGACTAGCAGAAGTACCCGGCATTGCCAGGCGGGGGAGGGGAGGGAAACGGGGGGAGGGGGAAGGGGAGGGGAGGGGGAGGGGAGGGAGAGGGGGAAGGGGAGGGAAGGGGAGGGGGAGGGAAGGGGAGGGGGAGGGGAGAGGAGGGCGAGGGGATGGGGAGAGGAGGGGAGGGAGGGAAGGGGGAGAGGAGGGGGAGGGGAGGGGAGGGGAGGGGGACGTGGGGGAAGAGGAGGAGGAGGGGAGGGGAGAGGAGGGGGAGGGGAGAGGAGGGGGAGAGGAGGGGGAGGGGAGGGGGAAGGGGAGGGGGGAGGGGAGGGAGGGGGCCAAATATCAAGTATGTGAGCCTCTCCGTTTAGGAGTCTATCGGTAACATTACACACACACAAACTGTGTTTTATGTTCAATGGTCTGGCGGCGGGGATGGAACATCACGTGATCGCTCTGAGCGAATCAGCGCGCTTCTCTGCCACCGGCTCAGATTCCGTGCATAATATTCCTCGCTGAAATGCGCTGAGGTAAATATGAATAAAAAATATTGATCTCGTCAAATATTTTGAGGTAGGCCATGTTCTTCCCAGGCTCAATGGCCATGTCTATGCCAAATATCAAGCACGTGAGCCTCTCCGTTTAGGAGTCTATCGGTAACATTACACACACACACACACACACACACACACACACACACACACACACACACACACACACACACACACACACACACACACACACACAAACACACACACACACACACACACACACACACACACACACACACACACACACACACACACACACAAACTGTGTTTTATATATATAGATACTGTTTAAAAAAAAAGGCAATTTCACTTACATTTTCGGATTCAGCGTTCAATTCTATATAAGTGAGTGTATTTCGAGGCATGTGTGACTTCAAATAAAATTGTAAGCCAGGAAAACCGTTCGTTTCATTCCTTAGGGATACAACATGTAAAACTGGCCCAAACGTCAAAACAAAACTCGCTCATTTTAAGTCGCACAAGCTAATGCGACCACTCATTCTTCTGGGAAGAATCCCGTGCACATGCTTGTCACACTTATAACTCACCTAAGTCTTTATAAGTTCATCAAATACTGACACCGCGATTGACATTCGCTGAGGTAAATGTTGATATCTCTTCTGAGGTTAAAAAAAAAACAGTTTTAAAGCATTATACGTATCAAACGATACATTTTATGAAACGGGGAAACGGAATACACACTTTGGTGGTTTCAAAATGACAGAATATGTCTTTATTAGAAAGAAAAAAAAAGAACCTTGAAGACGACGCTGCAAACAAAATACACCGCTCTAACGCATAACCACGAGTTTAAACTACATTTACAACAAATATAAAAACTATTTTCATATCCCAATGTTAAATATAGAATATATAGAAGAAAATGTGAAGAAAAAAAAAGAGCCGTCTTCTGTAACGTTTGGTTATTCAGACACAAACAAGTCAACAAGATGGCGGGCCAACGGACTGCCGTTTATTCGTCATGGTGTCGTGAACATGCCGTAAACCATGACGTGAACATAACGTCATGATGTAATGCGTTATGTTACAACCATGTCGTAAACCATGACGTGAACATAACGTTATGATATAATGCGTTATGTCGCATCTCCCTTTGACAAACAACAAACGGAAAATTAAGTGAAGCATGGCACAGCAAGTAATAAAAGATGTAGCTGATGCATGAACGAACATGAACAAAATAAGTGTAAACATTTAGAACATACTGTCACAACAGTAAAACAGGGGTAGACTACCCTGAGTTACAAGGTGCTAGAAGAAGGGTTAGTCTGCCCTCAGTTTGTCACATAATCCTCTAGATGTTTGGGTCTGTTGATGACGCGGCCTGACTTCGTGGTGAGAGGATTCTGACCCTGTTCAGGCGGCAGAGAGGATGGCGTGTGTGTGACTGGCGAGGGTTGCCCTGTACGGGCTGTAGAGTGCAGGCTGCTGCTGCACGGGCAGTGCTGTGTGGTCTGAGCTGAGCTGGGAGCTGGCAGACCAGCTGGAGCAGTAGCACAGTGTGGGGTCGGTCTGGTCGGTTGCCGGGTTGCATACGTCAGTGCTGTGGAGCTTGGCTGATGAGCACCGTATGTTGAGAGGCGGAGGTGTTTCCTGTTTCGGCGATACTTCCTGCCATTACTTTCAACGATATATGATCTGGGCACACTGTGATGGGCTACAACTGTTGCAGGCAGCCAGTTGTTTGTACCTGGGAGTGGAGTCATCCTTACTGGGTCTCCTGGGAGGAGGGCGGGCAGGTCTCTTTGGACATGTTTGTCGTGGTGGACCCGTTGCTTCTCCTTGCTCTGATCGAGCTTCTTCCTGACCTCATCACAGTTCAGAGTAATTGGACGCAACAACTCACGAGAGGTTGGCAGCAGGTTGCGGGGTCTGCGAGACATGCAAAGCGTGGCAGGTGACATGTTGCAACTTTCCAGCGGCGTGGTCCTGTAGTCAAGGAGGGCCAGATGTTTATCACTGCACTTAGACCAGAGTCGCTTTACCGTCTGTATGGCTCTCTCAGCTGCACCATTTGACTGAGGGTATCGGGGCGAAGACGTCTGGTGATTGATGTGATAGTCAGCACAAAACTGGGAAAATTCTTGCGAGCTGAACTGAGGTCCGTTATCTGTTCTGAGTGTCTCTGCGATGCCGTGTCGACACATTTGTGATTTGAGGGCGTTGACAGTGACTGCTGTGCTGAGGTTTGTCAGAGCATCCACCTCGATGAATTTGGAGAAACAGTCGGTTGTGAGTAAGTATTGATTCCCTTCATATTCGAAGATATCAGCAGCCACCTCAATCCAAGGTAACAGAGGTGTTTTCAGGGGCATCAGAGTTTCTGCGTGCTGCTGACTTTGGTACAAACTGCACTGTGGGCAATCACTGACGACGTCTTCAATTTGTGCAGTCATGCCTGGCCAGAACAGAGCTTCTCGGGCTCTCTGTTTGCATTTGCTGATTCCCATGTGTGAGCCATGTATTTGTCGCATCATGTCTGGCCGCATTGTTGTGGGTACAACGATTCTCATGCCTTTGTAAACAATTCCATCCATCACCGACAGCTCGTCACGGTACTGCCAGTATGCACGGATGCTGTGAGGTGTTTCAGCTTTGGTGTCTGGCCATCCTTTCAGAACCATGGTGTGCAGTTCATTCAACTCTTCAGCAGTTCTCTGCTGGAACTGCGCGTAGCGAGACGGCACCACTGATATGAAGTCTACCATATTGATTAGCTCAATGTCCATCTCTGGTGTAGTATCTGGGAGGTTAGCACGGCTCAGGGTGTCGCCCAGTGGAATGTCCTTCCCTGGTTTGTACGTGATTGTCAAGTCATACGGCTGCAACTTCAGGAGCATTGATTGTAGCCTCATAGGTGCTGCTAGTAGGGGCTTGGTGTGAATTGACTGCAACGGCTTGTGGTCGGACTCGCCGGTGATGTTTGATGTCCCAAATATGTAGTAATGGAACTTCTTGCAGGCATGTACAATGGCCAACATTTCCTTCTCCAATTGCGAGTATCTCTGCTCAGTCGGTGTGAGCGCACGGGATGTATATGCTACAGGGTGGTCATCTTGCAGAAGCACTCCTCCGAGAGCGTAACTGCTGGCATCACATTGAATGGTACAGCCTTTCTTGGCGTCGTAATAGGCCAGCACCGGTGCATTGCAGCACAACTGTTTCATCTTTTCAAAGCTCTCGGCTTGAGGTTTGTCCCAATGGAAGAGGACATCTTTGGGCAATAGGGCACGAAGTGGTGCATCCACTGTACTTAATTCTGGTAGAAATTTTGCCAAATACTGGATGAAGCCAAGTATTCTTCGGACATCTTCTTTGTTCTTGGGCTCTGGCATTGCTTTCACGGCCCTCACTTTGTCATCATCAGGTTTCAGACCACTCCCTGTCAAAATATGCCCTGCATATTTCACGGATGATTGTTTCACATGACATTTGTCAAAGTTGAGTTTGAGGTTGAAAGCTGTAGCTCTGTTGACAACTTGTCGCATGATGGAGTCATGTTCCTCTGGGGTCCTACCCGCCACCAAAATGTCGTCCATTATGGCACGAGCGCCTTCGATGCCCTCCAGCATGTTGTCCATGATACGCTGGTAGATTTCAGGAGCGGATCGGACCCCGAAAGGGAGCCTCAGCCAACGGAAACGGCCAATTGGGGTGTTGAAGGTGGTGAGAAGACTGGACTCATATGTGAGCGGGATCTGTAAGAATCCGGATTTGGCATCAAGTACAGAGAAATACTTTGAACCTGGTATCATTGATGCAACCACTTCTTCAACTGTTGGAATGTAATAGTGTTCTCTCCTAATTGCCTTGTTTAGGTCTTTTGGGTCAATGCAGATTCTGATTTTGTCTTTCTTAACTACGGTGACCATGGAGCTCACCCAGTCTGTCGGTTCAGTGACACGAGCAATGTGCCCATCTTTTTGCATTTCTATTAGCTTGGCTTTAACCTTGTCGTACAGAGCTTTTGGTTGCCGACGTGGTCCATGGACAGCAGGGGGCACAGTGGGGTCGATTTTCAGAGAATACTTGCCTGGCAGTACACCTGTTGTGTGGAGAAGATCAGGATAATCACTAAGGTCACTGACCTTGTGAATTCTCTCAATCAACCCGAGTGCTGTGCTGGCTTGGCCGGAGAGAAGTGGTCGTTGCTTTACTCTGACGACATAAAACTTGACGTCAACAGTGTTTTGTTTGTGCGTCACAGGCAATGTGATGCATCCCTCAACAGCAAGGTCATGCTCCGAATAACTCTTTAACTTGCTATCGGTGGCAGACAATGACATGTGGGTCTTTAGACTGTGAAACAGCTCAAGCGGCATTATGGATACTGTTGCACCTGTGTCAATCTGTGTCTTCATGACCTTTGTTCCAATCTTGACATCAGTCCACCATTCTGTTGCTGCATTTGTTCCATGAATGTTGTTGACACTGTGCGTCAGGGTCGTGTCATCAGACTCGTAGTCACAATCAACAGCATGCGCAGCAGATCTTGACTGCTCTTTCAACTTCTGTCTACACACACGGGCGAAATGGCCTACCTTCTTACAGAATTTGCAGGGGGCCTCCCTGGCGGGGCACTTGTAGTGTGATGATGAGTATCCGCAGTACCAGCAGTTTTGGTTGTCTGTCCACTGTTTTCTGGTGGGTGTCTTGTGACGGGGTGGCTGCTGTTTGTTAATGGCATACACCTTACTGTCTTCGTCCGCAGCAATAACTCGCAAGCTCTCCTGTGAGGTCTCGTAGTTCTGACCGATGCTGGTGGCCTTGTTCAGTGTGAGCTCGTCTCCTTCCTGAAGGCAACGTTCAGTCACCGCTGGATTAGCGGATCGCAGGACAATGGCATCCCGCAGCATGCGGTCCGTGTTGACGCCATATCCACAGTCTGTCACCAGCAGCCGCAGGTCAGTTACAAAGTTGTCAAAGCGTTCACCGGGCAGCTGTTTACGCCTGTTGAAGTTTACTGTTGCTCTGATTTCATTTTTCTTGGGAGCCACGTATGCAGTGTACTTGTCAAGTACTCCAGTTAAGGTTGCATTTTCTGCAGGCACACCTTCGGTTGCAGGAGTCCATGTGAATGTGTTGTAAATTTCTCTGCCTTTGTCGCCTATGTATGTCATGAGATAGTTTACTTTGACAATTTCCGTGGCCGTGGATAACGGTCCGTTGAACGTAAACACACAATGTTGTTTAAAACGTCTGAACTCCTTTTCAAGATCTGACGCTTGCCAGTTCATACGTGGCTTTTCTGAAGCATCCGCCATGGCGACAAAATAGTGCAACTCACTTGCGTTGACAACGACGTGGACGGTTGACGCAGCCGGATCCCGTGTTGGTAGGATTCGCGGGGCGCATGCGAACTTCAACGAGCAAAAGGAGGACCAATAATGCACAAATGACTTTCTTGTCTACGTAGATATAAGAATGATATTTTCATCACTCGTTCGCTTCATTTTCGGCGTGGAACGTCGACGAAAACCACTTCTGACACCATGTAACGTTTGGTTATTCAGACACAAACAAGTCAACAAGATGGCGGGCCAACGGACTGCCGTTTATTCGTCATGGTGTCGTGAACATGCCGTAACCCATGACGTGAACATAACGTCATGATGTAATGCGTTATGTTACAACCATGTCGTAAACCATGACGTGAACATAACGTTATGATATAATGCGTTATGTCGCAGTGTAGCTTGACATGACACAAACAGAATCAATGGTAAACAATTCACAAAAAAAATTCCTGGATCCGGAATAATATCCTGAGCTTCACCAAAAACTAATCAATTCTTCCTTATCCCAAGGGCAATCATCCCACCAACTTTCATCCAAATCCGTTCAGAACTTTTCCAGATATCTTGTTCACGAACACACACATGCACACACACACACGGACACGATCGAATGCATTACTCCCTGGCGGGAGTAAATATAAACAAGCGTTACGCCTCGGTCCCCCGTCGGTGAAGTGATGTGAGTTGACAAAGTGGAAGACGCAGAAAACATGCTATGATATGATATTTCGCTCACAAGGTTCAGACATACATGGCGGCGGCTACCTTGGATTTTGACGTGGCGACCCAATTTACAATAGCGTTCTTCCTTATGCCGAGATACACCCACACACCAAATTAGAAGTTGGTACTTCGCTTATTTTTCAAGATATTCATCTCACAAGGTTCAGACATACATGGCGGCGGCCATCTTGGATTTTGACGTGGCGACCCAATTTTGAACAGCGTTCTTGCTTGTGCCTAGGTACACCCACACACCAGATTAGCAGTTGGTACTTCGCTTATTTTTCAAGATATTCATCTCACAAGGTTAAGACATACATGGCGGCGGCCATCTTGGATTTTGACGTGGCGACCCAATTTTCAATAGCGTTCTTCCTTGTGCCTAGGTACACCCACACACCAGATTAGCAGTTGGTACTTCGCTTATTTTTCAAGATATTCATCTCACAAGGTTCAGACATACATGGCATCAGACATACATGGCGGCGGCCATCTTGGATTTTGACGTGGGTTGCACCCACACACCAAATTTGAATGCGGTCCTTCGCTTACGCACGCACGCACGCACGCACGGACGGACGGACGGAGGGGAAAGCCATAGGAAAGCCAGCTACGCTGTGCGACGGGGGACAATTACAGAAAAAAAAAGTGGCAAGTATAACTTCCAATAGCAAGATTTTCATCCTATGCTTGAAACCAGAGGATTCTGCCATTTTACCTGCAGGCAGGATGGAAGTGATGTCACACACAAAGGTAAGTATTTATAATCTTGAAGTTGATATGTCCATCGTGAAAGAGGACACATTCCCAGTCACCCATCTCACCATCGATGACCCGCTCCACCTCTCTCTTCCTCCCACATACCAACCCCATGAATGAGTGGTGTAAATGAGCCGAGCCAGTCCAGGTGCCACACTGGTCACAGTCATTGTTGAAGAGCAGGAGGAAGTGTTCTCTCCACATTGACTGAATGGACTGAGGATAGGGACAAGACTAAGATTGCCTCAGTGCTGCGTATGTTCTCTCAGTTGCGCCAACTTAATAAGAACATTCCATTCGAGAGGTACAAGTTCAACAGTCGGATGCAGGAGTCGGGTGAGGGAGGCAACCGGTAGAATACAATGTGATGCAAGTTTGCTGAGGGTTTCATTTCCATGGGCAGCCCTGTCACAGGTGCTTCCTTGAAGCGGTCTTGTGTTCTGCATCTGTGATGCCAAGGTGAGGGAGAGGAGTACTCACGGAATCTCACCTGAAGCTCATTACCTCCACCACTAAAGGTGTTTTGAGGTTATGCTTTCGCCCCTGTCTGCTTGCTTGTCTGCTTGCTTGTCTGCTTGCTTGTCTGTTTCCTTGTCTGTTTGTTTGTTTGTTAACAAGATATCTTAAGAAGTTGTGGACAAATCCGGACGAAATTTGGTGGACAGCTTGGGTGTGCGACAAGGAAGAAATTATTAGATTTTGGTGAAGGTTCGAATCCGGATCAGAGAATTTTTTAAATGATTCTTCACCATTGAGGGTTGTTAGGGTTAGGGTTGTTAGGGTTAGGGTTGTTAGGGTTAGGGTTGTTAGGGTTAGGGTTAGGGTTAGGATTGTTAGGGTTAGGGTTGTTAGGGTTAGGGTTATGGTTAGGGTTAGGGTTAGGGTTAGGGTTGTTAGGGTTAGGGTCAGGGTTAGGATTTGGGTTAGGGTTAGGGTTGTTAGGGTTAGGGTCAGGGTTAGGGTTGTTAAGGTTGTTAGGGTTAGGGTTGTTAGGGTTAGGGTTAGGGTCCACCAAATTTCGGGGCAAAAAAATGATAACAGAGCACAATATCTAAAACAGTTATGGACGAGTTATGACGAAACTTGGTGGACGAGTTGGTCAGGTGACAAGAACAAGCCGATTAGATTTTGGTTCATGTCCGAATCCAGATCCGGCCTAACAGTGGGATACAAAACGTAAACTGTTCAGCCTGGTGGAGGTGTGCGCTCTACCTGGGTGCCCTTCTAGTTTTGATATTAATTTCAAATTACATGTTGTACTTTTGGTCACAATGCCTGGAACAATGAGGCAGAATATTTAACTTGTCACAGTTTGGTGAAAGGGAAGAGGTGACATGGCGAGCTCATCAATATGCATCGAGTTCCAACGTGTTGGTCATGTGAATTGGCCCGATGCACCAGAGCGGTACCAGCTCCATGGTCGTTCGCTCTCGGCATTCCTGATCAAATAAACCCGACGCCCCATTTTTACACAATCAGTACCGACATTTCTCCTTGTGAAATATCAATAAGCAGCATAATCGACACACAAATTGTGCAAGATTAATGTTTGTTGTTTCTTTTGACAACTGACATTTTAGTTTGAGATAAATTGTCACACCAACTTCCGAGACATGGCAAACATTTCCATTCCATGTAGTGGTGAAACAGAATTATGGGAAATGTCATTTGTGGAGCGATATCTACTTTCTGCACTTACCTTCTGAACATCCTCACCCTGCCCCCCCCCCCCCACCCCCAACCTCACAATCCCAATTCTCACCCATTCCTCCCCTAACCTCACCATCCCAGTTCTCACCCATCGCTCCCCTCCCCTCACCATCCCAGTTCTCACCCATCGCTCCCCTCACCTCACCATCCCAGTTCTCACCCATCGCTCCCCTCCCCTCACCATCCCAGTTCTCACCCATCGCTCCCCTCACCTCACCATCCCAGTTCTCACCCATCGCTCCCCTCACCTCACCATCCCAGTTCTCACCCACCACTAAGCCAAGAATTCTGTTGCAGCTGCCTTTGTGTGAACCTCATCCGCAGCCAACATTGGTCCCTAGTTGCTAGTCACGCAGCATCGACAATATGGTGCCGGGGCCTTTCGACCTCACTTTGCACTCTTGTGAAAATGGGACGAACAACCTTCACTTCAGGGAGTAAGTGGAGTCGCCCATTATCAGCAAGGCTCATGTCCTCTTATCCCACTTCATCATGTCACCTTCATCACTGCTAATTCCCCATATTTTGCAAGGTTCAGATTGAGAACCGACCCCCGCTTGAAAAACAAAACAAAGCTTGAAAATGGGAGTGTGAAATGTAAAAAACCGGACAATATTTGAGAACATTATCCCGAACATGAAGTATGGCACTCTCAGAAGAAAGTAATTTATAGCGGAGGCCTCCAAAACTGTACGCTTTCCCAGCTTGAAGGAAATGATTATATCATTCAATATCATTAGTTTGAAAAGCATCGTATTTCCCCAAAATCCCAACGCACCAGTAAAACTTGGTCCCCCCTCCAGTTGACGAAGGGACAAAGGGAAACTGTGCTGTGCTGTTTTTTGCCGGAGCAGAAAGTGCAAGAAATCATTTGCTGAAACAGCGAAGTGTCAATTTGAAGACGATATTCACGTGATAATTGTTTCAGTGCCAAATAATCGACCACAGAAGGAGATCCAGATGTCTAAATCCAAAATCAAACACCTCTTGCTTTAAATCAGTGTACTCTGTCCATTTGTCTTCATCTTCTACACCCATCGCCCGCTGACTAGGGTTAGGGTTAGGGTTAGGGTTAGGGTTAGGGTTAGGGTTAGGGTTAGGGTAACGAACATCCTCGACATACTCCACATGTGTTTAAGGAAGAGGAAAAACCCCGAGCCTGTCAACTGTTTCTGTTTATAGTTCAATTCACCCTAAAATGGCATCTGACATGAATCTCCATTTGAAACAACACTTGAAGGGGGGGGAGAGAGGTGTGGGGGCTGGGATGGGAGGGGTAGAGGGGGGGAGTAGTGATCTGTTTAATGGGGAACGCCATCCTTTAAAGAGCTGCGTGTGAATCCTGCTGCACTATTTGCTCCGTTTGCTTGTGGATGTTAAACATTTCATGGAAAACTTTCACAAATAGTAGAGCTTTGGGCCAGGTTTTTAAATGTTTTTAATTCATTCAATCAGTTGAAAGAACAAATGACAACCAAGATGATCTGAAAATGTCAATCAAGAATGACAGAAGAAGAGAGAATTTCAATTCATCAATAGGTCTTGCTGAGGAGGGCTTCCTGTAAATGCAATTCATCTATTACATCTACGAGGAAGGAGAAACGGTTAACGAAAACAAGAGAAAATAAATTTGAAGCCAAACGGGAAGAGTCGTCAAAAAAGAAGCCATAAAAAGAGGGAAGATTGGGAAAGTTTGGGAGGAGAAAAGCAAAGTCATTACATTGGGACAAACTGGACAGGAAGGGAAAAATATGAGTTTCCTTTCAAAGGAAGTTCAACGCAGCAGGAGGCCATTGGGCCCATTAAGTCAGCATCATGGCTGCCAACCTATCGTTTTTGTCCATGCTCTATCCTTTTAAAATGCTGCGTGTCAAGCAAGGAAGTAGCACGTACCACTTTTAAAGTCCGTGGTATGATTCGGCTGGGGCTTGAGAAACGGACCTCCCAGATTCAGAGCAGATGCTCTAACCATTACGGCGCCATTTATAAATTTCTTCTTATTTATGTACATATATATATATATATATATATCCATACACTACATAGCCAAAAGTATGTGCACACCAGAACATTACACCCGTATGTGCTTGTCGAACATCTCATTCCGAAATCATGGACATTAATATGGAGTTGGTCCCCCCCTTTGCTGCGATAACAGCCTCCACTCTTCTGGGAAGGCTTTCCACGAAATGTTGGAACATTGCTGCAGGGATTTGCTTCCATTCAGCCACAAGAGCATTGGTGAGGTTGGGCATTGATGTTGGGCGATTAGGCCTGGCTTGCAGTCGGCGTTCCATTTCATCCCAAAGGTGTTCGATGGGGTTGAGGTCAGGGCTCTGTGCAGGCCAGTCAAGTTCTTCCACACCGATCTCGACAAACCATTTCTGTGTAGACCTCGCTTTGTGCACAGGGGCATTGTCATGATGAAACAGGAAAGGGCCTTCCACAAAACTGTTGCCACAAAGTTGGAAGCACACAATCGTCTAGAATGTCAATGTATGCTGCAGCGTTAAGATTTTCCTTCACTGGAACTAAAGGGCCGAGCCCGAACCATGAAAAACAGCCCCAGACCATTATTCCTCCTCAGATAATGGTGTATATATGTCTATCCATATATATACAGTCACGTGAAAAAGTAAGTACACCCCATGTAAAGTTTTGACGTTTTCAACATACAGCTATTTGATCTTCATTTCAACAATATTGATAGATAAAGGTGATATAATATAACAAATATCATGAAACATTTACATTTTGGAGTCCATTGTATAATTTAAATAAACATAAATGCAAATTTCACGTGTGGAAAAAGTAAGTACACCCCTACATTTATCACTACTTCAAATACCTAAAATTAGAATCAGGTGCACCAGCTCAGGTGCAAATGATTAGAACATCATTTGAGAGGATCTTGGAGGAACCTGTCTTATTTAAACCTCAGACAGCTCGTTTGGTTTGCTTTTGATGTTGAAGTGTGCGGCATCACCCTGCCTAGATCAAAAGAGCTCTCTGAGGCCTTCAGAAAGAAGGTTATAGATGCCTACGAGTCTGGGAAGGGATTTAAAAAGATCTCCAAACAATTTGAAATCAATCATTCGACTGTCCGGAAGATCATCTACATGTGGAGAAGATTCCAAACAACTGCCAACTTGTTCAGGTCAGGCCGCCCCAGCAAGTTCAGCCCGAGAGCAGACCGCAAGATGCTGAAAGAAGTCTCTTAGAACCCCAGAATGTCATCACGGGACCTACAGGTAGCTCATGCCACCGTTGATGTCAAAGTGCACGAGTCTACCATTAGAAAGAGGCGGCACAAATTTGATCTACATGGGAGGTGTGCCAGGAGGAAACCTTTGCTGTCCAGAAAGAACATCAGGGCAAGACTAAAGTTTGCCAATGAACATCGAGGCAAAGACCAGCACTTCTGGAACAATGTGCTCTGGACAGATGAGTCAAAGGTAGAGCTATTTGGCCACAGTACCAGAAGACATGTTTGGTGAAAACCAAAGACAGAATTTGACCACAAGAACCTGATACCAACTGTAAAGCATGGTGGTGGAAATATTATGGTTTGGGGCAGCTTTGCTGCATCAGGGCCTGGGCAGCTCACCATCATAGAATCCACTATGAATTCTTCATTGTACCAGAGGGTGCTTGAGGATAATGTGAGGCCATCTGTCGGAAAGTTGAAGCTCAACCGAAGGTGGACCTTGCAACATGACAATGACCCTAAACATACCAGTAAATCCACCAAGGAATGGCTGAAAAAGAAAGAAATGGAGGGTTCTGGAATGGCCAAGTCAAAGCCCGGATCTAAATCCCATCGAGAAGTTGTGGGGGGGATTTGAAACGAGCTGTGCATGCAAGAAACCCCTCAAACATCGCACAGCTGAAAGAATTCTGCATGGAGGAGTGGGCAAAAATTTCTCCCAATCGATCTCAGAGACTGGTAGACAGTTATAAGAAACGCCGACTTGAGGTTGTTTCTGCCAAAGGGGGCAATACCACCTATTCGAGCCAAGGGTGTACTTTCTTTTTCCACATGCGAAATTTGCATTTATGTTTATTTAAATTATACAATGGACTACAAAATGTAAATGTTTAATGATATTTGTTATATTATATCACCTTTACCTGTCAATATTGTTGAAATGAAGATCAAATAGCATAGCTGTATGTTGAAATATGTTGAAAAAGTCAAAACTTTACATGGGGTGTACTTACTTTTTCACGTGACTGTATATACATATTGTTGCGGTTTTGAGAACCCCTCACTTGTAAATACTTGTAAATAATAACTCTTGTAAATATCCCAGCATTTAATAAGGTCGCACCCATAGCTAGTCCATAAGCAACACGTAGGTCACCATAGGACTTTAGTTATCTCCTTAGTATGTGTTCATGTCCATGTTCATATAAGGCCATGTTCCCAATAGTCGAATCTGCGTTGCATTAATCAAATAAGGTCGGCCCCATTCATCACATTCGAACCTCTCTCTCTCCAAGCGACTCCACCATGCCCACCTACAGACGGGGCTTGTCCCTCCCAATGCTCTCACGTGGTTTTGTTAGCAGCGTTCGCTGCATTCAAACGCCATTGAACACGCGGTAGGCTCGAGGAAAGAAGGGGCGGAGCCACGATAAGAGGTGTGGCCTCGTCCACGAGCCATCGAGGGCGGGGCCAGTGAGCCCTCGCTGACCAATCGGGGCTGAGGTAAGCTCACTGATAGGCGTGGCTCGATGAAGCGTGCATCGATTTCTAAGCGGACTATATCATTGCCGGATTAACCATTAGGCAGACAAGGCATGTGCCTTAGGGCCAGCCAAAAATTCGGGCCACAAAAATGGACAAGCAGTTTTCGTCAATTTATATTATTTTAAACAAATTATTTCTAATTTCTGTCCCTGCCAGGGTAATATATGTATCTCAATTTTCGCAAATATTTTCAAGGTGCGCTACATCACTGTATAGTGTTTAATGTGGTTTGTATTTTATAATAAAAGGTTTTAAAACTTATACATCTGATGTTCTATTTGCAGATTTAATCCATCGTTATGTCAGGACGCAAAGGTGGCTGGGAGCGAGCTCAGGAGTTGAAGAAAAAGAAGCATGAGGATGATCAACTACTCAAGACGACTCATAAATTGACATCGTTTTTCCATGTGGTGGAGAAAGATGCTGGTGTTGGTGGTGATGATGATATAGATTCAACTAAGGACTCCCCTTCAACATCCCCGCATTTGATCCTGTCGAAGACAGGCCGGCCGACGATGGTGACACAGACACTAGGGACGAAGGTGCTTCAGTATCGACTCCACTGATTCCCAACAATGTCGGGTTGTTTGGTAACATCACAGACAAACTGCGCCATGTGTGCATCAGCTTGGGCACTGATCATTTTCGGAACTTGCATGACAGTTATCCAGAAACGAAGCGTGAATACTCTGGGGTGAATCGCTTTCTTAATGCCAGTGCCTTCAAACTGGTTTTGCCAAATGGGGAGGTAGCTGATCGTGATTGGCTTGTTTATTCTCCTGCCAAAACTTGCGTTTTCTGTTTTCCATGCACTCTGTTGTCCTCTGACAGAGGTGCATAGCTTTCTGGCTCGGGATTTACTGATTGGAAGAATACGGCTCAGTACTTGAAGGCCCATGAAATTAGCCCAAAGCACATAGAATCAGTTCTAACATTTTGTCAGCGGAGTGCTGATGCCGGTCGAGTTGATAAGCAATTGCATCAAAAAATGCTGGAGCAGCGCAGCTATTGGAAAAATGTGTTGACACGTTGTGTTGCCACAATTACTTTTCTTTGCGAGAGGGGTCAGTCGTTTCAAGGTAGTAACGAAATTGTTGGCTCCAGCAGCAATGGTAATTACTTGGGTGGGCATTTTGGAGTTGATTAGCCAGTTTGATCCATTTTTGTCCCAGCACATCCATTACCATGCCGATCAGGGTCGCGGTCACACGTCTTATTTGTCAAAAACAATCTGCGAAGAATTAATTGCTGTGATGGGCAAGCAAGTACTTGGTCGCATCAAGGATGAGATTTCGAAGTCGCGGTATTTCTCCGTTTCAGTGGACTCCACACCAGACATTGCCCATACGGACCAGCTCACTATCATCCTCCGCTACGTCAACATGACAGATCACAAGCCTGTCGAGCGTTTCCTCACGTTCATTAGTATCTCTAGTCATACAGGTCAGAATCTTGCTGATACTCTTCTCCAATACTTGAAGGACCATGACATCGACTTTGACAATTGCCGCGTTCAGACGTATGACAATGCCAGTAATATGTCGGGCAAGTACAATGGTATGCAGCGAATTTTGAAGAACAAGAACAGTTTGGTTGATTACATTCCCTGTGCAGCTCACTCTTTGAACCTAGTTGGTCAGTCCGTGGTGGATTGTTGCATTGACGCGGTTTCATTTTTGGGGTTTTTGCAGGGCCTGTATGCGTTCTTTGTGGCATCCACGCACCGTTGGGGTGTCCTGCAGACCCATGTGGAACAGCAACCTGGGTGCCCTGTTCCGAAACACCCATCGGATACCCGGTGGTCTGCCCGAGCTGATGCCACTGAAGCTCTGTTCCGCGGTTACCGCCAGTTCCAGAGTGCTCTCGAAGAGATCTCTGCAGATGAAAATCAGAACAGGGAGACACGAAATGAGGCGGATTCTTTGGCAGAAAAGATGGGAACCATAGAAGTTGCCCTGATGTGTGAACTTTGGAATGATATTTTGCATCGGTTCAACTGCTGCAGCAAGTTGTTGCAAAGTGCCACCATAGAATTAACACCGGCTATTGGTCTGCTGAAGAGTTTGAATGAGTTTGTACATGCGCGCAGAGAAAATTTTGATTTCTATGAGCAACAAGCATGTGATCGCTGCGGCAACAGCACTTACAAATCCGAAAGTCGGCGAATTCCCCAGCGTAAGAAGCGTGTCAATGATGGAAATGCTACTGATGCCACATAAGGGATGACGGGCCAACAAAAATTCAAAGTTAATACATTTTATGTCATCATTGACCAACTGCGAAGTGCATTGCAGAAACGCATAGAGGCGTATTCTGTAGTGCTGCAGCGGTTTGGCGTTCTGACAGAGTTTGACTCTATGACCGACGAGGATATCAACACTGCTATTACAGGGCTTGTCAGTGTGTATCACAAGGATCTGAATACTGATTTTGCGTCAGAGTTCCATCAGTTCATTTGCTGGTATAAAGACCAACTGCCCTCAAGTTCCCCCTCAACAGGGTGTGCACAGGCACAGCATATGTTTGAGTTGCTGCACACCACTGGAGTTCATGCAGCCTTTCCAAACACTGCAGTGGCTCTCCGAATATACTTAGCACTGATGGCCACCAATTGCTCAGGAGAACGCTCATTTTCGCAGCTAAAGAGAATCAAAGATGTGAAGCGTTCTACCATGCATCAACAGCGTCTTGGTGCGTTGGCCCTTTTGTGCATTGAAAGTGATTTGCTCCGAGAACTGAACTTCAGTTCCATAATTGAAGAGTTTGCAGTTGTAAACGCGTGCAAGGTTACAATCTAAAGTCTTGTAAACTGTAAAGCAAAGTGCCAAATCTGTGCGTGTTTTGTCATGCATATATTCATACACTGCAAATTGTATAGACTAAACTAGTTTGAAAGTAGTTTCTTTTCACATTAAATATTTGTCTTTTTTTGTATTAAATATTTTGTTCATGAATCAGGTCATCTTTTGTCTGGGGTCCATTTCCATGAGCCCGAGATCTAATTTAAATTGTTCAGGCCATTCTCTAAAATTTCAAAATGTGCCTTAGGGCCAGCCGAGGCTTAATCCGGCACTGGACTATATAAGCGCAAGCGCGGCGCCTTTTCACAGAGAGGAGGGAGAGAAGCTGAGTAAGGAGTTCACGAGCAGAGTGAGTGGGAGAGCCGTGCTAACAGAGAGGGCACGGACAGAGCTGCGTTGGAACGAGCTGCGCTGGGGAACTCCTAATTCATATGAATTCATAGGAACTGCGCATACGGACTTGCGAAGGGCTCCCCCCCCCCCCCCCCCCGCCATATGTAAGGTCCGGTCGCGCGCCAAGGATATGCGCTAGCTGCCTGCCCGGGTTTTTGCCGCGGTACGAGTCGACACCTGGAGCCGGACCTCAACGCCTGAACCATCTGCTTGGACCTTCTCCTACTACCACTACCATCCCGTGTGAGTCTGTCTGTTTGTCCTGGGGTCGTGATAAGATAAGACTGTATAGATAAGCTTGCCCTGTGTCCTTTTGCTCTTCTTCTTCTGTATATTACTTTCGTTTCCTCTTCTTTGGGTTTTTGTATATAATTAATAAACCCACTCTTTGTTCTTCTTATTTTTGGGGTTTTCTCGTATTCGATCTTTTGTGTCCTTTCTTTCAATTGAATACCTGTGGAACGATAGGAACCGCTATAATCGGGTGTAGTATTTGTTAACGGCCCGAGTCGCGGCTCGCTTCGCTCGGCGTGTCCATTAATGCTGCGGCTCAGGAGGGAGTTATCTCCTCGCTTCACGGCCGGTGGTAGTACTTAGGTACTAAGACTAATTAGGCTTACAACCCCACTTATCACCGACCGGAAGTGACGTCATAATTTCCAGGATTGGGGGACGGCCTGCTTAAAAGACAAGGGGATTAACACCCCCCACCCCCCTTGATAAGGGGAGCGCCGACCCCCGAATCCGCAACAATATATATATATAAATATATAAATATATATATATTATAAAACAGGAGTGTCTGTCTGTCTGTTTGTCTGTTTGTCTGTACTCAGTTTTGGAGCGAGCCCCTCCAAATCTCCAGTGGAACATTTTGGAGTCCTAGCGGATGTTGTGAGGTAGGTAGGAAGTTTCAAAAGTTCCTCAATCAAATTATGATTTTGAAATTAACTCGATACGAACCTGCCGCGAATCCAGAAATGGACAAATGACAGCAATGAGCTGGTTTGATATTATCTCCATACAATCGTCATTTTAAACAGTATTTTGTTAAAGTATCAATTTATGATTGCAATGACGTTTGGAATTGAGTGAATACAATTACGATTTTGAATTCGTCATTGTATTCACCCAACCGTACGGAACTATTTCGCATCCGGATTTAAATATTTGTTTATCTCATGAATTTTGCTGAAAGTTTCTTTTTTATATTAATGCTATTTAATTATGTGATTGGAGTTATGGTGTTTGGAATGAAAATAGAGATATTGAGTTCAAGTGAATGACGAAATTACGTGATGGTTTCTACTTTCTAAGCATGACATTCACGGATCGCCATATGCAGATTCGCCATTGACTGGGTATAGAACCTTTCAAACGGGTACGTTTTTCATGGAAGTCCTTCACGAACCTGCTGTCCATGCTTGATGTTCGACTACAGGCAGCACATGGATGTGGAATTCATTGGTTCCATGGTTTCCCATTCGTCGTTTGTTTATCTAAGTCTTTCACGAACCTGCTGTCCATGTCTGATGTGCGAATGAAGAATGCAACAGGAATGTGGAATTTATTGGTTTTATGCTTTAGCATTCACCGTTTCTGCATTGTCTGTTTGCTTATGGCGTCCCATCCGTGTGTAGCACGGGTACCTTGCTACTATATATATACCCCTGATAAATTTAAAGGTAATATACTTATACATACACATGTCCTACATATTAAAAACCTGATGAAGCCTCGTGCGTATGAAGCCTTTGATCCCATTGGCTGGACAGCTGGCCTAACTCCGCCCACAATTGTATGTAGGAAAAATCATACGTCCGCCAAGTTGGTGCTCTGGTAAGCCTAAGACGTCTTCGGGAATCTCTCATTCACAATTGCCATGCCCTATAACTTTTCCAGTTTAAAAGAACCAAAACAAATGTTAAAAGGATCATGAAATATCGAAAGGTTGGAACCAATAGGCGTCACGGGCCTTTTGCAGGCGACAGTATGTATAGGCTTCAATCTTCAGGCCTTAGGCTTCAGTCTATGAGCCAGTGCAATTGCAATATATCCAAGCTATATAACCATGATGTATTACATCTGCACATAAGCAGTAGCCATGTTTTGGCATCATGTACATAACTCGGGTTATTTTTATTTTCAGGAGAGATCAAGGCAGCGGTCTGTTGCCAATGCACCGCCCAGTTATTAGCAAAAAAAATTTTGTGTGCATAGTCAAGGCTCGTGGAAGAGCAAGAACACAGAACAGATCAGGACGCATCATAACAGAAGGAACAGCAGGAGGAAAAGGGAGAAACATCAAGAGCATGGCGGAGGGAGGAAATAGATGGAGACGGACAAATGTGAGATGCAGGTAACAATGAGAGGTATGGGTGAACACAAGGGGTGGACAAGATGGATACATTAGCAACATTTTGGGAGGGGTGGAGGTGTGCTTTAATGGGTGTAGAAAAGATCATGGTTTTGGATGGAGGTTGACCTGAGATGGTGGTGAACAGCTGTCTTGAAGACCTGATGGGAAGAATGAGATTGAAGAGAGTATGGAATGTGATTCCACAGGTGGGAAAAGAGAGGAACAATTGAGGAGGTGAGCAGTGGTTCTGGATTTTGACACTTTCACTCAGGCTCATCGACTCAGCTTCATTGAGGCGGTCTTTTGCCAATACACCGCACAAAGGGATGAGCAATTTGTACGATAAATGACGGTTTTTGTACGTAATTTTGGTTTTAGCACGAGTTGCCAAGCCAGAATAGTGTAAAAACTAGCCGAAACCCGTGGAACATCCACGGAAGGGAGGATGTGGTGTATGGATAGAGTGTACCATTATGGATGGCATAGGGGAGCGCTCATGGGATCTTCTTCTTCCGTTAAGCGCCAATTTTTTCTCTTTAAGTTAAGTCCAATCAGTCCTCTCTGCTCGAAGTGCTCAGGCCATGCCTTCCCGCTCTCATACTTTTATTGCCGTTCGGTGTAGAAAGGGATTGACATATCGTTCGTCTGTTTCAGCTCGTTATCTTTAAGCTTCCTTACGTCTCGCCACCTGCTACACCTCTCTGAGTTACGAGGATTTATGCAACGCACCCCGAGTATCGCAACGTCACTCCATTTAACTTTATTAAAATGACGATAAAGACGTTTCCTTATATATCCCAATTTAAAATGTTCAAGGGAATAAAAAGACCATTTGGTTCACACCACCCATGTTCACACCACTCGACTGTCCAATCAGCGGACGGCTCGCTTCGCCTTTGCCCAGCAGACGCCAATACGATGGCGTCGTAAGATGGCGTCGTATCGGCAGTTAATCGGATGCTTTTGGGCCCCAACGTCGGCTAATTCAGATTTTTCGAGTATGGCTGTACGTGATAAACAAAGAGCGTGGTTCGTAGATCGTAAATCCATGAGTGCCGTGGGCATCGGGTCACTGGGTGCGGCATAAAAGGGATAACAAAGTCGAGTCCTTTCGCTATTATTATATAGACTAGCCGAAACCCGTGGAACATCCACGGAAGGGAGGATGTGGTGTATGGATAGAGTGTACCATTATGGATGGCATAGGGGAGCGCTCATGGGATCTTCTTCTTCCATTAAGCTCCAATTTTTTCTCTTTAAGTTAAGTCCAATCAGTCCTCTCTGCTCGAAGTGCTCAGGCCATGCCTTCCCGCTCTCATACTTTTATTTCCGTTCGGTGTAGAAAGAGATTGACATATCGTTCGTCTGTTTTCAGCTCGTTATCTTTAAGCTTCCTTACGTCTCGCCACCTGCTACACCTCTCTGAGTTACGAGGATTTATGCAACGCACCCCGAGTATCGCAACGTCACTCCATTTAACTTTATTAAAATGACGATAAAGACGTGAAACCCGTGGAACATCCACGGAAGGGAGGATGTGGTGTATGGATAGAGTGTACCATTATGGATGGCATCGGGGAGCGCTCATGGGATCTTCTTCTTCCGTTAAGCTCCAATTTTTTCTCTTTAAGTTAAGTCCAATCAGTCCTCTCTGCTCGAAGTGCTCAGGCCATGCCTTCCCGCTCTCATACTTTTATTTCCGTTCGGTGTAGAAAGAGATTGACATCGTTCGTCTGTTTTCAGCTCGTTATCTTTAAGCTTCCTTACGTCTCGCCACCTGCTACACCTCTCTGAGTTACGAGGATTTATGCAACGCACCCCAAGTATCACAACGTCACTCCATTTAACTTTATTAAAATGACGATAAAGACGTTTCCTTATGTATCCTAAGTTAAAATGTTCAAGGGAATAAAAAGACCATTTGGTTCACACCACCCATGTTCACACCACTCGACTGTCCAATCAGCGGATGGCTCGCTTCGCCTTCGCTCAGCAGACGCCAATACGATGGCGTCGTAAGATGGCGTCGTATCGGCAGTTAATCGGATGCTTTTGGGCCCCAACGTCGGCTAATTCAGATTTTTCGAGTATGGCTGTACGTAATAAACAAAGAGCGCGGTTCGTAGATCGTAAATCCATGAGTGCCGTGGGCATCGGGTCACTGGGTGCGGCGTAAAAGGGATAACAAAGTCGAGTCCTTCCGCTATTATTATATAGATACTCCCCGTCGATGTGCTTCTGTGGTAATCGCGAATATGAGTCACATACACGGTCACAGTGCCTGACGCCACTGTGACCGTGTTTTGATTAATAAATCTACGAGTCACAAAACACGAACCGAACTCACCTCAAGCAGTAAAAAGGTGCAAATCGCTCCTAGAAACCACCTCATCTCTTCAGACCTCAACACACCTCGATAAGTGACGGCAGCGCTCATGGGATCTTCTTTTTCCATTAAGCTCCAATTTTTTCTCTTTAGGTTAAGTCCAATCAGTCCTCTCTGCTCGAAGTGCTCAGGCCATGCCTCCCCGCTCTCATACTTTTATTTCCGTTCGGTGTAGAAAGAGATTGACATATCGTTCGTCTGTTTTCAGCTCGTTATCTTTAAGCTTCCTTACGTCTCGCCACCTGCTACACCTCTCTGAGTTACGAGGATTTATGCAACGCACCCTGAGTATCGCAGCTTCACTCCATTTAACTTTATTAAAATGACGATAAAGACGTTTCCTTATATATCCTAATTTAAAATGTTCAAGGGAATAAAAAGACCATTTGGTTCACACCACCCATGTTCACACCACTCGACTGTCCAATCAGCGGATGGCTCGCTTCGCCTTCGCCCAGCAGACGCCAATACGATGGCGTCGTAAGATGGCGTCATATCGGCAGTTAATCGGATGCTTTTGGGCCCCAACGTCGGCTAATTCAGATTTTTCGAGTATGGCTGTACGTGATAAACAAAGAGCGCGGTTCGTAGATCGTAAATCCATGAGTGCCGTGGGCATCGGGTCACTGGGTGCGGCGTAAAAGGGATAACAAAGTCGAGTCCTTACGCTATTATTATATAGATACCGCAGGGATGCCCATCATCATCATCATCATCAAAGAACAACTACAGTACTGCAGGCAACAATTGCAGGATCACACAAAACGGTGCTAATTCCCGGCATTGCGATGCGGCCCACTGACGAGTCCTTCCCATTTGTTTGGCAACGACATCAGTTCCCAGTACAGCCAGCATTTGGCATGTTAATACGGCTCAAGATCAAACTTTGCGAAGTGTTGGAGTTTACCTGCGTGATCCAGTTTTCACACATGGCCAACTATATGTTGTTGCTTCCTGCAGCAGATTCATTCAATAAAATTAAAAACGTTTTATATAAGAGAAGTGCTTGGAATTTTTTGTTGAAATTGTTAAGGTTCGGTTTTGCCATAAAATGTTGAACAATTATTCTTGCAGGCAACGCTGCAATGAGCAGTCTTGTATATACATATGGACATAAACAACATCTCTTGACATCTTACATTATTACTTCAATCTATTAAAAACACTTTGTAGAATGATTATTGCAAATAATATTTATCCATTTCTCCCAAGATAAAAAATAGGCATTTCCAAACTTTCCCAAAAGCTAATTGGGGTCACCCAAAATTCCACTCTGAGTTTTGAGGCCTTCCCCGAATGCCTCGATTACCGTTTTCCTTTTTTCTGCACATTTTCTTCTACTTTTTCTTCTTCTTCTTCTTCAACTTGATTTATTACTATTATTATGCCTTTAATAATCCTAAGCACACTCAGGACTGCAAGCTTATTTTTTGCACTCGTGCTACTGTATATTTGGATTAATTGTTTTTTATTCCAATTTCCATTCTGTATATGCTCTTTCAAAAGTGCTTTGCTTGTTTTTCCTTCCTGAAATAAATAAAATAAAACAAATAAATGTGGAAAATGCTGGGTCAGTATGGATTCAGGGAGAGGAGCAGTATTTACCAAAGCGGTAGTGGGCCTGTGCTTATCGGCATAACAACAGGAGTCACATCTCAGGCAAAGGTATAAATTCGAAGAAGTCGATAAATCCTTGCACAAATTGCTTTGCTGCATTGCATTACAAGCAGGTACAAAGTCGGGGGCATTGCAATGTCTGCTGTGTCTCAGCGCATCCTAGTCTCTGTCATTCCAAGCGGCTGGGCTTCACACAGGATTGGGTGTTCACCGTGTCAGCTCCACCTTTGCTTTTACGTAAAAAGCACAAAAAACTCAGCCGTTGGAGTCATGACCAAAGTGCCATGTTCAATTTCCCTGGAAGTTGTTCCAAATTTGATCTATATTCTTTTTCACTTGCCCAACAATGCGATGACTTCTTCTTCTTCTTCTTCTTCTTGGACTGTGGGGTAGCATCATTGGCTGAAGGCGTGGCAGTTCCGTCGATGCCCTCTACTGGTTAGGGCAAATTTGGCCATGGTGCCGCCGATAGCTCACCTACTCTTCATGAGGGGCGCCATGGGATCTTTAACGTGGATCAGCAAATGCTGGCAGACAGGAGGCCGGTTTAACATCCATCTGAGGGACGGCACACACATTGATCACCCTGCCTGTGAAACACCAGGATGGTAGTTTATAGCTTGGTTAGGATGCCAACCCAGGCTAGACAGCTTATAGGTGAGTATGCGTACCTCTAGGCCGTCCTTTCAGAACATGCGATGACTGGAAGTAGCTGTAAAAGATGAAAAACTTCTCAGGAGCTTGTTGCAAATATCTCACAAGACTTGACAGTCACCACATGGTGCTGAGTTTTGGATATGGATACCTCGTCATTTCAAGGCAGATCGCGCAGAAGGAGCGGAGAGATGGCGGAGCACAAAATGCAATCATTCACCATCAAAATGAGTGCAAACTCTGAAGCTAAAACGCTGATTATTGAGTAGCCAGAAGCGGGTTGCTATCTCCCAAAGGTAGGTTCTCATTATCCCTGGAAGCCCAAGGTTATAAAAGAACCGATCTCAGGTATTTTACGAGTGGGTTGAGTTCGCTTCTCCCTTGGCCAAGCGCATACATATTTCTCTCGTCTTCCCACTCCGGAGTTTAGAACTTCAGTTTTGCTTCCATAGAGTCCTGGGCCATTTTTCGCAAAGCACTCCTGCCACCCCAACGATCTCTCCTGTAGCTCTTCCTTGCTGCTCACAATTTGTGCGTCATCTTCAAAATATAGGTCTGCGGGACTCCCCTGCATGCTAAGCACTCCTGCCACCCTAACAATTTGTAGCTCTTCCTTGCTGCTTACAATTTGTGCATCATCTTCAAAATATAGGTCTGAGGGACTCCCCTGCATGCCGAGCACTCCTGCCACCCTAACAATCTGTAGCTCTTCCTTGCTGCTCACAATTTGTGCGTCATCTTCAAAATATAGGTCTGAGGGACTCCCCTGCATGCCAAGCACTCCTGCCACCCTAACAATCTGTAGCTCTTCCTTGCTGCTCACAATTTGTGCGTCATCTTCAAAATACAGGTCTGCGGGACTCCCCTGCATGCTAAGCACTCCTGCCACCCTAACAATCTGTAGTTCTTCCTTGCTGCTCGCAATTTGTGCATCATCTTCAAAATATAGGTCTAAGGGACTCCCCTGCATGCCAAGCACTCCTGCCACCCTAACGATCTGTAGCTCTTCCTTGCTGCTCACAATTTGTGCGTCATCTTCAAAATATAGGTCTGAGGGACTCCCCTGCATGCTAAGCACTCCTGCCACCCTGACAATCTGTAGCTCTTCCTTGCTGCTCACAATTTGTGTGTCATCTTCAAAATATAGGTCTGAGGGACTCCCCTGCATGCTAAGCACTCCTGCCACCCTAACAATCTGTAGTTCTTCCTTGCTGCTCACAATTTGTGCGTCATCTTCAAAATATAGGTCTGAGGGACTCCCCTGCATGCTAAGCACTCCTGCCACCCTAACAATCTGTAGCTCTTCCTTGCTGCTTACAATTTGTGCATCATCTTCAAAATATAGGTCTGAGGGACTCCCCTGCATGCCGAGCACTCCTGCCACCCTAACGATCTGTAGCTCTTCCTTGCTGCTCACAATTTGTGCATCATCTTCAAAATATAGGTCTGAGGGACTCCCCTGCATGCCAAGCACTCCTGCCACCCTAACAATCTGTAGCTCTTCCTTGCTGCTTACAATTTGTGCATCATCTTCAAAATATAGGTCTGAGGGACTCCCCTGCATGCCAAGCACTCCTGCCACCCTGACAATCTGTAGCTCTTCCTTGCTGCTCACAATTTGTGCGTCATCTTCAAAATATAGGTCTGAGGGACTCCCCTGCATGCTACCCTGCTTATTATATTCTTCTTCCATCGGCCTTCTCCCAAGCTGTGTCGTGTTGGAAATGGAAACCAGGTTAACTCAACATGCAGTAGCTGGTTTCAATATGCAATATATCCAATAGGTGGTCCGAGGATCACTCCGATCCGATTCCTTATTATATTCTCGCCTGCATAATAAAGTTGACAACCTCAGGCTGGAATTGTGGTGCTGCTGCCTGTCCACTATTTTAATATACAGGTTTTATTGTGCAGTACTTACAATGATTAATCAGTCATTGGACCTGTCCATGCTCCATCATTCTCCTTGCACCAATAAATTTGCCATCAAGTCCTCGTAGATAACTTGTGCAGCATTTGTGGAGTTACCTGTGTGAAAGAGGCCACGACCGCAGCACACAATTTTTCAACCGTCCAATACTGGTTTATCGACACTTTGTCCTTGATGAAACCCCTCAAACAGTAGGCCCACGTGAGGGAGTCAGTTTTTCCGCATACCACGGTGGGGGTTGTGGAGGGAAAGGGACGGAGGTGTCCGAAATGTATCAGGGGTTCAGCAACTTTCAGGCCACCCTGCAGAATCCAAATTAGATTCAGAAAACCATCTGGTTGGACTGTCAGGGAAAACCCACATAACTTGCTCATGGCGATCAGGAAGGGGGACATATTCCTGCCCTGTGGGTTTGGTTGAGGTTCGGTACAAGTTTATACTTTATGGTCGACTCATATTGGTCTCAGAGAGGCAATAAATTGTTCTTGATGAAAAGGCTGTACTGCCCAAATCGCTGAACCAAACACAAATAAATAATAAATAACAACCAGTACTGTACACATGTAATAGAAGCCATAAATATATAAAGCCACACGTGACATAAAGCTGACGATGTATGTGTACCGTGACCCAATGCTCATAGTGGAAACTGTACATGCATCATGTGCACAACAGAGATCAGTCGACATGAATACACTTTTACTTGCATTACAAGGACAATAGTAGACATGAATGGACAAATATATAATAAATAAGACAGTGGTTCTGATGAGAGCACTAACAGGCCACGTTTGCATCCACAAAAGGGAAGTCGATACCAGAAGGAACACCATTTCTACCACAAAGACTGTGTGGATCCAACGGGGAAGGTTACCTCTACCAAAACAAAGTAAACTCCTTCAAGATGCAAAAAAAATCTCATTAACAATGATTCTTTCATATGTTGCACCATAACAGTGACAAATCAATAGAGAACTAAAAGTAATCTCGAAATGCGAAGCCCACCTGGCGAAGGTTCTCTTCCGTCTCAGAAGCCCCAACGGTGGATCCGTGCCCGCTTCTGATTCTTGGTTCCGATTCTTGGTTCTGATTCTTTGGTGGAGCAAAGATTGAATGGCTCAAAATATTTGGAAGGAACCTAGTGGTCGAGCTTTTGGAGATCACTTCTGATGAATATCACAGAAGACGGAGGAGTCGTACATCGGCTTCGTCACATTTTTGTACGAAACAGCAGGATCGCAAAGATGACAGAACTCTTCCCCGTCGCACTTAGTTACATCTGTAGTTGGGCCCAGCGGGGTGCACAGGTGTGACAGTCGGGTTTGGTTAAGGATTCTGATTCCATGACAGAAACAGCATGCTGTTTCCAAAAGAACATTATCCAAAACCGTGCCAAATCGTAGATGGGTGCAAATGAGCCAGCGAGGCATCCAGCTTTGACAAGAATATGCCATCGATCATTAAAGGAGTATGAGAACTCGAGATATCACAAAAAGGCTTCATTTAACACACAAACAAGATGTGGGAGGTGGGAGAGGTATAAAACACACATCAGAGATGCACTACAAGCAAGCTCTCTATTCACCTTCACCTCTTTTCTCCCACCTCTGGAACAAACTCCCTCACTCTCTTCAATCCCACTCCTCCCTCCAGGTCTTTAAAACAGCTGTTCACCACCATCTCTTATCTTCCCCCATCCAAAACCTTGATCTTTTCTACCCCCGTTCATTCACCCCAGATCCACTTTTTGAAATTCCGACTTCTGTCCTGGAAGTCCTTGCAGTGTCCATGTGTTTTATACCTCTCCCACCCTTCCTCGTCCCCATTCCCATGCCTCCTCCCCCCAAGCCCTCTCTGTCCCACAGATCTCCCGATGTCCCTGTTCTCAAATGTTGTACTTGTGTGCTTCCCCCTCTCTCCCCATCTTGTCTCCCGCTCCCTTTATCATATGTTTTATGTGTCAGTTTGTCTTTTTGTGATTAATGTTAGCTCTTACACGAGCCTCGATCTTGTATACAAAAAAAAACATCTTACTGGTGCTGGGCGCACCAGCAATTGAGCGAACACACGAGCTCGCAACTTCCGACAGGAAGGAAAAATGAAAATAGAACTAAATCCAAAATAAATTTTTCTCTTGTTCATGGAGCAAACACAATGACACTGGCCTATTGCGATGCAAGAAAGATGCAGTACTGGGCTTTTTAATAGGCATTGTCATTAGAGATGCACTACAATCAAGAATTAAAAACAAGACCCATCATATAACGGGGCAGAGGGGCATGCTTGATACTTTAGTTGAAGAGGATAGTATGACCTGGGTGGGGATACCAGGTAGCAGTTGGCAAATGAAGTAAGGATTTTAAAAATTTCAATAAACAACACATTCCTGTGCCACCTTCAATTGAACGTCAGGCATGGACAGCAGGTTTGTGAAAGACTTGGACAAAAACGTACCCAATCTGAATGCAAATGTAGAATCCGTAAATGTTATGGATGGAAAGCCTTACGTCATTTCCTCATTTTGTTTTGAACCCAATATCTCTATATTTTCATTCTAAACAGCATCATTCATCATTCCAATCATAAATACCATAGTATTAAGATATCAGAATAGAATGTTAAATCACAATTGTATTGAGATATTATCAAACCAGCAAACAGTCGTCATCTGTTCACTTCCGGATGAGTGTCGCTCGCATTTCAAAATCATAATTGTATTGAGGAATTTCTGGGACCTCATACCAACCATACAACACCCGTTGGAACCGCAAAACGTTCCACAGAAGGTTATTGTACACCGCTCCTTTCCTATTCAATCTCCAGGTGCTCCATGACGTCATCGCCGGGCACCGAAGGGGGCCTAGCGATGACGCGCGCTAAAAGGGAGTACTCAGTTTTCACTCCGGTTTCTTTCTTGTTTTCTACTTTGTTTGTTTGTCCGAGAGATATCTCAGCCATCCTTTGAGCTCGGAAGCTGAAATTTGGGCACAATGGTGCGCACGTGCTTTGGCAAAAACAGTATTTTTATCTTGCCAAAACGAAGTTTTTGCAAGATGTATTAGTCAGCTTGTATGTTTGTTTGTTTTTTTGTTTGTGGTTAATCATTTTTTTTTCACGTTTAGATCACTCTGTAGACCACAGTTATTATTGGAAACTCCTGTAACTTCGCATATCAGAGTCCTATAGAGATACCCTTCAGCACACAAAATTTTGAAGGTCAAGGTCAAAGGTCAAGGTCACTTTGTGGTCAATCATGGAGGTCGACGAAACACTAATTTTTTGAGTAACTTTGATCGGATCATCTCCAAACTTCATGGGAATCTAGTATATGGTCCGGCGCTCAGCTGATTAGTTTTTGGTGGCGATCGGCCTTGACCTTCATGGTTAGCGCTGGAGGTCGAAAATTATTGACCCCAAGGTCAAATTTTGAAATCGTAGGTACCATATCGAGTAATACCTCATATGAATGCCCTTGATGAGTGCTTCCCAGATCTGTAAACAGTTTGACGCTATGACGTCATTTGATGACGTCATGACGAAAAAACGGAATTTTCACATTTTGGCAAGATACGGTTCACCCTGTGGGTGACATATGTTCATTTGTTTTTTTGTTTAATCAATTAATTGATTAATTAGTTATTATCGATTAATTAATGACTTATTTATTTCCTTTCTCATCTGGGCAATATCTCAGGCACCTTTTGAGTCAGGAAGCTGATATTTGGACATGCCAATGACCAAATGATTTGACTGTACATGGTATTTTTAATTCATTGATTAATAAATTAATCACTTAATTGCTTATTGATTAATCAAGTAATCAATTATTTATTTATATATTTTCGATTAGCTAATTATTTAATTAATTTGGTAAAAGTTACAGCTTCGGATGAAACATTGGTGGTTTGGGTATGCTATCACTATTAGTCAATTGATTAAGAAGTTCATTATTTTACGATTTCTTATTTATTTATTTTAATCACACATTTAATCAATTATTGTACAATACCATGTCTATGTGGTTCATGGTGGCATCGCCGGGCGCATAAGGCACCCTGGAAATGCTGCGTGCTGGAGGATGTTATTTATTTATTTTGCATGGGGGACGTGTGCTTTGAATATACCTGTACTTGTTATATTTATTTTTAGTAAGATATTGTTACGGATTCGTCACTTCCGTCTTTGTGGTTGTCATCCACTTGAAGCATTTTTAGTTTCATGTGCTATTATTGTTACAGTTTGAGTGTGAAATGGAGATAACTGTCTTCAAAGGTAAAAATAATGTCTCAGAAGGAAAACGAGATGGGTGAGGGCTAACCCAGAAGAAGAAGAAGCGGCGGTCTAGCGGATCGAGTGAGATCGGGAAAGGAAGGCCTATCTGCTTCGAGGTGTCGAGCGGACGCTGGTGGACATTGGTCACGAGCGAATATTGGTTTCCCCGGGAAAGGGATTCCTGTGACAGTGTCGTTATTGCTGTGGCAGATAAACCTGCGTGACGGGTTTTGCTTTTGGTTCCGAAAGTGAATCATCGCTGGAGAGCAGGTACGCCTCCATTACCGGCCCGTCCGCCATTTCACCTCGCACCAGCCATTTCACCTCGCACCAGCCATTTCACCTCGCACCAGCCATTCGCCTGGTTCTCGTGTGTGTCATGGATTTCGCTTGGGAACTTGTGGTTCTTCGCGGTTCTCCGCTTGGGAGCCGCTGATCGTTCATGTCAGCGTCATTGTCTGGTGAACCGAAGGTGTGAATTCCCAGTCGCCTTTTGGGTGAACTTTTACCGGACCGACGTCGGCCCAACACCTCACCAAGCGGCTCGTCTGCAGCGTCGACTGTTAGCTGTTCTGGGTTCAGGTCTCAGTACGACCTTTTCTTGTGATCGCGAGAGCCAAGGGGATCGACTTTGGCCTGGTATCGTGACACAGTGACTTTGGGGGATGTTACCGATTGCTCTCGTGGGAATACCATGAGTTATTGATTCAGGAAATTGGTGGTACCATCATAGAAATTATATGGTGTTTGCTGTGCAAGTGAGGATTTCTTGTACGTGCGTTACTTGTTATTATTGTGTGGTTTTAATACAATACTTGGTTTTGGTAACAATTGATTGGTGTGGTTTCACCATTGGTCATTGGCACACATAATAGCACATCTTTCTGCCGTGACTCCTTTCGGGGCTCGGAGGTACACCGTGGCCGGGGTTTGGGGAGGAGCACGTAACAATATGCAACTGTAATGGTTGTTAAATGCTGTCCCCTGTCATGTGACCAGATCCTCAGGTCTGATTGGTGAATGTTTGTGAGGGAATAACGTCATATATACATACACCAGACCGACAGACAAACGCTGTTCCAGATGGCATTGCCCTACGGGCTACGCCGTAAAAAAATGTAATCAAAATTTCTTGCAACATTATCAGGTTAGTCGTGGCTTCCACTCACCTTGTTGAATTGAGAGTTCACCCACTTGGTGAATGTTTTCTTTTGCACATCTTCTCTCTCATCTGAAAAGCAAAGGAAATGATTCTGTCAGGTATTGAACATTGACAACCATCTCCTTGCTTCATTCATGGAATGAAATTGCCCACAGTGCAGCAAAACCTGCTGGTCAGGTACAGCATGGAAAATAAAAATTAAAAACCGAACTCGACTCCAACAATCAGATATCAAGCTCAGAGCTGAACAACTTAGAGAAGTTAACAGTAACACAAAGTCGGAACACCACCTTTAAAATAGGAAACCGTAACAAATTAAGCTTTTCCGCCCTCGTGAGGCACCCACGCTCTCAGCAGCAGTTGTTAACAAAAGCAAAACATGTACGAGCATACAATGTCCATGTCATCCGTGACCCTTGTGTTGGCAATGCTTCCACACTGTGAAAACCTATTTGTTAAACTGCATATGATGCAAAATGCACTCTGAGTCTTTTGAGTTGTGACAATTCCATTCCATCTGCTAGGGGTGATGCTCCATGTCCTGATTAATATAAAATATCAATTCTGATTTGCCAGGCACAGATGGTCGCAGAGCGGAAAAACGACACACTGAGCAAGCTCCGTGATGAAAGGTCATCATGGCCCATTAATGTGGCACGACTGCCCTGCCGAAGAGCGTGGTGACTGTTGGGACTGGTGCCATCCTGTATGAGTGTGTGTGAGTGTGTGAGTGTGTGAGTGTGTGTGTGAGTGTGTGAGTGTGTGTGTGAGTGTGTGAGTGTGAGTGTGTTTTGATTATCTTATGGGTCCGTGAGGCACAGGACGTGCCGAAGGACGATTCATCACTTTTAAAGACACAACCTTGCTACAACAGGTGCGGCCACCAAGATGGAATGTCATCAACAACTTCTGCTGCTCTGCCCCTGCTTCACCCATATAACCTGGGAGTAACGCTTCCAGGGTTCACTTAGCTTCCCATATCTGTTTTTGTTTCAATATTTCAATCTTCCCATATCTGATTTTGGAAATCAGCCAACATCACCGCTTTGCACAAAAAATGTGCAAAAACAGATCCTTGCAACGACAGACCAATAAGCCTGCTCCCAAACATCAGCAAAGTCATGGAATCCATCATTGCTTCTGATATGAAATCTTTCCTCTTCTCCAATGGCTTGATCTCAGATCATCAATTTGGATTCAGACCAGGTCATTCTACTCTGGAGATGTTGCTTCTGCTGTCTCAACCATGGATGGAGGTCCTCAATGTGAAACAGGAAATTAGAGCTGTCTCCCTTGACATATCACGTGCCTTCGATACAGTCTGGCACCCCGCTCTGCTCACCACACTCTCCTCCTATGGTATCCATGGAAACCTCCATGTGTGGCTTGCAGACTTCCTCACTGGTCGCTGTCAACGTGTGGCCCTGAATGGGTTTCTCTCATCTCCCCCTTCCTGTTCAGACTGGAGTTCCTCAAGACAGTGTTCTGGGACCTGTGCTTTTTCTAGTCTTCATCAATGATCTCTCTTTGATCTCTCCACTTGCTTGCTTGCTTTGGGGGCTTGCTTTGATCTCTCCACGGCATCAAAGTTTGAGTGTTTTCCCGTTCGTTTCTTTGTCAAATTTCCGCTGCGTATTTTGTTGTGTATGTGTTATTGTGTGTTTCTATTTGGTTTTGGTTTTGTAGTTGTTGCAAATTTGTGTGTAATTAGTCGTTTCTTTGTCCGCGCCTCGTGCGGCCTGGTGTCTCGTGCGGCCTCCTCGTCTCGACTTGTGCCCCGCCCCCTATATTCTCGTTTGTTCTTTCACCTCTGCTCCTGCTTTCTCAAATCCACGTTCTCACTTAGAGACTTTTCCCAGATTGTTTTCATGGTTTTGTTTAAATATTTATTTAAATATGTTTAAACCGCAGCGGTGATCCCCCCCCCCCCCCCCTCCCAGGATTTCCATGTTTTAAACGTTTCCCAGTGTGTACCCTGGATAAGAATAGGTACGCCGTATCATTGCGTGTCGTAGGAGGCGACTAAGAGGGTTGGCGTCAGGAAGGGCATCCGGCCATAAAAAAAAACATTGCCTCAAAAAGAGAACCATGACAATTACAACTACATGTGGGCAGGGTACAGCCCGAAGTGGAGATCGGTTTCTGAGGTTTGGGACATGGAATGTAGGGACAATGACAGGGAGATCAGGAGAAGTGGTGGAAGTATTGGTCAGAAGAAGAGTGGACATATGTTGTGTGCAAGAGACGAGATGGAAGGGAAGTGGTGTGAGAATGGTGAAGGGTAGGCAGGGACAGAAATACAAGTTTGTGTGGCAAGGGTGCCTGGAGGGCGTGAATGGCACTGGTGTCCTGTTTTCTGAGGAGTTTGTAGACAGTGTGGTGAGTGTGACTAGAGTGAGTGATAGGTTGATGATGGTGAAAATGATGATTGGAAAGCTCTTGGTGAACGTCATCTCGGGATATGCTCCGCAGGTTGGTCGGAGCGATGAAGAGAAGGACAAGTTCTGGTGTGCGATAGAGAAGCTGATGGAAAACGTGAAAGATGAGGAAGTTGTTGTAGGAGGAGACCTAAATGGACATGTGGGAAGGAGTATGGATGGTTTTGAGGGAGTTCATGGGGGTTACGGATATGGTGTGAGAAATGGAGAAGGTGAAAGGATTTTGGAGTTTGCTGATGGAGCTGATTTGTTGATTTGTAATACTCAGTTCCAGAAAGAAGATAATAAGCTTGTTACATACACGTCAGGTGGGTCGACGACAACCGTTGACTACCTGATGGTGCGTAGGCGAGATAGGGGGCACCTCCGAGTCACAAAGGTGATCCCGGGGGAGGAGGCTGTTTCACAGCACCACTTGGTTGTCTGCGACGTAAGGGTGAAAGCTGCGAGGAGAGCTCGGCGGGTGAAGTACCAACCGAGAATGAAGGTGTGGAGGTTGAAAGAGGTGACAGTAAGGGAGGCATTAAAAGAGAGGCTGAGTAGGGTCGAGGATGATGTGGTTGAGCTTGAAAGTGGTTGGATGTCAATGAAAGCTATTCTGTTGGGAGCCGTTGGTGAGGTATGTGGATGGACAAAAGGACCACCGAGGCACTCGGAAACATGGTGGTGGGATGATGAAGTTGGAAAGAGGATTGACGAGAAGAGGAAGAAGTTCAAGGAGTGGCAGAAGGCGAAGGGTACGGGAGCAGAAACAGCAGAGCATGAAAGTTATAAGGCAGCCAGGAAGGCTGCAAAGAAAGAGGTAGCAAAGGCGCAGGAGGCATGAAGGAAAATGTTCGGAGAACGCTTGGATTCGGAAGAGGGTCAGAAAGCAGTATTCAGGATTGCAAAGCAGATAGCGAAAGAGAGGTGTGATGTGATGGGGGTGAGCTGCTTGAAGGATGAAGTGGGACAAATCGTTGTCGACCCAGATGGAATTAAAGGAAGATGGAAAAGATATATGGAAATGCTGTTGAATACAGAGAATGAATGGGATGGCAACATAGAGAGTAACCCAGTTTTAGGACCGGCAGAGAAGATAACTGAGAGGGAAGTTGAGGAAGCGATAAAAGCAATTAAAATATATAAAAAACCACCTTTAGAGGCCATTTTTCCCCGCAAGCAGGGGTTGGCCTTTTTCAGGAACTGTGGTTGTTGTTGTTTTTCGGTCCCCTTTTTGAAGCAATGTTTTACGGCCGGATGCCCTTCCTGACGCCAACCCTTTTTGCCGCCTTTAACGACAAGCAGGGAACTACCAGTGAACTGGTACTCAATTAGCTGACCTCGGAAGGATAACAGGCTGAGTCAACCCCCCTGGCGTTAATTCAGCGATTGACCGGGATTACGAACCCAGGATCCTAGGATCCTAAGCCGGCACCCTAGCCGCTAGCCCAACACCAGGGTTAAAAGCAATTTGTACAGGCAGTTAATAACATCAAAATGTGTCACAATAATTCATATCACCAAACATACACAGGCCGTCAGCAAAATCATATACACACATGCAGTCAGTATACCAGGGATAAAAGTATACCAGGCACCAGGCCGACCTGGTATACAAGTAAACCAGGCACCAGGGATAAAAGCAATGAAGGGTAGAAAAGCGGGAGGGCCGACGGGAGTTGTGGGAGATATGTTGAAGGCAGCAGGAAGTTGGGGTGTGAAGAGAATGACAGAGATCTGTAATCTGGTGGTGAAAGAAGGCCGCATTCCAGTGGATTGGGAACTGAGTACCCTCGTCCCTCTATACAAGGGGAAAGGTGACCCTCTGGAGTGTGGCTCGTACCGAGCGATAAAGTTATTGGGGCATGGAATGAAGGTATTGGAAAGGGTGTTGGAGAGGAGCATAAGGAAGAAAGTGAAGATCGACGAAATGCAGTTTGGATTTATGCCAGGAAGAGGAACGACAGACGCGCTTTTCATTGTGAGGCAGTTGCAGGAGAAGTACATGGAGAAGAGGAAGAAGTTGTTTCTTGGGTTTGTTGATCTGGAGAAAGCATTCGATCGGGTTCCATGCAAAGTATTGACATGGGCATTGAGGAAGTTAGGAGTGGAGGAATGGTTGATCAGAGTAGTGATGGCAATGTACAAAAGAGCGCGCACAGCTGTAAGGACGAAGGACGGGAACAGTGGTGAGTTTGAGGTGAAGGTGGGAGTGCATCAGGGGTCGGTACTAAGTCCACTACTATTTGTAGATGTGATGGAGGTGCTGGCTCAGAACGTAAAGGAGGGTTTACCGTGGGAGATGTTGTATGTAGATGATCTGGTGTTGATTGCGGAAAGTATGGATGCACTGAAGGAAAAGATGAACACGTGGAAGGAATGTATGGAGACAAAAGGTCTGAAGGTGAATATCGGAAAGACGAAGGTGATGGCAAGTGGTAAAGCATGTGGTGAGGTGGAAAGAACTGGGAAGTGGCCCTGTGCTGTGTGTAGGAAGGGTGTCGGAGTGAACTCCATTCAGTGTACAATGTGCGCTGAGTGGGTTCATCAAAAATGTAGTGGTCTGAGAGGGTCATTAACCAGTGTGGCAGCTACATTCAAATGTAAGGTGTGCACAGATGGAGCTGCAGATGGAGGAAATGTTGAGTTGGATCTTGGAGACGGCGTGAAGCTGGAAGGTGTGAAAACATTTTGCTACCTCGGAGACATGCTGAATGGAGAAGGTGGATCAGACTCGGCAACGGTTGCTCGAGTGAGATGTGCATGGAAGAAGTTCCGGGAATTGAGTGGCGTGCTGATGATGAGGGGAGTGTCGTTGAAGCTGAAGGGAAAGGTGTATGCTGCATGTGTGAGAAGTGTTATGATTTATGGGAGCGAGACATGGGTAATGAACGTAGAGCAGCAACGAAGGTTGGAAAGGGTGGAAATGCGAATGGTTCGACGGATGTGCGGAGTATCGTTGAGAGAGAGGAAGACAAATGATGAATTGCGAAAGATGATAGGAATAGAGCCTGTGATTGATGCTGTGAAGAGGAACAGGTTGAGATGGTTTGGTCATGTGTTGAGGAAGGATGAAAGTGACTGGTTGAGAAGAGTGATGGGAATGAATGTAGAAGGAAGTAGAAGACGGGGAAGACTGAGAAAGACTTGGCTAAAGATGGTGGAAGAAGAAATGCGGGCAAGGGGGTTAACAAGGAGAGATGCAGAAAATAGGGCAAAATGGAGAAGATTGTCATGGGGACCGCAAGGCTAACCCCCGCTCTAGCATGGAAAATGGCCTTTAAAATGCATGTTGTTGTTGTTGTATCAATGATCTCTCTGATTCTCTGGAAAATCCTCTCTATTTCTTTGCTGATGACCCCACTCTCTGCTGCTCAATACCTCATTCCTCAGATTGGAAGTCTGCAGCCTCCTCACTCTCTGCAGACCTGGACAAAATCACAGACTGGTGAAGCAAGTGGAACATGTCTTTCAATCCTGACAAATCTCACAATCTCACTTTGTCTCTCCAAAAAGACCATCTGGACAACTCTCTCATCTACCTTCTCAACAATCCTCTTCAAGAAGTCCTGTCATTCAAGCTTTTGGGTCTCACTATCTGCCATAATCTTCCCTGAGAAAACCACATTTCAAAGCTGGCCTCCAAAGCCAGTCGCCGACTGGGCATCCTCTGTCCTGCAAACTCCTTCCTTCGCACACCTGAGCTCCTCACCACATACAAGGCTTTCATCCGCAGCTCAATGGAATACTGTTCCCCCCTCTGGGCCGGTGCTCCTGCCTCACACCTAGCTCGGCTTCACGCTGTTGAAACCAAAGGTTTCAGAATCATTGGAATCTCCCGCGATGAAGCTGATTGTGAGGACCTTTCACTCACTCACCGCTGGCAGGTTGGTGGTCTTTCTGTCTTCTACCGACTCCTCTCCGGCCTTGCCCCCCCCCCCCCCCAGCTCTCTCTGTGCTCTGTCCCCCAAATATTCCTGAAGGTCGCACAAGATCTGCCAGCAACCCTCTTATGGTTAACCTGCCAAAATCAAGACTCTCTGCTCACCTTCACTCTTTCATTCCTCTTTTCTCCTGCCTCTGGAACAAACTCCCTCACTCTCTTCAATCCCTCTCCTCCCTCCAGCTGTTTAAAACAGCTGTTCACCACCATGTCTTATCTTTCCCCATCCAAAACCTTGATTTTTTGTACCCCAGTTAATTTACCCCAAATCCAATTTTTTGAAATTCCGACTTCTTTCCTGGAAGTCCTAGCAGTGTCCATGTGTTTTATACCTCTCCCACCTTCCCCATGCCCGCCTCCCTCCACCCCCACCCAAGCCCTCACCCTCCGACAGATCTCCTGTTGTCCCTGTTCTCTACTGTTGTACTTGTGTGCTTCCCTGTCTCTCCCCATGTTGTCTCCCGCTCCCTTTATCTTATGTTTTATGTGTCTGTTTATGTATTTTTGTCATTAATGCTAACTCTTTCGAGCCTCGATCTTGTATACAAAAAGAAAAGGAAAAAACAAAAGGAATCCTAAATCATTCCTTCTCATTGGGCTCATGTCAATGCCAGTAATTTAAAGATGGAGTGGCATCTTTCTGAAGTTTTACTCTTTTATTGAAGTAGCTTTCCAGCTGCGTTCTGAATAAACCAGATTCAGTGAGATTGGAAACAATCCCAAAAAACCACATAGAGTGATGAAAATGTTTCAGGAAAAATTTGGTGAGGGTGTTGGCATGCACACCCTACTCTTTCAAAAGATGCCCGGCAGGGATCTCCGGCTTCTACGTGTGCTGGATATCAGATCACACAAGCACGTTTTCAGCTCCCCGAAGAAAATTTGATTCTACCATTTCAGGAATATCGAAAGGGCAATTCCACGAATATGAATGCTGGTCAAGTTGAACTTGGAAAGTGACAACTTAGCAGATATCATGCGACGAACACGCAAACCTCTGTCGACACTCCGACACCAATAGTATTGTTGAAACAGTCTAATGGGAAGGAATGGGCTGGGTGGTTCGCCATTCCCAGGAATGTGGATTTTGGCCAAAATGCGAGCATGCAAAGGCCTACTCATGCAAATGACACCATGGGATATTTCACTTCAATGATGCAACCGATTTGATTGACAGGTTTTGCACAAACAACAATCACCAACATGATATCTCGACAAAGTGCTCCACGTTCATAGTTATGTGGGGTGTTGAAAATGTTCTACAAACGAGATACTCACAATAGTCCAAAACAGGCCCAAGAAACAAAATCTAAGTCTGAGGGCGAGTGAACAAATGATGCCACTTTGCTCTCGATAACCGGTTATTGAGACCATCGTGAAACATACTGTGGGTAAATGTTTCAACATAATCTGCAAGAAGCACAATGCATCTGTCCCATCTCAATATAAGCTTCCGGATGGCTACAGTTGAGAACGCCTTCGGGTTTACGCATTGTCATCCATAGTCCAGCCTGGGTTGGAATCCCGACCAAGCAATCCAACCAAGCAATAAACTGTCGTCCAGGTGTTTCACAGGTCGGGTGATTCATCAATATGTGCGAAATCCCTCGGAATAACGTTAAAATGAGCTTCCCAACTGCCGGCATTAGTTGGTACACGTTGAAGACCCCACACTGTCCTTCGTGAAGAGTCGGTGAGCACCATGGCCAAATTCCAAATTTCTGCCATAACTTCTCCCGACAAGTCCATGATAAGGGTGAATCCATGATCAGCGACCCCACTGTCCTTTACTTGGGACCTTTAAATCCTCGGTCTTTAAAACAGACTGGAGTACGCCCTGCTGAGGCCATCCAGGGTGGAGGTGATGCGGTGCGCGTGCGCACAAAGCGTTCGATGCTGTGCTGCATTTATCGGGTCAGAAGGGCTTTCTTTTTGGATTAATATATATATAAATATACATATAAATCAACAGAATCGGTGACGCAATGGTTAAATAGAACATACACTATGAATCTGGGAGGTCGGCGGTTGAAACCGAGACCGAGTCATTCCGAAGACTAAAAATGGTACGTGCTGCTGCTTCCTTGCTTGATACTCGGCATTTATAAGGAAAGAGCATGGACAAACAATGCTGGAAAGGCAAAGGCAAACCACACAGAATAACCTCAGCCAAGAAACTGCTCAGGCACCACCAATGCCCTGTAAAGAGTATGGTGCATCAACATTATAGACATATAAGCTGGCAGGATGGCCTAGAGGTATGTACACTCGCCTCTAAGTTGTCTATCCTGGTTTTGAAACTCGGCTCAGTGTCGTAGACAGGGTGATTCATAAGTTGGGCACCCCATCTGATGGCATTAGTTGCTGAACATTAAACATTCCAGTGTCATTTGCGAATAAGTAGGCGAGCTATCAAATTCCAAATTCCTACCCTAACTACTTTTGGGAAGGCAATGGCAAACCACCCAATATAATCCTGGCTAAAAGGAAAACTGCATCAGCAGCAACGACAGTTGGTAAGGGATATGGTACATCAAAATATATATATATATATATATACAGTATATACACATACATACATACAAACATATAATGACAGCACCATTTAAAGGACTGTACACGTAATTGACGGAGCCAACTGGACGAAATGAGACAATGTGCTCCAGAGTGCAGCATTCCAGTCTGACACATCACCATAATGGAAGTTTTATTGGCAGATTTTATTCCAACCTAGTATGGAACCCAAAAGCAGACAGCGCAAACACAAACATGCAACACCAAAATAATGGCGTTCATCCCAAAAGACATTTCAATGTTTGCCCTTGTTAAAAAGGATATACACCAATGGGGAAAGAATGTGTTATACCCCAAAACAAATGCTAGGAAATAAATATTGCCTTTTTCCTTTTGGCACGATCGCAGAATCACTCCGTGCGGAACAGCTTTCCTGCTGTGTACACCACGTATTTTGCCCTTATTAAGGTGCTCTGAAGAAATAGACCCTTTTCCCCAAACCACTCCCTTCTAACTATCTGTCAAATCACTCACAGACAAACATGGTGGTGCCACTGTTCAGAACATGCTCAATGTGCTGCCCTCTGCTTGAATTGCATTATTCAGAGGAGGGCCCATGCATTACGACATGTCACCGATGACCCTTCAACGATTGCCTCAATGGATGCGGAGCTCGGAACAAATTTTTCGGGCCACTAATACGTATATAAGGCCAAGGGGTGTCCGTGTTACTCTGGTGGGGATTCCCCCATCACCAATGCAGATTTGCCTTGACTGTGATTTTCATTTGGGAATTTTTTTTTTAGGTATTCCCACGAACAAGGCAACAAACGGTCATAATTCAGCACGACATCCAGCATATTACAATATTCTTGTACAGCATATTAAAATACCAGCCGCAAAAGATTAGCAATCATAAACTCAATTCACGTGCAATGATCGGGGCAAGTTAACTTATCGAGGGATGGAATCTTCTGTCTGTGGCACGAGACATACAATCAACATGAATGAAGTGAAGAAATTTTGGAAGTGAAATGGAATTTAATCCCCTTTGGGGAAAATCCTGAATTTTAAAACCACAAAAACCTAATGAAACATTTAACAATGCTTGTCCAAATGATGATTCTTTCTCACAAAGTGACAAAATGTAATAGGTTGAAGCCAATAATGACGTTTTTGTCATTCTGTGATGCTGAATAATGCTTTAACTTTGATATCATACACAGTCGTGGCCAAAAATATTGGCACCCTTGCACTTTTTTCAAATAACTCAGGATTTTCTCGAAAAATAAGTTGAAGTTGACAAAAGTATTTTGTCTCCACAATTCTTTATTTCACTGTTATTATTACAGAACCTCTGTTTTTTATTCAGAACTTAAAATACCCTTTTAAATCAGAAAATAAAGGAAAAAAAAGAATTCTGTGAATCTCTGGGACTGACTCAATCTGTCAATTTCCTCACCTGGATCTCAGTCAATGGAGCATCTTCTCTTCTAGACTTGGTTATGACAAACTTTCCTGCAAATGTCTGCTGCTCTTCTTCTGCTCCAATCGGTTCAACTGATCATTTGCTTGTTAAAGTGGATATCTCTCTGGCCATTCTCAGAGAGCCTCCTCAGCGTCGACGAGTCTGGCATTTCACTCAGGCCGACTGGCAAGGTCTGCAAGCAGCCACCAATCATCTGGACTGGTCTCCCATCTCTACCACCTCTGACATCAACTCATCCTGGGAATTCTTCCAAAGTAAATTGCTCTCTCACTCATGCACAGATTTATCCCATCTCGTCGTCAGTTGTCATACCCTTCCTCCCGTCCATGGTGCATGGAATCTTGTGGTGAGGCAGTTGCCCTGAAGCAACTTGACTTTGCCTCTTGGAAGGCAAAATCCAACGGAAGGCAATCTCAGTCCCTTTCACAAAGCTCGGAGCAAGTGTGTGTCCACCCTCAGGAGTGCCAGGAAGCAATATCTCTCCACTCTCAAGACTGAACTCTCAAACCTGTCTCCCTCTTCCAAATCCTGGTGGCGTCTGGTCAAATCTGTTTCTGGTGTTTGTTCCCCCTCCATCCCCTCCCTTACCTCAAATGGCTACACAGTTGACACCGCACGTGACAAAGCTGAATGCCTCAACTCTGTGTTTGCCTCAAAATCTTGTGTCCCAAACCCATCTCTCTCTGTACCCACCTTACCCAGTCGAACCCAGCTGCTCCTGGACTCTGTGTCCTTTCCTGCTGACAAGGTGAAGTTTCTGCAAATGGACCAGACGGCATCAGTCCACGGGTCCTAAAATCCTGCTCTACCACTCTTTCACACCCTCTCTCTGTTCTCTTCACCTTCTCATTTGCTCAAGGTCATCTGCCATCAGCTTGTAAATCAGCCAACATTACCGCTTTACATGAAAACGGTGCAAAAACAGATCCTTGCAACTACAGACCAATCAGCCTGCTCCCAATTATCAGCAAGATCATGGAATCAATCATTGCTTCTGACTTCAAATCCTTCCTCTTCTCCAATGGCTTGATCTCGGATCATCAATTTGGTTTCAGACCAGGTCATTCTACTCTGGACATGCTGCTTCTGCTGTCTCAACAATGGATTGAGTTCCTCAATGCCAAACAGGAAATTAGAGCTGTCTCATTTGACATATCACGTGCCTTTGATACGGTCTGGCACCCAGCTCTGCTCACCAAACTCTCCTCCTATGGTATCCATGGAAATCTCCACTCATGGCTTGTGGACTTCCTCACCGGTCGCCGTCAATGTGTGGCTGTGAATGCAATTCTCTCATCTCCCCTTCCTGTTCAGGCTGGAGTTCCTCAAGGCAGTTTTCTAGGCCCTGTGATTTTTCTGGTCTTCATTAATGATCTCTCCGACTCTCTGGAAAATCGTCTCTATCTCTTTGCTGATGACTCCACTATCTGCTGCTCCATATCTCAACCCTCAGATCGGCAGGCAGCAGCCTCCTCACTCTCTGCAGACCTTGCCAATATCACAAACTGGTCAAACAAGTCGAACATGTCTTTCAATCCTGACAAATCTCACACTCTCACTTAGTCTGTCCGAAAAGACCGTCTGGACAACCCTCCCATCTACCTTCTCAACAATCCTCTGGAAGAAGTTCTGCTACTCAAGCTTTTGGGTCTCACTATCTGCCATGATCTTTCCTGGGGAAACCACATTTTCAAGCTGGCCTCCAAAGCCAGTCACCGACTGGGCATCCTCCATCATGCAAAGTCCTTTCTTGGCACACCTGAGCACCTCACCACACACAAGGCTTTCATCCACAGCTCAATGGAATACTGCTCTCCCCTCTGGGCTGGTGCACCTGCCTCACACCTAGCTCGGCTTCACACGGTTGAAACCAAAGCATTCAGAATCATTGGAATCTCCCATGATGAAGCTGATTCTAAGGGTGTGTCTCTGTCTGTCTCTGTCTGTCTGTCTGTCTGTGTGTGTCTGTCTGTCTGTCTGTCTGTGTATGTCTGTCTGTCTGTCTGTGTATGTCTGTCTGTCTGTCTGTCTGTCTGTCTGTCTGTCTCTCTCTCTCTCTCTCTCTCTCTCTCTCTCACCGCAGGCAGGTTGGTGGTTTTTCTGTCTTCTACCGACTCCTCTCCGGCCTTGCTCCCCCAGCTCTCTCTGTGCTCTGTCCCCCATATATTCCTACAGGACGCACAATATCTGCCTGCACCCTCTTATGGTTAAGGGGCCGAGTGGGGTAAAATTTGAGTAAAATATATATTTTAATTTTTTCATGTCAAAATACTCCATGTTCTTTCAGAAACATCTGTGCTGTCATGAATATTCATAAACTTGTTATAAATCAAAAATGAATCATCAGAATTTCTTCAAATTTGGTCAGAATGTCAGGTTTGAGGTGTTGAGTGAATTAATGATGGCTTTTAGAGATACCCCTACTTAAAAAAAAAAAATGAAGTAAAATGTCACCTTTTTCTGTTTCTACAAAAAATAATCAGTGTGCAGCTGAAATAAACTGATTTGAAGGAAAGCTATCATTGAAATATTAGGAAATCCCTATAATATGTAAAACTGAGGAAAAAAAGTAGATTGCCTGAGTTAGTTGTATGGGGTTACAATTTTGCTGACAAAATGCAAAAATGTAAATTTTCAATTGTGTTGAGGAAAATAAATGTAATTTCCTTATTTGAAGGTGTATTGTCTCAATTCTTCAATTTTTGTATTCTCCTGATTGTCAGCTTTCCAGTGATATATGGTTTGTAGGGGGTAGCTTGTCTGTGAGTGTAGATATGTGCATTTCTTTGATGGCGTGTAAAACCCTGCATTTTATCCCACTTGGCCCCTTAAACTGCCAAAATCAAGACTCTCTGCTCACCTTCACTCCTTCATTCCTCTTTTCTCCTTTAAAACATCTTAAAACACCTTTAAAACGTCTTTAAAACATCTGTTCACCACCATCTCTTATCTTCCCCCATCCAAAACCTTGATCTTTTCTACCCCCGTTAAAAAACACAAATCCACGTCTTTCAATCCCCAACTTCTTTCCTGAAATTCCGAGAAGTGTTCATTTGCTTTATACCGTGCACCCTTTCCTCAAGGAGGAAAAACACCTTGGGGATGTGGGATATTATTGGTATTAATATTGTTTTTTAATAACATTAACATTACGCTATTATATCGTTAGTTTTGTTATTAGAAGCGCCCTTGGGAAAACGCCACCATGAAGCTAGTTTAACATGGATATACAACTCAACGGGCAACCCCATTGACGGCAATGGTGGGGAAAACCCACTCGGGGGAGAAAACCCCCCTGGGGAGGGGGGGCAAATGAATGCGCTACAACCTTCATTATGTAACCCTTCGTCATCCTGTCAAGTTTGGTTGAGATTGGATAAGTAACGACGGAATGTATCGCGGTCAAAAATCATCAGACAGACGGACTGACAGACAGACACCAAATTGCATATTTTAGTAGAATAATGTAGCTCCCATCAAGGGGAATAAGTGTTTAAAACTTCAACATGATTGGTTGTGCGGTCTGGAAGCTAGAAGTCGTTATTGTTGAAAGAAGAGTAAACGCAACATTTTTTTTCTCAGGCCATGTAACTGATTGGTTTCTGGCGTCGCAGTTTCACATACCATTGGTGATTTCAAGAGATAAGAACATGAGGAGAAGAACGAGGTAAGTTGGAAGTTTGTGGGATTTGTGGTTTTAAAGTTATCATCGAATAAAGATGAGAGCCTTCATTTGCACTTGGCACGATTCATGCAGGCGGTGTGTGTGTGTGTGTGTGTGTGTGTGTGTGTGTGTGTGTGTGTGTGTGTGTGTGTGTGTGTGTGTGTGTGTGTATGGGGATGTGTGTGTGTGTGTGTGTGTGTGTATGGGGATGTGTGTGTGTATGGGGATGTGTGTGTGTATGGGGACGGGGATGTGTGTGTTCGTGTGTATGGGGATGGGGATGTGTGTGTGTGTGTATGGGGACGGGGATGTGTGTGTGTGTGTGTGTGTGTGTGTGTGTGTGTATGGGGATGTGTGTGTGTGTGTCATTTATTGTGTGTACGGAGTGTGTGTGTGTACGGAGGAAACCGATCATTTACCGTGTAGGTTACGCAGGTCCTTGCTATTATTTCCGACTATTTTCTCTTAATCAACTCAACCAGGGACCATAAAGTCCATGTCATTGTAAAGGGCTTTGTCTGAGGACTTCTGGGAATTTCGTGACATTGTGAAAGAAGATGGGCCATGACATGTAGGAGATGTTTTTGATTGTGATTTCTATAAAGTCAGTGATAGCCTGATAGGGTGGGGAGGGGGGGGGGGGAGTGTGAAATATTCCGCTGTTTCGATGTGGGAATTCCAGTTTGCTTTTATGAGTGGGAGGAGTGTGAGGAGGGGAGGACAAAGTTGGGGTTGTGAGGGGGGAATACAGCAAAGATGGGACAGAGTTGGGAGGGGTAGATTGAGACTTTGGGGGATAAGAACTTTGTGGGGAGGAGGTGGGTTTGAAAAGTTGTGGTGGGGGTTAGGAGGGTTTTGAAGGATTAGAGTGGGGAGGGGATTGATGCCTTTGGGAGGTTGATGACTTGGGGTTTGTGAGGGGGGAGAGTTGAGGACTTGATATCACATTTTACATTGTATGAATTATCCATGGGTCCCTGCTGGTTACTTTTATTGTAAGATGGAGTCGTAAGCTGTAAAGGGGGAAAAAGAAGAAAATAAGTCAAAATTGAAGAAATAAAAAAATTAATAGAAAGTAAGACAGGAATGGAGGAGAGGAGATAAGGAAGATTAGCCTTCTCAGATTAGAGGGCTTAGAAGGTTGATGGACTGTTCTTCAAGGACCTGATGGGATTGAATTGAAGCAATGAGATTACAGGAACAAAAGCTGGGTCCCCAAACATTTTTTGAGGACTGATAAGCTGCAAAGCTTTCGGAAATCATTTCCCATGAAATCATTACTGGCAAGGAAAGAAGTTTGGTTTGCTCACAGTCAGTCGCCGCATCATCATGGCGTGTGGCATCGGGGGTCAATCTGAGGTGTGAGTCTCATAATTGAACTTGAATATGGTTATCCTCAAAAAGTGAGATGTTTGGATGCACAAGGAATGGTAAGGGACTGAAGTTAACACCGAGGGAATAATACACACCTTTTCGGTTCAGTCCTTACAGTTCGAGTTCTCCGTACAGAGGTTAGCTGGGTAGTTGCAGGTGATTAATGGGCCTCCTTTCCACAATAACGAGAGTCGCGATGGAAGATGTCTGCTGCATCTGTACACGCAAGCACTGTGCGGTGTGCTTGCAGAAATCCCACACATCCATTATCCATTCCCGAGCACCGCATGGTTGTTTTGCTGCCTACCGCCTGGCTTTTCACGGATCGAAGCAACTTAGTGGACTGCGGAGTTGCTGCACGACTGCCAAGGCAAAGAGAAACTGCCTTTTAATCCTGTTTCCTGAAATTAAGATTGGCAAACTCTCGAAACTGTACATTCCTGTGGCATCGACGCTTCAAGCTTATCATGCTCTGTCGACGAATGCAGATCTGCAAATGTGGATTTTAACATGAAAGTACTAGGCCAAATGTTAAGGTAATAAGCCGGAGGATTTTGGGGCTTAAAAGGCAAGTTCGGTGTATGTTACAAACAAGCTTGAGAAAGGTGTAATGCAGAATGTTTTCATATATTTAACATATTACAAGCAGACTTTGTCCTGACGACGTGAATAACACCTGTGTCCCTAAACCTGAGACTTATCAGAAAAAAGACAAATTACAAGAGGAGCGCAAAGCCATAGATTGGGAGACCATCACAATCAAATTGAAGCACTATGATAACTAAATAAATAACTCAAGTATGATGAGTTACATCATATAAAGTGGCAGATCTAGTTATCAAGTCAACTTCACAACTTTAAAGCTTGGTTGCCAGGACAGTTACCTTTGTCATGTTATTTAGTGCGAGTGCAAAGATCCAAGCAAATTAACTCCAAAAACAAACCACCACTTGTTCTATTCACCCAGTGACACAGAAGGACAATAGTCTTCACAATTAAAACTTGTTTTACCTCTGTACAAACTACCAACTTGGTAGTGCACAGCCTGGGCATTGCATTGTGGGAGGGAATCAAGCTGGCCTTGCACGAAATACGAAAGTTGGACACATGCTTATTATGAAAATGTATAGACTTTTTCATCATCATATTGGTAGGGCTTTCACCTCATCATGAGAGATTTTATCTTTATCATATACAGTGGCCTACAAAAGTATTCACCCCCTCCAAAGTTTTCACATTTTGATTCCATGACGTTTTCAATTCAAACGTGAAATATAAAATCTTCATAAACTACTCCAAAGTAATAAAGTGATATTCTCTCGGATATAAAAAAGTGATATAAAAATGCAAATAAAATGTGAATAAGTTAGATTAACAAAAATCAGATGATTCTGGTACATAAGTATTCGAAACCTTTGCTTAATTAACCCTAAATCACTTCCGGAGCAAATTATTTGTTAATAAGATTACAGAATAAGTGTAATAGGTTTCACCTGCATGTAATCAGTGGTTTACCTTAAAAATTAAGTGTCCCAACTTAGCCAAGGAGTTTAAAGGTGCAAGTCACTTGGTCAATCAACAAGGTAAACGTGACGACCAACGATCTTTCCAAAGAAGTCAGACATAAAGTGGTGAAGAAGCACCGTTCAGGTGAGGGTTTTCAGAAGATTTCAAAGTCACTCATTATCCCTTTTAGTTGGTGAAATCCATTGTTAAGGAGTGGAAGACTCATCATACCAACCAGAGTGTACCCAGATCAGGTTGCGCATCCAAACTCAGCAGCCGGGCAAGCGGGAAACTGGTTCGGGATATCACTGTAAATCCAACAATGAATTTCAAAGATCTACGAGGATTTATTCTGAAATGGGGGTTGGTGTTCATAAATCCACAATATCCCTTTCCCTTCACAAAGCAGGCCTCTATGGACAGGTGGCAAGAAAGAATCCATTACTGAAAAAGACGCATCTAAAAGCTCGTATGGAGTTTGTGAAAAAGCATCTAAATGATACTGCAGGCATTTGGAGAAAAGTGTTGTGATCAGACAGTTCAAAAATTGAACTTTTTCGTCTAAATTCAAAGCACTATGTCTGGTGCACACTTAACACTGCACAACACCCAATCAACATCATCCCCACTGTCAAGCATGGTGATGGCAGCATCATGTTATGGGGCTGATTTTCATCAGAAGGTACGGGTAAGCTTGTCAGGATAGAAGGGACAATGGATGGTGCAAAGCACAGGAGAATCCTTGACGAAAACCTGCTCGAGTCGGCCATGAATCTGAAACTGGGTAGGAGATTCACATTTCAGCACGACAATGATCCGAAGCACAAAGCTAAAGCCACACTGGATTGGCTGAAGAAGAACAAAATCAATGTTCTTGAATGGCCCAGCCAAAATCCTGACTTAACCCCAATTGAACATTTACGGCGAGACTTGAAGATTGCCGCCAATCGACGATCCCCATCAAACTTGGCAGAACTCGAGCAATTTTCACCTGTAGAATGGGCAAAGATCCACCTCACTGTGTAAAGATGGTAGAGACCGACCAAAAAAGACTCGTACCGGTCATTGCTACAAAAGGTGCTTCCACCAAGTACTGGCCTAAGGTAGGGGGTGAAATCTTTTGCAGGCCTCTGTATGTGTATAGCTTTGATGTAATAATGTGAGTCTGAAATTTTACCATCAACAAATAAGATGTCAGAATTGGAAAAAAATTCAAACAACATTTTAATGAAAAGAAAAAAATTAAAACCTACAAACAAAAGATGAAGATTAGAACGTAGAGGAAGTAACCTCCACCAACCACCTCGGTGACAAAGTCTCAAAGAAGAGCTTGTATCATGGAGTACCGCAGTACTCCCTCCATGTGAAAGGATGGCACAGGCAAAAAAATGGCTGCCAATAAAATGTGTGGAAAATGATACTCTGAAATGCTAACTATAGAGTGAAGTGATTACCTTTGAAATTCATTTTTTGGGCTTTGTATTCTCGATCGTTTTCAGAACAAACAAGTATGGTTATGGAACCGGCCCCCAGGTGAACGCCCATCCATGACATGTAGGAGTTCCCTCGTAGTAGGGTCAATATACGAACAAAACTCACCTAACCACAAAACAATTGATACAAAAGGTTTTTCAATGGATTCTGGTACCATTGGGCATGCTAAATAACATACTAAAAATCTAGTAACATCTGACTTCCGGAAAGGGGTCATTTTAAAGATGGCGTCCAAGATGGCCGCCGGGAGCTTAAAATGGCCATATCTCAATTATTATTCAACCTAGAAAGGTGGTTTTGGTGTCTAACCCTAGGTTTTAGGGCCCAAGGAATCCAATTGAATCAATAAAATTACCATCAGTTAATTATTTATTGACAAGTCCAAGATGGCGTCCCAAGGTAACATCCTGATCCACTAAAATGGCTCTGTCGAATAGTAGTCAACCTAGAGAGATTTTTTCAGTGTGTATACCTAGGTTTAAGGCACCCAGGAAATCATAAAAATTACTTAAATAAGCACAAAGTAATCAGGTAATCCAGTAAGCCAGGTTTACCAGCCCATTAGGCATTTGTTGTCTTATACAGTTAGTCGCTATTCATCGTCATCCTCCGACTCCTCTGGAAGAAACTTGTTATGTGGATTGTCACATTCTTCAAGTTGGCATGATCTGCAGGTACACAGTCCTGTGGTACACACAGGTACACACGATCCACAGTAGTACATGGTAGTCCATATCATCTACAAGAGCAGCGGAGTGTCTTGCAGGCAGTGGAGCAGTTACAATGAATGACCTTCAAGAGACTGTCTGGAGCATTACAAGTGTACATTTCTTTTGAAAATGTCTAAAAAATATGGATTTTGTTTATGCATACATGTACCAAATAATATACTTATTCCTTTTGAGATGAAAATAAATTGTTTGTCAGATTTTTCAGTCCCCCCCCCCCCCTCCCCCCCTCCCCAATATAAAAGTCTGTCCCTTGCCATAACCTCTCAAGCTTTGTACAAACCTTTGTCTGTAATGATCACTGAATACTATGGACTGGAGTCACAGGTGGCAGTGGTGTAGACACATTACACTCTTATCTCCAATCTGAAACACACACTTGGTTCATTAGCTGGTGAGTCGGAGGATGACGATGAATAGCGACTAACTGTATATAAGACAACAAATGCCTAATGGGCTGGTAAACCTGGCTTACTGGATTACCTGATTACTTTGTGCTTATTTAAGTAATTTTGATGATTTCCTGGGTGCCTTAAACCTAGGTATACACACTGAAAAAATCTCTCTGGTTGACTACTATTCGACAGAGCCATTTTAGTGGATCAGGATGTCACCTTGGGATGCCATCTTGGACTTGTCAATAAATAATTAACTGATGGTAATTTTATTGATTCAATTGGATTCCTTGGGCCCTAAAACCTAGGGTTAGACACCAAAACCACCTTTCTAGGTTGAATAATAATTGAGATATGGCCATTTTAAGCTCCCGGCGGCCATCTGGACGCCATCTTGAAAATGACCCCTTTCCGGAAGTCAGATGTTATTAGAGTCAGATGTTACTAGATTTTCTGAAATTTAAATTTGGCCATGGTGCCGGTGATAGCTTGCCTACTTTTTGTGAAGGTACTGGTGTGTTTTTCTATCCTATGAGCAGACATAATAAATATATGCTTTCGATATGTGATGAAGTGGATTTTGAAAGTGTCGAGTTGTGTAATTTGAAGAAGTGGATTGTATTTGTATCTGTAAGCAGCTGAATAAATAAAGTAAATGAAGAATGAATGATCACAATGAGCCATTTAACTTGATACAAATATAGTATTTTTTAATGTGAATAAATCAAAGTTGTGAAATAAAACGATTGTTTACACTCCACTGGACTGCTTGGTAACACTAAGAGCTGAAGTTTACATTCTAAGTCGTTCCTAGGCAACACTAAGAGGCACCTTCCTCGCATATACCTCAGACCATTAGTTTGGACTCAGACCCAGTCACTCTATCTTGGACAAGATGCTTCTGGATTCCAGCAATGGATAGAGTACTCGATGTCAGACATGAGATCAGGGCCCTCTCTCTGGACTTGTCCCGTGCTTTCGATAGTCTGGCATCACGCTTTGCTCTACAAATCTTTGCATATGGTATCCATGGCCACCTCCAATCATAGGGTACTCACTTCCTCTACTCTCGTAGCCAATTTTTGGTTCTCAACAGGACATTCTCACATCCTCTCCCGGTCAAAGCCCGAGTGCCCCAATACAAAGTAGTGGTGCCAAAAACCTGTTTGTAGTATGCACCAAAAACACAAGTTATGTGGAAGAACAAAGGCATGCACTGAGCAACTGACAAACATCACCTGTGGTATGGAACGTGCCACCAGCCGGTTTCCAGCCATCATCCAGGGTCTTCATCTGGCTAGTAGCAGTCTTATTATTTGCACTTTCTCTGAGAAGAAATACGAATCGTTGCCCGAAAGGAGACGAGGGCAAAGACGTAAGAATTTTTTTTTTTTTTTGTATAGAGGATCGAGGCTCATGGAAGAGCTAACATTTATCACACAAAAAATCAAACAGACACACAAAACATATAATAAGAGTAGCGGGAGACAAGTTGGGGAGAGAAGAGGAAGCACGCAAACACAACATTTGAGAGCAGGGACATCGGGAGATCTGTGGGAGGGAGAGGGCTTGGGGGGAGGAGGCATGGGAAGGGGGGGGGGGGGTGGGAGAAGTAGAAAACAAGGACACTGCAAGGACTTCCAGGAAAGAAGTTGGTATTTCAAAAAAAAGTGAATCTGGGGTGAAATTAGCAGGGGTAGAAAATATCAAGGTTTGGATGGGGGACGATAAGAGATGGTGGTGAACAGCTGTTTTAAAGACCTGGAGGGAGGAGTGGGATTGAAGAGAGTGGGGGAGTTTGTTCCAGAGGTGGGAGAAAAGAGGAATGAAGGAGTGAAGGTGAGCAGAGAGTCGAGATTTTGGCAGTTTAACCATAAGAGGGTTGCAGGCAGATCTTGTGCGACCTGTAGGAATATTTGGGGGACAGAGCCCAGAGAGAGCTGGGGGAGCAAGGCCGGAGAGGAGTCGGTAGAAGACAGAAAGACCACCAACCTGCCTGTGGTGAGTGAGTGAAAGGCCCTCAGAGTTAGCTTCATCGCAGGAGATTCCAATGATTCTGAAAGCTTTGGATTCAATAGCGTGAAGACGAGCTAGGTGTGAGGCAGGAGCACCAGCCCAGAGGGGGGAACAGTATTCCATTGAGCTGCGGATGAAAGCCTTGTATGTGGTGAGGAGCTCATGTGTGCCAAGGAAGGACTTCGCACAACGGAGGATACCCAGTCGGCGACTGGCTTTGGAGGCCAGATTTGAAATGAAATTAAAAAGAAATTTGAAAATTTAACATTCTAACATTTCCTAACATCCACATTTGAAATTAAAATGATTGTTGTAATTTACCAGAGGTAGACGGTTCAACAAACCTCAAAAGCGATCTGTGAACGTGCCGTTTTGCAAGACTAGCGAATAAACATTGTCCACAGGAGGCCGACGGACATCAAAAGCCAAGCACAAAGAGCCACCCGTGAATCGTCAATCACGTCTGCCAATCTCAAAAGCGCGAGTGGTCGACAATTTGCCAACTCTCGGCGATGGCCGAGCCGAATCACAGTCGAAGAGATAGTCTCCGGCTTTCTGCCCAAATGTCCCACGTGTTCCACTTCCAAGATGAACACGCACGGCGGCGGGCAAGTTGTCACAAGACTCGATTGCAATAGTTTAGAAAAATGAATCACATCATCTTCAAAATGCCTCTACGGTGTGGAGCATAAGCATCGCGCCCCGCGTTGTCCACCAGGTAAAGCCGCAAGGAACGAATTCCTTTTCCTATCGGTTACAAAACAGTTTTGATGGATTTTTTTTAACAAACAATCGGCCATTGAGGGGTGCTGCCACACTGCCATTGAGGGGGTCAAGTCAGTTGTTGGCAAACAATACCAAGAATTAGTTCCAACCTGGTCAATCCAGAATTGGTTGCTACGTCGGCATTCCGTTCGACCCACCCACTCCCCGCTTCCAACAACAGAGTAGGCCATTGCAACCAAAAACATGTTTGGTATACTGAATGAAAGGACCGAGGGAGATTTCTCTCTGCAAGGGGGACATCTTGCCCCACCATTCCCTAACATGAGGCCCTAACATTCCCTAACATCCTCAAACCTCACTGTGCAGCCATCGGCCTTATGTGGACGCTGATGCGTTTAAAATGAAGTTCCTCGATTGCCAATCAATACACCGAGTAGCTGAATGCATACGCTTTCTCTTTTTGTACAAATGTAGACAGCGCGCACTCATTTGAACCGGAGCCACCTTCGTTGCTCGTGATGGCAGGGGCCAACTATTTAGGCCGAGCGCAAATATGGCAGGCTTATGGCAGCGGCTATATGTTCTTATAATACACCCACCTCTTCTTATATGTAATAAACACGTGGCCTCAGATATATTACACCCATGCTGCAACCAGGTTTGAATTCAAAAGGGAAAATTATATGACAAGATAAAATAGATGGAAGGTCTCTGTTCATACAAGAACGGTTATTGTGTGAAAGCGAGATAATTGCACAAGCCGTTATTGGGCAAATGCATCATTGCATTTTTTTCTTCTTTTTTTTTGGTATACAGAATCGAGGCTCGTGAAAGAGCTAACATTTATCACACAAACAAATCAAACAGACAAACAAAGTATATAAAAAGGGGAGCGGTAGACAAGATGGGGAGAGAAGGGGAAGCACACAAACACAACATTTGAGTGCAGGGACATCGGGAAATGTGTCGGAGGGAGAGGGCTTGGAGGGAGGAGGCGAGGGAAGGGAGGGGGGGGGGGGGGGGGGAGAAGTATAAAACACAAGGACACCAAGGACTTCCAGGAAAGAAGTCGGTATTTCAAAAAAGTGGATTTGGGGTGAAATTAGGGGGGGTAGAAGAGATCAAGCTTTTGGATGGGGGAAGATAAGAGATGGTGGTGAACAGCTGTTTTAAAGACCTGGAGGGTGGAGTGGGATTGAAGAGAGTGAGGGAGTTTGTTCCAGAGGCGGGAGAAACAAGGAATGAAGGAATTAATGTGAGCAGAGAGTCTTAATTTTGGCAGTTTAACCATAAGAGGGTTGCTGGCAGATCTTGTGCGACCTGTAGGAATATTTGGGGGACAGAGCCCAGAGAGAGCTGGGGGAGCAAGGCCGGAGAGGAGTCGGTTGAAGACGGAAAGACCACCAACCTGCCTGCGGTGAGTGAGTGAGAGGCCCTCTGAGGTAGCTTCATCGCAGGAGATTCCAATGATTCTGAAAGCTTTGGTTTCAACAGCGTGAAGACGAGCTAGGTGTGAGGCAGGAGCACCGGCCCAGAGGGGAGAGCAGTATTCCATTGAGCTACGGATGAAAGAAACATTTCATTTCATTTCATTTCAAGAGGAAGCTCAAAGCTTCGGCGTGATCCTTTTCAAGATCCGTGCCAGGCCTGACCGTTTGCAATTCAGTGATTAAACCGGGGGCTTGAGGGGCTTCACAGTTACGTTGTGTTCATTAGGAAAGCAGAAACACTTTGACCAATCAGTTTCACTATCACCCCATCTGCGATGGGAAACTGTGACCTTCATCCGTTATTCATCCAGGCCCTCTTGCCTGAAGTCTCCAAATCTACCGTACCATCTGTCAAGAGTGCAAGACCACATTCCCGTCAGTGTGAAATCAAATCTGTAGCAAAAGTTCGTTTTCCTCCATCGAAAAAGAAACTATTTCATGCCGAGGGAGATGATCTTGCGGCATGTCAAACCCAGGCAAGCGGTGATCACGTGACCGTTTTGCTATTTGGGATCCCAATACGCCAGCAGGTATGGCAAACATTTCTTAAACACAGGAATAGAACACACGAACCACTGTACGTCCATGTGATCCCAACTCTCATTGAAAGGTCGCCCACTTCAGGAAGGCGTACGAGGCTGGCTGTGCGGCGGAGGAGCTTGTCACAAGGGGGAACTTGTTACCCTTGCACGTTATTCACTCCGAGAAGTTGCAGTGCAAATATGGAGTCTTTGTGAAAGAGAAAGACATCTCATTCCTCTTCTATGTGCTCGACAAATCAGTGGCCCCTGCTGACACTGCAGGAGATAGCAAATTGCGTTTGAATGCGACCCCATCAGAAAGGCTTGTCCCCTAAAGCGGATACATATAAGACCACACACAAACACGGAAATGACCAGCGCTTTGAAACCTTGCCCATGACTCACATTTCGTAAATCGTGCGACTCGGCACAAACAAATGTGGCAAAAAAAAAAAACAGCATCCCCAAAAAGGACCCCCAAACAGCAACCATAACTAGGCCTAGGCTGTATATCAGGCACTGATTAGAGGTGGAAATACCAGTGAGTGCAAAGCAGTGGTGTAAGGTAACGGAGTGCAGCGGTCGCTAGGAAATAAGACAACACGTCTGAATGAGACAAGCTCCTGTGGCCTTGTATTTTCTTTCAACACCCACCACCACTACTTAAATATTCCATTGATGTGAAGATGAATATGAAACGACGTTTGACGGATCTTCTCTATCATCTTGTTATATCATATATCATATAGCAAGAGGACTTGAATCCAGAACATCAAAATGACTCTCATGCAAAATAAATGTCTATTGATAACTTGTACAGTCAACCTGGTGATTCATGGCAGCTGTGATCCGTTATGGCTGACGAATGACTACAGACTGGCACGGCACACAACGCGCAACATTTAGATGGAAAAACATCGCATTGGCGAACAGGAGTGCCAACTTGTGCCCACATAAACCGCGGCACAACCACGAGATGTCGGCATCGCTCGGGGCTGGGGAGAGGTACGATACAGAAAGGCAATCATGTTCACCTCCGTGTCCCTATCTTGTCCTGCCAGCTCAGGCCTCTCCTTCACGCTTGCTACCCATGACACTTGCCCATCCATCAGAAGCAAGTGGGACCTGAACGGGGGTCGGAATGCAATGGGAAAGTTGAAGGGTGGGGATAACGAGTAAAGGGCAGGAGAGATGCTGCTCCAGGCGATATTGTTCACTTTACACACACACCAGGTTGGCATAATTTGGTTGAGTACACAAGCATCAGGCAATATGGCTACAGTCGGGAAGCAGGCCCAATGTCCATAATATCGGTACAAGGAAATGACCACAGCCACGAGATTTCTGGCAAACCTACCTGGTGCAGGAGGCAAACAGTTTGCACGGGAGTGAAAGGCATTTAAACTCAAATTAATAACTCCTCGATAACAGGGAAAAGGTGCTCAAACTCGAGTGCACGAGATGAAAGGGAGTTAAACATTGTCCAGCTCGCTGCAAACAAAACCCACGTGCTTCCCAGTTTGAACTTTGTGTTCAATTACCCTTTGATTCTCAGCTTTACTGAACTGACCGATAGAAAATCCGGTTCAAGTGGACGATCAGAGGGAAACCTCAAAGAATACAAAGTGAGTTTGCACATCGGTCAGGGTCAGAGTGACCTCCGTCCGTTTATGCTACCCGACGGGAGAATCTGAAATAATGCAACATTCACTCCCAAAGGATAACAAAATCCACTGCACTGCAGCTTTGTGAGATTGCGCCAAAGATAAGCTGGGAATAAATAACTCAAGAGGCTCAGTGTCATCGTCATGCTGAAAATGACAAATCAAACCCCCAGGATAGGTAAGGAGCAGTACCGGGGCTATGAAGAAATCATATTGCTTGATGAAATGATGTCAGGTGTGGTATATATAAACAAACATTACTTTACAAAGCTCATTTGGACCGATGAGACATGAAAGCAGAAATGAACTAGAACGTGTAATTTGATGTGAATGTGTCGATGGATGTGCTCCGTTACATTTGATCTCAATAAAAGGTCACATGGAAAACAAGGCCCTTGAGAGAGAATCTTCGGAGAGATTCAGATGCTTCTAACTTGATTTATGATCTGAAAAATGATTTTAGAAGGCACATGACCTTTGACCTGGTCAATTTAAAATTGAAGCAGCTCATCTTTGTATTGCAGTCCATAAGTGTGTCAAGTATGGTTGAAATATCTTCATTGGTTCATAAGTTATTACAGTAACACAGATTTTACAATTCAAAGGCACTTTGATTTGACCTTTGACCTTTTGGACCCAAAATGTAATTAGTTCATCTTTTTATTACATTCCATAGTTATGCCAAGTTTAGTCAAATTCCGTTCAGCAGTTACAAGTTATCATGGCAACTAAAATCTACTACTTTCGGCTAAAGGTCACATAACCTTTGACCTTTCTCCCAACATCTTATCGGGTTCTTTACTGTATCATAATACATATCTGTACCAAGTTTGGTCAACATCGCTTTAGCGGTTAAAAAGTTATCATGGTAACTAAAATCTACTACTTTCAGCTAAAGGTCACATAACCTTTGACCTTTGTCCCAACATCTTATCGGGTTCTTTACTGTATCATAATACATATCTGCACCAAGTTTGGTCAACATCGCTTTCGCGGTTAAAAAGTTATCGTGGTAACTAAAATCTACTACTTTCAGCAAAAGGTCACATAACCTTTGACCTTTGTCCCAACATCTTATCGGGTTCTTTACTGTATCATAATACATATCTGTACCAAGTTTGGTCAACATCGCTTAAGCGGTTAAAAAGTTATCATGGTAACTAAAATCTACTACTTTCAGCTAAAGGTAACATGACCTTCCTTTGACCCTTTTGACCAAAAATCAAATCAGTTCATCTTTGCATCACAATACACCTTTGCCCCAAGTGTGGTGAAATTCCTTCAGTGGTTCACAAGTTAACGAGATAACAAAAGTGGATCACAGACGGACAGACGCCGCACGCACTGACAAACCGAATACGCAATGCCTCCGGCGCCTTCATCAGCGGAGGCATAAAAACAGGTGGAGTAATCCAAATGAAAAAGACAAAGAAATTGGATCAGCAAGGTTTATCAAAGATTCCTCCAAATCCGCCTTGCGGGGATTTCGCTTCTGAAAACACAGGACGTGCTTTGAGATCTGCCACAAGTTCACAATTCAACTCATCAGGAAAACAACAGGACAGTGATTGGAGGAACTATTGGATATGTAAAAGTGGTGGAATTTTTCACCAACTTCCAACACAATTTTTCACCAACTTCCAACATAATTTTTCACCAACTTCCAACACAATTTTTCACCAACTTCCAACACAATTTTTCACCAACTTCCAACACAATTTTTCACCAACTTCCAACACAATTTTTCACCAACTTCCAACACAATTTTTCACCAACTTCCAACACAATTTTTCACCAACTTCCAACACAATTTTTCACCAACTTCCAACACAATTTTTCACCAACTTCCAACACAATTTTTCACCAACTTCCAACACAATTTTTCACCAACTTCCAACACAATTTTTCACCAACTTCCAACACAATTTTTCACCAACTTCCAACACAATTTTTCACCAACTTCCAACACAATTTTTCACCAACTTCCAACACAATTTTTCACCAACTTCCAACACAATTTTTCACCAATTTCCAACACAATTTTTCACCAACTTCCATCACAATTTTTCACCAACTTCCAACACTATTTTTCACCAACTTCCAACACTATTTTTCACCAACTTCCAACACAATTTTTCACCAACTTCCAACACAATTTTTCACCAACTTCCAACACAATTTTTCACCAACTTCCAACACAATTTTTCACCAACTTCCAACACAATTTTTCACCAACTTCCAACACAATTTTTCACCAACTTCCAACACAATTTTTCACCAACTTCCAACACAATTTTTCACCAACTTCCAACACAATTTTTCACCAACTTCCAACACAATTTTTCACCAACTTCCAACACAATTTTTCACCAACTTCCAACACAATTTTTCACCAACTTCCAACACAATTTTTCACCAACTTCCAACACAATTTTTCACCAACTTCCAACACAATTTTTCACCAACTTCCAACACAATTTTTCACCAACTTCTAACACAATTTTTCACCAACTTCCAACACAATTTTTCACCAATTTCCAACACAATTTTTCACCAACTTCCATCACAATTTTTCACCAACTTCCAACACAATTTTTCACCAACTTCCAACACAATTTTTCACCAACTTCCAACACAATTTTTCACCAACTTCCAACACAATTTTTCACCAACTTCCAACACAATTTTTCACCAACTTCCAACACAATTTTTCACCAACTTCCAACACAATTTTTCACCAACTTCCAACACAATTTTTCACCAACTTCCAACACAATTTTTCACCAACTTCCAACACAATTTTTCACCAACTTCCAACACAATTTTTCACCAACTTCCAACACAATTTTTCACCAACTTCCAACACAATTTTTCACCAACTTCCAACACAATTTTTCACCAACTTCCAACACAAATTTTCACCAACTTCCAACACAAATTTTCACCAACTTCCAACACAATTTTTCACCAACTTCCAACAAAAATTTTCACCAACTTCCAACACTATTTTTCACCAACTTCCAACACTATTTTTCACCAACTTCCAACACAATTTTTCACCAACTTCCAACACAATTTTTCACCAACTTCCAACACAATTTTTCACCAACTTCCAACACAATTTTTCACCAACTTCCAACACAATTTTTCACCAACTTCCAACACAGTTTTTCACCAACTTCCAACACAGTTTTTCACCAACTTCCAACACAGTTTTTCACCAACTTCCAACACAATTTTTCACCAACTTCCAACACAATTTTTCACCAACTTCCAACACAATTTTTCACCAACTTGCAACACAATTTTTCACCAACTTCCAACACAATTTTTCACCAACTTCCAACACAATTTTTCACCAACTTCCACATGGGAGGCCATCTTATATAAGTCCCTTGTATACCTCTTTCCTCTCATTAATCCCCCAAACACTTTTCCTTTTCCTTCAAACTTTTCCCATGTCCATAGTCTCCTCTCCTGTTCTTTCACCGAGTTGAATTTAAATTTTCTTAACTGAACCTCTCACTCCACCACCCACCACTCCCCAGCCAAACAACCAATCCTTCATACATTTGCTACATATGAAGAGCTCTGCCAGTAGTATATGGCAGTCCTATAAGCACATCACGGATACAGCACGACTCATACTAATGAAAGCATAAATCGGTCCACAAGGCACTGGGAAATGGCACATTGTTGGTTTACTGTCTGATTTTACATTCCATGGAAACACCGCGCCCATATCCACAGCCTCCATGAAGGACATACCAATGGGATTCTGCACACTGCCTTGATTTTAGAAGCCGCACAAATAACGGAACGTACCGAGAACCGTTCATCCACACCCGCCCAAACCGACCTCCATCGGTCCAGATGACCACCGACACGAGCCGGTGCCGCAGACCTACAGGACATCAGGTTTACCAATAAATTGTGCGACGGTATCAAGTCGATTGCACCATCGCTGGAGTGGTGGCAAATTTGTGATTCACTGCTAATGAAATCCGCCAACTCAAAATATACAGCAAAATCGCAGCGCCCCATTGTACGGATCCGGAGCCTTTCGGGGAGCGCAATGCACCGACACCGCAGGAATAGTCATCGGTAAATCAGGATTAGTGAGGGCTCAACACTAAAGCAGATGGCATGGCAAACCATGTCGGAAAAAAAGAAGAGGAAGAAAATAAAGACTAAATTAAACGCACATTGGTGGAGTCCGCTTGACCACAACAGGATGACCAGCAACTCAATATGGTGGACACATGTCACCTACGATTTGAAAAACCTGTAAGAGTTGCACTACCGCACCGTACTTTACGGCACCGCACCAATAAACTGAAGGAGGCTTAAATCTTTGTTATTCTTCCCCTCTCAGGTTGCCCCGGCTCGTGTGCGCATCTCCCCGCAGAGCCGTTGCCATTTTAACAGTAAATACCGCCTCCTTCTCAATCACGATGAGCAAAACACTTTGTCACCATCACACCTGTTTGGGATCTAAGTGTGGCCTTAAACACAAGCAAAAAAGATTCGTGTCAGATTTACAACAGTGGAAAAAATAATAATAAAAGGTTGGATTTGGCTGGGCTTGCTTTTCCCTGGAAGTGTTCTTTAAGTGGGTGTCCTCAGCAAAATGATGCTGCAGCATCATCCGATCGTCCAGGTAACCTGCAAGCTAGGGAAGTGGCTGTATGTCAATGGAATTGTGTTCAGACCCCATGTAGGGACCCTAACCTAAACCCAAATTCCAGCCCAAACCCAAATCCTAACCTTAACAATGCGGCATTATCCAATCGTCCAGGTAACCCGCAAGCTAGGTTAGTGGCTGTATCTCAATGGAATTGTGTTCAGACCCCATGTAGGGACCCTAACCCAAACCCAAATTCAAGCCCAAACCCAAACCCAAGCCCAAACCCAAACCCTAACCCTAACAACGCGGCATTATCCGATCGTCCAGGTAACCTGCAAGCTAGGGAAGTGGCTGCATCTCAATGGAATTGTGTTCAGACCCCATGTAGGGACCCTAACACAAACCCAAATTCTAGCCCAAACCCAAACCCTAACACTAGCCCTAACAACGCGGCATTATCTGATCGTCCAGGTAACCCGCAAGCTAGGTTAGTGGCTGCATCTCAATGGAATTGTGTTCAGACCCCATGTAGGAACCCTAACCCAAACCCAAATTCTAGCCCAAAACCAAACCCTAACCCTAACCCAAACCCTATTCCTAACCCGAAGCATAACCTTACCCCTAACCCTCGATATTACCTGCAGGTAGTAGTGTCTATCTTGGTTATCCCTTGAACCCTGTACTGCCCCCGCCCTCTTCTGATGTCCCTGTTCTCTACTGTTGTTGCACTTCCTTCTCTCTCCCCCTCTTGTCTCCCGCTCCCTTTATTATATGTTCTATGTGTTAGGTCTTACACGAGCCTCGAATTCGTATACAAAAAAACCCTAACAACCATAACCCTAACCGCTCAGCTGTATCTCAATGGAAGTGTGTTCAGGCCCCATGTAGGGACCCTAACCCAAACCCCAACCCTAACCCTGTGTTTCATCCTCAATGTGAAATGATCCAACAACAAACTTATCATTTCAAATAGGAACTCTTCATTTGTCAGACTGTGCAGAGCCAAAGGAATTTAAGATTTTCTTTCCGATACCTCAGCGGCATCATAGAGTACGCATCGAATGGGATGTCAAAGGGGATCTCATCCACCAGCGCATGATTGTGTTATTGTAAATACACCACCTCGGGATGCTTTGCAAACAAAATACCCTCACAGCTGGTGCTTGGTCTCCTTTGTAATGCTCCACATGTCCGGTCATCATGTCTTGGCGCCATGACCGAAGTGTCACAAGCAAAATGATTCAGTGACTCTCGGAAATCATTAATTCGACGAGCAAGGCCTAGCGAACACCAGTGCCTGGCAACGGAAGAGCCCCGCAGGTCTGCTCTTCAATGCCAAAGTTGATTGCATTCTGAGGAGAGCTGCTCTTTCATTCATAACTTCCACTAAAGACGCCAAATTCTGACCCTATTACCGTTTCTGGTAACTCAGCTACGTAAGAAAATGCAGACACAGAAGAAGCTATTCAATTCAACGTCCCATTACATATCGTTGTCTTTGATAATCAAGTGCTCGTGGTCACGGACAAAAGGCCTATTCTTGAAAAATATATCATGGGTCCAGATCATCGAACAAGGACGAGTCTTCAATTGGCATCAGAAGAGCAGTTTTATTTTGTCAGATTTGCCCCTGGTAGAGAAATAATCTTCCTCTTCGTATTTTGATTATAATTCCCCTCTCCAATGGGATGGGATGTTCAGACTTTCCTGCAGGAACTATCAAAGTGTACCTTCCGAGCTCACACCAACCGGCATGGCCTTTTCTACAATGTCACTCCGTACGATATTTTGCCTACGGTACCTCTACTCCACTTCCCTTTCACAGGTTCGTTCGTGACACTTCTTACTGAGTTTGGGTAGACTTACAATCCACAACGATAAATCTCAGAGGTTAACATAGATCCATTGACTTCAGGCCTGGTTTCCGTTCCTGCTCTGTCAAATTATTCCAAAAGTCGATGAATCGTCACGTTTGAAACGGTCAACATGGAGAAGAAGGTGGCAAGGAGAACAGTGCGGCGTGAATCGTCCAGAAAAATCAAATGTGACAAAAGCAGACAGGTGATGAAAACAAATAAGGTAAACAAACCAGATGATGGGCTCACAAATGGAACAGCTGCTGATGGGAATAGCTTTGTTATCCTACGGACTGCAAGGAAAGGTCCCAAAAGAGTCGACCCTTGTCTTGCGAAAACATGGGATACATCTCATGCTGTAAAAAATGCACATGCCTCTTACAACTATTCTCCCATCAACCCAAAAATGGGTGAAATGTCACCGGACGCAGTAAGTATTGTACTTGGAGCAAGAGTGAGAATAGGAAAGTGACTCAAAAGTAAGGAATTGTACTGGTAACTGGCAGGAAGAGTCAAACATTAGGAAAATAACAGTAAGAGCCAAAATCCTCCAAATGCAGGCCTGGCTCAACTTGCTCATCGCACACTGCTTCTGGCAAATCCTGCTCAGCGTACAAGGAACCTGGCACAGCGTGGCCACTATGCACGAGGCCTGGCACAATGCCCATTCATCATTCTTGGGGGCCCAGAATAGGACTCGTCTTCAAACATGAGGCCTGGAACAAGGCCTGTTATTTGCATGCACAATAACTAGCATTAGGCGTGCTCCTTATGCACATACGGCTGGGCCTGGTGTTCATGCACACGCAAGGCCGAGTCGTAGGCCTTCTGTTCATGTACCGTCGGGTTTGACAGCACGCATGCTCTTCATACGAGGGTCTCGACGTACTCTGGTCACACGAGGCCCATTTCAATGGCACACAGCTTGACCGACTGCATTGCAGAGCACACGGGGTGTTTCTCTCTATTCAAGAACAAGCAAAGTGAACCTACCGATCCCAGTGAACCTCTCAAAGCAGAGGCGGTAAATGCAAAGGAGCCAATTATATGTGCCCAGTTCTTAGCATATGGCAATATGGCATGCATATGATTCCGGTGTGTACACGAATCTATTGTCATGCTTCCAAAATTGAATTATTGCACACTTCCATTGAAGAAGAAGCATGCGAACAGATGTCACACCCGAAGACCCGTGTACAATGTGTGACTTGTCTCAAGACCTAAACATTTTCCAGAGATTAGACAATTGTGGGAACATACAATATGATGGCTGTCACACTCAAGATGACTTCAAGCACACACACAAACACACACACACACACACACACGTACTCAATGGGCACGGTACAAAAGAAAAATGGCTACAATCAACTTAAAAAGTAACCACACTCATCAGGGAGCATGGGCCTTCACCAAGCAGTCAGAACGTTTCCAATGAAATGGCATAAACTGGAAGGGCCAACTATAACTCATGCCTAACTATGCTGTACCTGTTCCACAATGATCCAGGTAAGACAACCTACACATCGCATCACTAACACTCAGTTCTGATGGAAAAGGGACCCAAAGTAGAACATATATTGTTGATGGTCCTTTCTTAATAAAACAAAAAGTAAACTCTGTGTCCTCCTCTTGCTCCCAATCTTCCCCACATCCCTTATCCTTCCAAGTCTCCCCATACGTTGTCATTCAATCACACTGTTGGTGTGTTCGCTCCCCTGTCCCCCCTCTCTCTCTCCTATTCTTTTTGTTCTGTTATGTCCTGGTCCGTTATGCGTTTTAGCTCCTCCATGAGCCTCGACTTTGCACACAAAAAAGATGTTTTTAATGTCCTGTTAGTTTATTCGTAGACAAAGCACTTAACGAGATGCACCACCACAAGCCGTTAGCAAAAGTTTCCTCCACAATGGTCACACAAAGATGACCAAGTGTTCAATGAGTTAGCTGCGTCGAAGGGTGGTTTGGTCAACCTGTACCAAAATAAAGGTGTGACCTACTTCGTACCGGAATAAGACTATTTCAGTAAAAATCCACGAAGGGAAAGCATAGAGTGTGGGACGCCATGACAAATCAGGCGGAATAACGGAGGAAAAGACCCATCAATACCCCTCAAAGAATGACACAAAACAGCTAAACAGTGGCAGCACCATCGACATTCAGGACATCGTTTTGAGGGTGAACGAGGTGATTTACACTCTGTACATGGAAACAGGTTAGACAGACATTCGTGATTGGAATGCTGGACAACGTTCTTCCCTGTTCTGGCTTCCATTACTCCTGGCTGGCCATCTGGAAAGATCAAACACATATTTTAACATTTCTACATTAGGCAGAGACGTCTTCATTGGATGCGGATTTGTTAAGAAATACATCTTTTTTTCTACACTGCTCAGACACTTAAATTAATGTCTAAAAACGTATTTCTGTCCATGTATCGATCGACACGAAATAATTAATCCCTGGTACCTATTCCAGCAAAATGCAACTTGTGGACAAACACCCCTTGTCTCCAGCTGAAGGTGAAGCGTGTTCTTCCTATATCAGGTGAAATGGTTCTTTCTTCTCATTTTGGGTGAAAATTTTCATTACAGTGTAGCCCATAAGGCAATGTCACCTAGAACAGCGTTTGTCTGTCCATATGTATGTATGTATGTATGTATGTATGTATGTATGTATGTATGTATGTATGCATGTCCCTCACAAACCAATCAGAGCTGAGGATCTGGTCACATGACAGGGGACGCATTTAGTAACCATTACAGTTGCATATCTTACTAAAAGGAAATATAATGACCTTCTGTGGAACGTGTTGGGGTCCCAGCGGGTGTCGTAAGGTACGTAGGCTGTTTCAGAAAGGAGCGGTGTTCAACAAACGGGGTGAAAACTGCGTACTCCCTTTCAGGCGCATCATCGCCGGGCCACCTACGATGCCCGGCGATGACGTCACGCAGCGCCTAGAGATGCAATAGGAAATCAGCGGTGTACAATAACCTTCTTTGGAACGTTTTGGGGACTCAGCAGGTGTAATCTAGGTAAGAGGTTTCAAAAATTCCTCAATAAAATTATGATTTTGAAAGGTGATCTACACGGATCTTGCTCCCGACTCCAGAAGTGAACAGATGATAAGGGTTTGCTGGTTTGATAATATCTCAATACAAATGTGATTTTCAATTATATTTTGTTATATTAATACTCTGGTATTGATTTGTGATTGGAATGATGAACGATGCTGTTTGGAATGAAAAGAGATATCGAGTGTAAAGCAGAATGAGGAAATGACGTAAGGGTTTCCATCCGCGACATTCGCGGATTCCCCATTTGCAGTTTCGCCATTGACTGGATATAGAAACATTCAGACCGGGTACGTTTTTTACACATGTCATTCACGAGCCTGCGGTCCATGCCTGATGTTCGACTGAAGGTGGCACAGGAATGTGGGAATTTATTGGTTCAACGTTTGCCATTCTTAAATTAATTAATTAATCCTTACATTATTTGCTAACTGGAATCCCCACCCAGGTCATACTATCCTCTTCAACTAAAGTATGAAACAAGCCCGGCTACACCGATGTCATACTGTGCATCTTGTTCTTTCCGTTTCGTGCTGTACAAGTTATACACAAATGATGTAGATGCCAGAAAAATAGGTGGAAATGGAACAAAAGCCACGATGTAGGAACTCAATGTCACCATACCGAACAGATGTAGGTTTGGTGCGAATCAACAGTTTTTAAACACTTATAATAATCTGTTGTTACTCTCCAGCACGTGTGATTACACCAAGAAAGAACAAACTGATTTGTAGAAACTGACAGGGTAAAACAGAGAAGACGAAGACGAACTCGACTAAAGTATTTCCCAAAGATGACGAGGAAACAATAGCTTTTCTGCAGTGTGCAATCCTCAAATTTTTAAATCACCGTAAACGTTTCAAGTCCTTTGTTCTAATTTGTGCAGATGGAATGTGCAGCTGGACGATCGTGACATCTTCCGTGATCAAACTTTAGAACATCCAGCTCATTTCACCTTTCATTGTAAGCAAACAAGAGGGATCAATCGTTGTTGCTCCGCAATTAATCTCCTTCACTAATACGACGACTTTCCGAGATACTGGTGACCCAAACTATACCTCATGCAAAACACCTTGAGACATTGTCCGATGTGTTCATCGAATCCGAGCGGTGATGGAATGATGCAAATTGTCTTATTGGAAGCGCAGATTTCATGGAACATTCTTACATGACTGCAACGGCTCTCCAGGAAAAGTGCAAATGGAGCAACATGGTCAATCCTTTGCTCAACCCCATAGAGAAGGTAAATCTAACAGCAGTGCCAACGCGGAGGCATACTTACACTAGAAAGTAGAATTTGATGCGAATGTTTCAATAGATAGGCCTGTGCCCATATTCTAGATGTCAAACCACTTACATTTGATCTCAATTGAAGGTCACATGGAAATTTAAAGGTCCCTTAGAAAACAGAGACAAAAGACATAAGTAGAAGAGACACAACATCAGATGCTTCTAACTTAAGCAATTGTTTAAAAAATCATTTTGAAAGGGCATATAACCTTTGAACTTTGGCCTCGTCGACCTAATATTGAATCAGTTCATCTTTGTATCGCAGTCCATAAGTTTGTCAAGTATGCTTGAAATTTCTTGATTGGTTCATAAGTTATTTCAGTCACACAGATTTTCAATTAAAAGGCACTTGACCTTCAGCCTTTGACCTTCTGAACCCAAAATCGAATCAATTCATCTTTGTATTGAACTCCATAGTTCTACCAAGTTTGGTCAAAATCCCTTCAGCGGTTCACAAGTTATTGCAGAAATGGAAAATCTGCTAATTTCAGCTTTAAGGTCACATGACCTTTGACCCTTTCAGCCCAGAATCAAATCACTTCATCTTTGCATCATAATACACCTTTTTACCGAGTTTGGATTGAAAAAAAACCAGGAAGGGAAATCCACTAATTTCAGTTCAATGTCACATGACCTTTGACCTTTGACCCTAAAATTGTATCACTTCATCTTTGCATCATAGGTTTGCTCTTAATCCCTTCAGAGATTCACAAGATATTGCGGTAAATCTGCTACTTTCACCTAAAGGTTACGTGACCTTTTGACCTTTTGAACCCAAAATGGAATCATTTCATCTTTTCATCATAGTTGTTTAAAAAATCCCTTCTGTGGTTCACAAGTTCTATTGGTAGCAAAAACAGATCACGGATGGACGCACGCATGCACACAACCAGCCACGCACGGATCGATGGAGAGACAACCCGGAAAAACATAAATTAACCAACTCATCCACAACGTTTTGAGACATGTATCGTGCTCTGTATCTTTTGTTTTTTTTCCTCCATCTCTCAATGGTGAAGAATCATTTAAATATATTTTTTAATTCTCACATCCAGATCCATATTCGGATCTTCACCAAAATAAAACGAATTTGTCCGTCACACACGCGAAGAGTCCACCAAGTTTCGTCGGAATCCGTGCACAACTTGAGACATCCTGCTCGCTCAAAGACGAATAAACAAGAAATATGCCGTGCATAGCACAACACTTGTGAAATTCCTAAAATACGTTGTTGACCATTGGCCTATGTTGACCTTTGCCCTATGTTGACCCTTTGACCTAAAAAAAATCAAGAGGATTTTTGCTTATGACCAACTGTACCATTTCATGAAGTTTCGTGAAGGTCGGTTCAAAACTGTGACCGGTAGGTGATTGACAGACAGAACAAGCATTCTGAGTATTGCGCTGCAACACATGTCCCCTACCAAAGTTCAAAGTGCCATAACTTTGTCAAAAATGATCGAATATGCAAATTTATGCACGGTTGATGCTGGTTTTCAAACTTGATCTGAGGTATGCTGAGACACGTGTGTCACGCCTCGCCTCGTTGATAAGCCCGCAAGGTCGCTCCGTGGAGCGGCCTGCACGTGTTGCACTGTGTGAATTATATAATTACCAACTCACGGTCTGAGGTACTGGCGATTCAAGAGATATCCATTTTTTTATGGCACATTGAAGAAGCCAATGCGAGGTTTCTTCTTCCTCAGCTTATCACAACTCTGTCAAATGCGATCGAGTTTTAAAAAGTCAGAATTTGACCAAATCTGTTTTATTCGTTCGTTAATATACCTCAGCTATTGACAAATCTTAAATTAGAATTTTATTTGAGGTTAAAATGACCGCGACAGGTCGTGTCCAACGATGCTTTCAGTCTGTACATGTGATAAATAATTAAATCCGCACACTTGACGCCTCTTCTTCTTCACACAATAACAACTTCTAGCTTCCAGACCGTACATCCAATCATCTTGAAATTTTGCACACTTGTTACTCTTCATGACGTCTACTATAGTATAAAGTTTCACGTCGATCAATAAAGCGATTCAAGAGATATCCATTTTTAAAATATTTTCGTTTAATTAACGATATCTGCCAAACCACGTGAGCTATCGCAAATTCCAAAAGGCCATTTTAGTAGACTGACATGCGGAACAGATCTGTGAAGTTTCCCCTCGATTGGATAAAAAATGAGGGAGGAGCTCGGTTTTAAAGGTTCATGCTTAAAAACGTCATAACTCTGAAACCATGTGACGCATGACGTCATGCTCGCTGACTTTTTTGTTCGTCATGGGTATGCGATTCTGCCTGCAAAGCTTGGCCTCGATCTGTTCAGCGGTTGCAGAGAAAAAGGGGTTTTCGTGTTTTCACCAAAAACAATATGGCGCCAGAACCACGTGGCCTGTGACGTCATAATTACCATTAAAATATTCTACAGACCGAGTCCCTCCTATGGTGAAAATTTGATCTCAATCGGTCCTATTATTGCAGAGAAATCTTTTTTAAAGGAAATTAAAACTTAAAATGGCACTGAGTTAAGGATCATCAGAATTATCAGAATTCCCAAAGTTCAAAGTGCCATAACTTTGTCAAAAATGATCGAAACGTCGTGAAGTTCGAACTTGATCTGTAACTTATCATGAGGAAACCATGTGCCAAGTTTGAAATCATCAGCATTAAGCGTTTAGAAAAAAAAGTCCGGAAAACTGTTGTTTGCATGACGGACTGACGGACTGACGGACTGACGGACGGAGGGACGGCGTGCAAACCTATAGTCCCCTCCGGTGTACACCGGTAGGGGACTAATAACGCACACGACCAAGCAATATACAGGTACTTATATGCAAATATACAATGTACAAATAACAAGCAAACAAACAGACAAGGGTGAAAAGGTAACCTCGGTGGCGGATGTAATAACAGGAATAATGTCTCCTCGGAAAGAATGTGTGCTTCCCATTGCAATGTCCCTCCTGCTACTGCATCAGGTGTAGGTAGTAGGTGTAGGTGTAGGTAGTCAGGTAGTAGTCAGGTTTAGATCAGCCACAGGTTGAAAGTACAAACATACGCGTTAGACATATAAAGCTTCTGTGTGGTGACAAGATTTACAAAAATATGTACTCATCGACTCGAACCCCTTCCCCAACTATAGTCCTGCTTCTTCATCACAAGTCAAATGTACCCATCACTTTACGCTGTGCTATCGATACATGAACCAAGTTCCTTATATTTTCAAGCTCTTCCATGAACTTTGACCTCTGTATTTAAATTTAAAAAAAGATTCATGTTATCAGCAGTAAACTCTCCATTAAAATAGTGCTCCAAGGTTATATTGCCTATAGATACCCAAGAATACGCAAGGAATTTTGGTGCTTAGGAGGAGGCCATTGGGCCCATCAATCCCACACTGCACCAACCCCAGTATAATCACCCATCTACAAACAAGCTACCAACAAATCCCCATATACCCCTCTATCTCAAATGCATCCAGGTACCTATCTAATTCCCATTGAAACTTATTCGCCTCCTCTGCTACCTTTCTTGGGAGACCATTCCATGCATTAACCACCCTCTGACTGAAAACCCCCTTTCTTAAAATTGTCCGAACTCATGTTCTTCACCCTCAAGCTTTGGCCCCTGGACCTAACACCATCCACTCTGCTGGAAATCTCCGCTACACCTATGTTGTCCACGCCCTTCATTATCCGCAACATCTCTTATCAGATCCCCTCACAGTCACCTCCTTCCAATGCATAAAGTCCTGCCTTCTTCAAACATTCCTCACAGCTTAGACTAGCTAGGCCCAGAATCACTCAAGTAGCTTGATGCTGCACCATCTTTTTATCAGCGATATCCTTCCTCCCAGCAGCTTAGATTTCTTAAGATTAAACTGCATCTGCATCCTAATGTGACTACTTACATCTTCCCAGCTCGACATCCTCCCACTCACAGATACTCTTTGCTTTCTATCACTAATCCAGTTTCCAATCCAGTCAGCTACCTGACCGGGCAGCTCCACAACATATGTAGAATATTGTCAAAGAAAATGGTTTAACTGACGTTAACGTTAATGAAAATGGTTAACGAGAAACTCCCTCGCTCCGTTCAATCCCACTCCTCCCTCCAGGTCTTTAGAACAGCTGTTCACCACCATCTATTATTTATCTTCCCCCGTCCAAAACCTTGATCTTTTCTACCCCCGCTAATTCACCCCAGATACACTTTTTTTTGAAATTCCAACTTCTTTCCTGGAAGTCCTTGCAGTGTCCATATGTTTTATACCTCTCCCACCTCCCCCCAAGCCCTCTCCCTCCCACATTTCTCCCCCATGTCCCTGCTCTCAAATGTTGTGTTTGTGTCCTTCCCCCTCTCTCCCCATCTTGTCTACTGCTCCCCTTAATTTGTGTTTTGTGTGTCGGTTTGACTTTTTGTGTGATTAATGTTAGCTCTTTCACGAGCCTCGATCTTGTATACAAAAAAATAAATAAATAAATAATTAAACAGGTAAACAAACCAAATAATACAAAAATAAACTTATAAACAAGTGATATTCCAAAGAACATGAGGTTAACTACCAAAGATTGTTAGAAAGATGCAAAACTCAACCAGGGCAAGTCGAAGGCTTTTCCAGAAACTCAAGAAACCATTCGGCAGGTTTTCCTGTGGCAGCGAGAATGACACGGACAGGTACTTCCCGAACCATGACAAGTGGACTAGTCCCAGGTTGTAAGGATGATGTGCGGATTCTCGCAAGACCATGCATTCCTCCTCGAGTGACAGGTGGGTTCCACTGTATTGTTGTGGAGTACAGAAGATTATTTAGGGCAAACTCTGATACCCATGGGTGAAAGAAACAGAGAGATGGTCACGGAATCATTGTCCTGGCCGCCATCTTTTGTCCATTACCCTGAGCATTATCATGGCTGTTTGTCTTAATGGCTTCATTAGCCGTACAAAAAATGGTCAATAGGAAACTTGTGGAAAACGAAATACTTCCAATAAAAAGCCAACAAATGAAATAATACTGAAAAAAACAATGAGCTGATATTCTTGGTCCCTCGACTTTTGGGTGATATGAGGAATAGAAATCTGTAATATGAAAGCTAAATCTTTAACGGTTCTTGAAATATCGTGAACACAAGCCAAGTTACAGGATGGTTGCCATGGCAACAGAACTCAGCCAATCACAGCCGTGATCTCATCAGCTTGAGATAATGTCACGATGAATATTTATCTGCAATATGAAAGCTAAATGTTCAACAGTTTTTGAAACACCACGTACACAAAAGTACATGGACAGATGATCGGTCGGTCGGTCAGTGGGTCGGGTGTCGGTCAGACAGAGCTCATTTAATTGTCCCCCATCTCCGACCTTGACAGATGGGTGGGGGACAAAACAACAACAAACCTTTACTGGCAGAGATAAAAACTGAAGTGAATAAGGAAATACAAAGAATGATTGAGAAAAGGAAAAAATAATGTCGAGACAGAAGACAAAGCATCAAGGAGCATCAGTGTTCAGCTTCAGTGGAGGTTGGAACGAGCGAGCTTTACAGGACCCCTTTAACAGTCACATGACCTTGCCAACTTTCCAGCTAAACTGACATTTATTTACCTTTTTGGAATGCTTTCTGAACGTCAGAGGTGAAGCAAAATAAAACTGGTCACACATTCAATGAGATCTCAAGAGAATTCAGATATTGAGGAATGAAATCCCAAGATCCTGGTTTTCCTTGCCTTGCGCCGCACTTAAAATATGCTCCGAGAAGCAGCGCAGAGATGTATTCAGAACTCATTCGTTCTTGCAAATACGTTCCGAGCATCACCGAGATGTGGGTAGCTCGCCAATACATTATTCATCCACGGATGCCCATTGTGGGTTGGAACAGAGCTACGTCCCCCACCCAGAATGAAGGGAGGATCGTTCCGTATCCCGCAGGGAATGGCGAAGCCTTGTAGCCACAAACACAGTGATTCACCAAGGCCTGGAATTACACAGTCCCAAATATAACGCGTACAGTTCTCCAGTCCATGTATAGTAAAAGTCTTTCCTGGAATGCAGACACGTATTTCATTAAGGAAATAAAATAAACATTTGCTTCCCAAAGAGAGCCTGAAATATTGACTGGTGACAACACCAGGAATACAAATAACGGATAAATGTTAAAAACTTGAACATAAATAAAGGCTCAAAGATTAAACTATTGAAAGAGTTGCATTTTCCTGCTTTCTGGAATGGTTTTGGGTTATTAAAGTGGAACAAATTGTTACAGATTCCTCCATTGCTCTGAAAAGGGACTTTTTGAGGGTTTGCTCGTCCTCAATTCACTCCAAAAACCAACTTTTGGATCCGAAAAGTCACAAACGAGGCTTACGGGCCTGCGACGTCAAAACAAACAAAAATCGCAGGCGAACCGTTCGCAACGTGACAAAGCGACGCGTCCTCGCTGATGTTAAGAATCATTAAATGTTGCAACCCTTACTATCGCTCGGTGAACTCTGAACATTCCGCTATAGCTAGATTCCGAAGTACGGCAGTGGGAGTAGTGGGAGTGGTGGGGAGTTCCTTACCCAGCATCCCCAGCACATGCACAAGCACTTCAAAGGAAATCACGACTTTTCTCACGACACACACGATCAGCGCAGAGCGCAGACACCAATTCGTCACTTCTTCTCGGTAAGTTGCGCGGTGAGTTGAACTTTACCGGAACCAAACGCGAAATTAAAACAAAAAACCACAAGCAGTCACGCTCTCGATGAAAGCACAAAGACAAAACAAGAAATACTGCATGCAACGAAATCCCTTCGCTCTACTTGCGCCCCTGCAGCGAGCGAGACAATGCTTGGAATGCAGGAAGTCGAGACAAAGTTTTGGAGCCAAACTTACCGCTACCTTCTTGACTGTCACGGAACATGTTTGGGGATTGTGCCTCCAAAGGGTGAGAGGGCCTTCAGGGAGTTGGGTAGATGCACGGTATCCTTCAAATCGAGGTTCTCGCGCTTTCGGCAGATTCCAACTGGTGATTTCCTCCAGAAAAGTTTCCACAAATAACAGCCGGGTCGGCCCAGTTCCCGGCCCTGCCTCCGAGGACCAGCGCCGCCCTCTGCGCCACTCACGGGGCCCACGGCTCGCTCTCCCTGCCAACACAAACTACAAAGTCGAAACGTCCCTCCGTCTCTCAGAGCCCAGGACTCCCCTTCTCCTCCTTGCTCCAAAGCGTGTACCCTTGTCAGGAGAAACAACAGGTAAAAGGGTAGATCACAGATCCATATTGGTTTTTGCTCTCTCTGTGTTACACAAGCACAAAGCCATGACTCCGTCGGTGCCTTGATTTCGGGTTGTTAGGGTTAGGGTTAGAACGGTGAGCTCCTAGTGGTCAGGAGCTCCTCGGAGTGTTAGGGTTAGGGTTAGGGTTAGAACGGTGAGCTCCTAGTGGTCAGGAGCTCCTCGGAGTGTTAGGGTTAGGGTTAGGGTTAGGGTTAGGGTTAGAACGGTGAGCTCCTAGTGGTCAGGAGCTCCTCGGAGTGTTAGGGTTAGGGTTAGGGTTAGGGTTAGGGTTAGGGTTAGGGTTAGGGTTAGAACGGTGAGCTCCTAGTGGTCAGGAGCTCCTCGGAGTGTTAGGGTTAGGGTTAGGGTTAGGGTTAGAACGGTGAGCTCCTAGTGGTCAGGAGCTCCTCGGAGTGTTAGGGTTAGGGTTAGGGTTAGGGTTAGGGTTAGGGTTAGGGTTAGAACGGTGAGCTCCTAGTGGTCAGGAGCTCCTCGGAGTGATTTTACATCTGCCTCTCGGCTCAAATCCCTCATGCTGTTTACAACACTTCCTTCCCTATTCTTTGTTCCTCGTACCCTCTGGCTCCCACTGCAATGGGAGCAAAAGGCACAGCAGGAAAAGAACCGAGTACACAAAGTTTAGAAAAGAGCAAAGCAACGGAAGGATTGAGTAAGAATAAAGAATTCAGATTTTCCATTCTGCCCCCACTCATCTTGGATATGTGACAGCCAAGCTCATCCTGTGGGTCGGCCAAAACAGCACACCCAGCATGGCGGTACTCCCACTTCCTCATCTTAAAAATCCCACTCACTCCGTCCCGGGAAAAACAAAACTACACAAGCAAGTCGTCAACTCAAGTCTATCGGCCCCGTTGCTCCACATATTTGACAGAAACCTTCATTTTGCCTGGACATCTGCCGCGGAAGCATCTTTATTCGAAGTGTGCATGGGAAGAAAGCTGCTAGGGGAAGGAGGGATGTGAGAGTGGGCACGGAGAGAACCCCGAGGAAAAGAAAGAAAAGGAGAATGTGGAGGAGGTTGGCAGTGGGGTGTGCATACGTAATAAGTAATATGGATGGTTGCAACATTCCAACTAAACGTGAAAAATCAGGCCATACATGGCTTCTCCACAGGGCATTACGTGAGACCACCACCCAAAATGGGCTGTGACCAATGGTCACGTGGATCTACACAAGTACACATCAACAAAGTAGTTTGTCTTAATGGTTTCTTTTTTAGTTTTTTGTATAAAAGATCGAGGCTCGTGTAAGAGCTAACATGAATCGCAAAAAGACGAACTGACACATAAAACATAAGATAAAGGGGGCGGGAGACAAGATAGGGAGAGAGAGGGAAGCAAGTACAACAAGTACAACAGTAGAGAACAAGGACATCGGGAGATCTGTGGGAGGGAGAGGGCTTGGGGGGAGGAGGCACGGGAAGGGGGGGGGGGGTGGGAAAGGTATAAAACACATGGACACAGCTAGGACTTCCAGGAAAGAAGTCGGAATTTCAAAAAAGTGGAAAGGAATAATTTCCTTAATAAGGAAAACAAAATAATTAACATGAAAATGTGAATTGTGGAGGAAAATAAAATCCAGAACGAAGCCAAAGGACATCCTGAGTGAAAGGGGCGGAAAACAAAAACTTTCAGTGGCAAAGACAACAAAAAGTGAAGGTAGAAATAGAAAGGTAGTAGGGAACAGGTATCGACAGAATACATTTAGCAGAGTGGAGGAGGAGGGTAGTGGGAGGATAACGGAACAAAGAAAAGTCAGCAAAGACAAATGTTTTATAGGATTGATCAACGACTCACAAGGAAGACTGATTTCCCATGGGACGATATATATACCGAAGCTGTTGTGACATAATCTATTCTGTAGATGTGAATGAAACACGGACCATCCGTGAAGCCAACAGTGAAGCCTGGCTCGGCCCACGTGACTATCTATCTATGAATTACGTACTATTGGAACGTTCTTTTTTAAACTTCGACACTTTAGACTGCTGAGACCCTTTAGACCTTTGACGACCCTTTAACTACTGAAAGTGAATCGGGCCCCCCTGTGGCTCCCTCTCGTTACATTGAGTCGGGTATTTTAAAGGCTGACTTTAAGCAGTTAAGACCCGTTAGACATTTTAGACCTTGTAGACACCATTAGACATTTACATCATTTAGACCCCTTAAACCCCTCTGCACCTTTAGACTCCTTGAGACCCCCTAAACCCCAAATACCCCATTAGCTCTTTAAGATCCCACAAGTCCCCTAAAATCCTAAATACCCATAAGACCCTTTGGAATCCTTTGACACTTAAGACAAATAAGACCTTGTAGACCCCAAATAACCCTTAGACTCTCCTAAGGTCCTTATGATCCTATAAATCCCATTAAACCATTTATAACACCTAGGCCCCTAAGAACCTGCAGACCCTATAGACTGCTTTGGAACCATTAAGACCCATACGACCCCATTAGACACATGATAACCTTAAGACCCTATAGACCTCGTTAGACCCTTTAGAACTCAAAGAACCCTAAAACCCTCAAGAATCCAAAGACTCCAATATATCCTTTAATCTAATAAGACCCTTTAGAACCACAAGACCATTAAGACACATAAGACCCCGTTAGACCCCATTAGACCCTTTAGAAACATAAAACCCTCAAAACCCCCAAGAGCCTATAAGATCCTGTTAGATCCTTTAGAACCCCAAGACTTCCGAAACTACTAAGATTCCATAGACACTTTAACTGCTAAGTCCCCATTAGATATTTTAGAACCCGAGGACCTTTAAAACCTCCAAGACCCTATAGACCCCATTAGACTCTTTAGAACCCTAAGACTCTATTAGAACCATTGGATGCCTATTTACATTCAAGACTCATAGACCCTTAGACCCCTATTTCCTTTAAGACCCTTTCGACACTTAAGACCCCTTCACCCTTTGAACATTTACACTGCTTAAGTCACTTGACCCCCTTTAGACCACTTTCACCCTTCAGACCATACATCCATTTTTTCCCGGACATGTCCCCCTTTTTGGTCCTTACATTTCCGTCCGGCCAGGTTTTTTAATATCGGAAAGAGTCCGGGATTTTGCCATTTTGGATTTTGGATGCCAAAAATGATCTTGCCATTTTGTTTTGCTTTTGCATTTTCAAAGGGATACATTTTAAGATTCGGGATACTTTTTGAACCTTATTGAAACGATTAAATCATTTTTGTACATTTTCTTAAGGTGATAAAATGCGGTTGTGTAATGTTTGGACCAGGAGAGTTTGATACAAGTCTGTACTACTCCATCATGGCTTACAGGATGTGTTTGAACATCTACACTCGCGTCTCCACTTCCTGTCCAACCTCACAGTGAGAGAGAGACTACAGTCGCGTGCTCAGTCCGCGATTCAGTGTGTTTTCTGAGTCCCTACCATAAGCACTTTTTTTTTTTTTTTTTTTTTTTTACGACACCCAAACACAATGCCAAAACGAAAGTGTAAATTCCCTGCTGAACTAAAGATAAAATTTACGTTTATTCAAAATAGTCAAGGAGAATGAGAAGCCGAGTGTTTGATATATAGAGTTGGTATGCCTCTGTGGCAAATAAAGATGTGCTATTGATTTACAACCTCATGTGGACTCGGACAAACACAATACTTCCAGGAAAAATTCAGTATTTGGACTGGAAGAATGGCGGTTTGCAGTCAAAATTAATCTTGGTTCAGAACACACGTAATTAGACCACGATACGATTGCTTAATATACGATAAGATTGCCTTTCAGAAGTGTCCTCTTTTTTGAAGTGTCCTCTTTTTTGAAGTGTCCTCTTTTTTGAAGTGTCCTCTTTTTTGAAGTGTCCTCTTTTTTGAAGTTCCCTCTTTTTTGAAGTGTCCTCTTTTTTGAACTGTCCTCTTTTATGAAAGTTCAAATATAGTAACCCTACTTCAGACGCTTTAAATATGTCAGACAGCTTTAGACCCCTTTAGACTGCTTGGACCGTGAGACATTTAGAGCTTTAGACCACTTTCACCATTTTAGAAACGCTGGATCCCTTTAGTTGCACTTATACCCCTTAGATATTTACATCCTTTAGAGATTACACTCTTTTTAAACCATTTAGACCCTAACTATTATTGAAATGTACCCTTTAAACATTTAAACCCTTTAAACCTTCAGACCCTTTAAATTAAACCATCTAGAACCTTTTAGACGCACACCGCCAAACATCGATGGTTTCTTGCAAAACTCTGACTATACTTTTTCATCAAGTAATGTGTAAAGTGTATATATATATATATATACAAGCAGTGCACCCTACCTAGGGAGTGGGTACTCTGCTGGTATATATATGAAAAAATCAGTTCATTTTTAGATCAAGCATGTGTGGATGGAGGCTGGCATCAGCCGATTGGTTGAAAAGACTGCACTACTCCTCCAACAATTGGGGTCATTTCTTCATTAATGATCTATCCAACTCTCTGGAAAATCCTTTCTATCTCTTTTCTGATGACTCCACTCTCTGCCGCTCCATATCTCAACCCTCAGATCGGCAGGCAGAAGCTTCTTTACTCTCCGCAGACCTGGATAACATCACAAACTGGTCAAACAAGTGGAACATGTCTTTCAATCCTGACAAATCTCACACTCTCACTTTGTCGCTCTGTAATGACCGCCTGGACAACCCTCCCATCTACTTTCTCAACAATCCTCTCCAAGAAGTTCTGTCACTCAAGATTTTGAGTTCTCACTATCTGCCATGATCTTTCCTGGGAAAACCACATTTCCAAGCTGGCCTCCAAAGCCAGTCGCCGACTGGGCATCCTTCGTCATTCGAAGTCCTTTCTGGGCACCTCTGAGCTTCTCACCACATACAAAGCTTTCATCTGCAGCTCAATGGAATACTGTTCTCCCCTCTGGGCCGGTGCTCCTGCCTCACACCTAGCTCAGCTTCACGCTGTTGAAACCAAAGCTTTCAGAATCATTGGAATCTCCCGCGATGAAGCTAACTCTGAGGGCGTTTCGCTCACTCACCGCTGGCAGGTTGGTGGACTTTCTGTCTTCTACTGACTCCTCTCCGGCCTTGCTCCCCCTGCTCTGTCTGTGCTCTCTCCCCCAAATATTCCTGAAGGACGCACAAGATCTGCCAGCAACCCTCTTCTGGTGAAACTACCAAAATCTAGGCTCTCTGCTCACCTTTACTCTTTCATTCCTCTTTTCTCCCGACTCTGGAACAAACTCCCTCACTCTCTTCAATCGCTCTCCTCCCTACAGGTCTTTAAAACAGCTGTTCACCACTATCTCTTATCTTCCCCCATCCAAAACCTTGATCTTTTCTACCCCTGTTAATTCACCCCAGATCCACTTTTTTAAAATACCGACTTCTTTCCTGGAAGTCCTGGCTGTGTCCATGTGTTTTTTTAATTCTTCCACTCCTCAACACCCTCCCAACGCCTCCCCCCCTTCCCATGCCTCCTCCCCCCAAGCCCTCCCCCTCCAACAGATCTCCCGATGTCCCTCTTCTCTGCTGTTGCACTTGTGTGCTTCCCTCTCTCTCCCATCTTGTTTCCCGCTCCCTTTATTATATGTTTTATGTGTCCGTTTTTATTTTTTGTCATTATTGTTAGCTCTTATACGAGCCTCGATCTTGTATGCAAAAAAACCCAAAAAAAAACGCACCTTTACAACCCACCCTTGAAACCCACCTCTGCATAATACACCTGTCCAATCCGCCTGTACAACCCGCCTGTGCATGATCCTGCCTGTACAACCCACCTGTACAGCCCACCTATGCAGGAACCTGCCTGTGCATGAACCCACCTGTGCATTAAACCACCTGTACAACCCACCTGTGAAACCCACCTCTGCATAACACATCTGTCCAACCCGCCTGTACAACCCGCCTGTACAACCCTCCTGTACAACCCTCCTGTACATGAACCCGCTTGTGCATGAACCCACCTGCGCATGAACCCACCTGTGCATGAACCCACCTGTGCATGAACCCACCTGTGCATGAACCCACCTCTACAACCCGTCCATCAATTCATCCAAAAATATTGTGATTGTCCAATCCCATTGCAATGTTTGTTGCACTGCAACCTTTAATAAAATTTATTTAATGCACACTCAAACCTGGAGCCATGACGATAGGTCGTTGGTAATATCACCTGGTCACGTGACAAATTTGTTGACTTTCCAATAGAGACAGATCACATTTCCCTTGATATTTACAAGGCCTCTAGGTTACCTTTTCTGACAAGTATTTCACAACTCAGTGAAAAAATGGATCCTCACCTCTGCATTCATGAGGAAATCCCATAATGGTTCAATAAATCATTTTCCGGCATTATCAGCGGAACAAAATGGTAAATATGAAACTTGGAAACTTGGAAAAATCCCATTAAAATTACTTACTCTGGAAAAAGCATTTCCTATGCACATTTAAACCGATTCCATCAAGGTCCGGTTGGGACCAAATGAACTCGCAAGTTCTTCACCTGACTTGCCCAGGTAGAAATAACAAATTATAAGAAGAACATCCCTACATCTTGGGACAATGAGAGGAGGATGCGGAGATCAAAAAAAACATCTTGAGCACTGCAAACGCTGGGTCAACGTTACGAAACCAGTTTGGTTGTTCTTGGGGTCCACCCATGATCCATGCAACATGAAGTCAACCACCCACAAGCTGTCTTGTTTGTCTGTTTAGTGGTGGAATGATCACAATCTTAACAGAGACTCATTCCCCGTAGATAACCTGCCATCACACCTGTCCACACACCTCCAGAGGCTCCATGTCAAATGGAAATCCATAAAATTTGACTTTCAAGACACAAAATCAGTGCAATCCTCCCAGGAGAGCTTTCCTCCATCACACTAGTCACTCCTACATCCCTGCATCATCCAACCAAGTTACTCGAACTACCTCCCTGGAAATTCCTGTGCATTATCTCACTCTTGCTTTTCAGGTTACGCACAGTTATCCTCTTCCAGCTTTTGCCTGCACCAACATCCCATTGGTAACGACTTTTCTCAATACTCCTGTTCAATCCTCCACTTCTCTCTCTCCATTCACAATTCCAAGAGCGCAACGTTTCCTTTTAGCAACATTCCAACACTCCAGAAATCAAACATCCATTGCATCCGAGCCAAATGTCTCGCTTCCTTCTCCTGCCTCAAGTTGAATCCCCACGTGGAAGGAGAACAACTTGTTTCAAGGAAGGCAGAAAATTCAATAACGTGCCGTTTAATCAGTCGCCATTAGTGCGCAAATGATTCGCTTGCTTCGGAAACCGCTGCCGAAAAGGCAAGCCGCAAAATTAATGGCAGCCTACGGATTGTTCCAGCTGAGTACTGGAGATAACCAACTAAAGTCTTCTATTGCAATAAAGTCATAAAATATATATATATATATAAAATAATAAACAAAAAATAAAATAAAAATAAATAAATAAATAACGTTATTACCTCCGCCACCAAAGGTGGATGGAGGTTATGTTTTCACCCCCTTTCTGATTGTCCGTTTGTTTGTTTGTTTGTTTGTGAACAAAATATCTCAAAAAGTTGTGGATTCGGACGAAATTTGGCAGAGATGTAGCGTATGTGACAAGCACGAAATTATTGGATTTTGGTGAAGATCCGGATTCGGATTCGGCTACCAGAATTTTTTAAGTGATTCTTCACCATTGGGAGATTGGGACAAAAACGATACATAGCAGGATATCTCAAAAAGTTGTGGACGGATTTGGACGAAACTTGATGGACAGGTTGAGTGTCTGACAAGGACAAACAGATTAGATTTTGGTGAAGATCTTAATATGGATTCGGATATGAGAATTATTTAATTTCTTAATTAACTCTTCACCATTGGGAGATGCGGCCAAAAACGATACATAGCAGGATATCTCAAAAAGTTGTGGACGGATTTGGACGAAACTTGGTGGACAGGTTGAGTGTCTGACAAGGACAAAGAGATTCGATTTTGGTGAAGATCTTAATATGGATTCGGATATGAGAATTATTAAAATTTTTAATTAATTCTTCACCATTGGAAGATAGGGCCAAAAACGATACATAGCAGGATATCTCAAAAAGTTGTGGACGGATTTGGACGAAACTTGATGGACACGTTGAGTGTCTGACAAGGACTAATAGATTCGATTTTGGTGAAGATCTTAATATGGATTCGGATATGAGAATTATTTAATTTTTTAATTAATTCTTCACCATTGGAAGATAGGGCCAAAAACGATACATAGCAGGATATCTCAAAAAGTTGTGGACGGATTTGGAGGAAACTTGATGGACACGTTGAGTGTCTGACAAGGACTAATAGATTCGATTTTGGTGAAGATCTTAATATGGATTCGGATATGAGAATAATTTAATTTTTTAATTAACTCTTCACCATTGGGAGATCGGGCCAAAAACGATACATAGCAGGATATCTCAAAAAGTTGTGGACGGATTTGGACGAAACTTGATGGACACGTTGAGTGTCTGACAAGGACTAAGAGATTCGATTTTGGTGAAGATCTTAATATGGATTCGGATATGAGAATTATTTAATTTTTTAATTAACTCTTCACCATTGGGAGATCGGGCCAAAAACGATACATAGCAGGATATCTCAAAAAGTTGTGGGCGGATTTGGACGAAACTTGGTGGACAGGTTGAGTGTCTGACAAGGACAAACAGATTCGATTTTGGTGAAGATCTTAATATGGATTCGGATATGAGAATTATTTAATTTCTTAATTAATTCTTCACCATTGGAAGATAGGGCCAAAAACGATACATAGCAGGATATCTCAAAAAGTTGTGGACGGATTTGGACGAAACTTGATGGACACGTTGAGTGTCTGACAAGGACTAATAGATTCGATTTTGGTGAAGATCTTAATATGGATTCGGATATGAGAATTATTTAATTTTTTAATTAACTCTTCACCATTGGGAGATCGGGCCAAAAACGATACATAGCAGGATATCTCAAAAAGTTGTGGGCGGATTTGGACGAAACTTGGTGGACAGGTTGAGTGTCTGACAAGGACAAACAAATTCGATTTTGGTGAAGATCTTAATATGGATTCAGATATGAGAATTATTTAATTTTTTAATTAATTCTTCACCATTTGGAGATCGGGCCAAAAACGATACATAGTAGGATATCTCGAAAAGTTATGGATGGATTTGGACGAAACTTGGTGGACCGGTTGTGTGTGTGACAAGGAAGAATCGATTCGATTTTGGTGAAGATCTTAATATGGATTCGGATATGAGAATTATTTAATTTTTTAATTAACTCTTCACCATTGGGAGATAAGGCCAAAAACGATACAGCAGGATATCTCAAAAAGTTGTGGGCGGATTTGGACGAAACTTGGTGGACAGGTTGTGTGTGTGACAAGGAAGAATCGATTCGATTTTGGTGAAGATCTTAATATGGATTCGGATATGAGAATTATTTAGTTTTTTTATTAATTCTTCACTATTTGGAGATCGGGCCAAAAACGATACATAGTAGGATATCTCGAAAAGTTACGGATGGATTTGGACGAAACTTGGTGGACCGGTTGTGTGTGTGACAAGGAAGAATCGATTCGATTTTGGTGAAGATCTTAATATGGATTCGGATATGAGAATTATTTAATTTTTTAATTAACTCTTCACCATTGGGAGATAAGGCCAAAAACGATACATAGCAGGATATCTCAAAAAGTTGTGGGCGGATTTGGACGAAACTTGGTGGACAGGTTGTGTGTGTGACAAGGAAGAATCGATTCGATTTTACTGAAGATCTTAATATGGATTCGGATATGAGAATTATTTAGTTTTTTTATTAATTCTTCACTATTTGGAGATCGGGCCAAAAACGATACATAGTAGGATATCTCGAAAAGTTACGGATGGATTTGGACGAAACTTGGTGGACCGGTTGTGTGTGTGACAAGGAAGAATAGATTCGATTTTGGTGAAGATCTTAATATGGATTCGGATATGAGAATTATTTAATTTTTTAATTAACTCTTCACCATTGGGAGATAAGGCCAAAAACGATACATAGCAGGATATCTCAAAAAGTTGTGGGCGGATTTGGACGAAACTTGGTGGACAGGTTGAGTGTCTGACAAGGACAAACAAATTCGATTTTGGTGAAGATCTTAATATGGATTCAGATATGAGAATTATTTAATTTTTTAATTAATTCTTCACCATTGGGAGATCGGGCCAAAAACGATACATAGTAGGATATCTCGAAAGGTTATGGATCGATTTGGACGAAACTTGGTGGACCGGTTGTGTGTGTGACACGGAAGAATCGATTCGATTTTGGTGAATATCTGAATATGGATTCGGATATGAGAATTATTTCATTTTTTAAGTGATTCTTCACCATTGAGAGATATGGCCAACCAGGTGGAGGTATGCTCTCTAGTGAGTGCCGTTCTAGTTTCTTTATTTATTTATTTCCAAAGCAATCTCTGGGCGATTGATCCGAGGCAATTTGTTTTTCTCTGTAAAGTGACCTCGAGAATATTTATCCACCAAAGACGGTTCGTCATTTGCCTGGTGGTTTTCCAGCTTCCATCACAGCAAGAAAAACTGAGTTTTAAGGACGACTTGAAGAAACGGACGATTTAGTTCTGGGGTTCGATCTGTGCCTTTGATGCATCGTTACAAGATTGTTTGGATTCCTTAATTAGCGAAATGCCTGTGGTTAACACCAACCACTACTGGATTGCAGCCAACTCGGTTGGGCAGGACGATTTATCCTGGAGCAAAAGCTTCACGCAAGCCTTGGAAGTGTTGCTCACGTTCCGAATTCTCTGATGTTTTGAGTCGCGTTTGCAGCCACAAATTTTCGGTTTTAACAATTATTATTCCTACTCTTCTTGTACTCGACAATGTTGTCTTCTGGCTGAGTCTTCACTCACATATTTTATATATGTATGTATGTATGTATATATATATATATATATATATATATATATATATATATATACATACATATATAAAGTCTGAGTCTTCACTCACTTCCCCTCCCTTTCCCCTCTCTCCATCCCTTCCCTTCCTCACCCTTCCCTCCTTCCCCTCCCCCTCCCTCTTTCCCTCCTTCCCCTTCCCCATCCATTCCCCTCTCTCCATCCCTTCCCCTCCTCTCCTCCCCTTCCCTTCCCTTCCCCTCCCTCCTTCCCTCCCCTTATCCCTCTCTCCCTTCCTCTACACCTCTCTCCATCCCTTACCCTCCTCTCCTCCCCATTCCCTTCCCCTCCCTCCTTCCCTCCCCCTATCCCTCTTCTCCCTTCCCCTCCCTCCTTCCCTCCCCTTATCCCTCTCTCCCTTCCTCTACACCTCTCTCCATCCCTTACCCTCCTCTCCTCCCCATTCCCTTCCCCTCCCTCCTTCCCTCCCCCTATCCCTCTCTCCCTTCCCCTACACCTCTCTCCATCCCTTCCCCTCTCTCCATCCCTTCCCCTCCTCTCCTCCCCTTCCCTTCCCCTTCCTCCTTTCCTCCCCCTATCCCTTTCTCCCTTCCCCGATACCTCTCTCCATCCCTTCCCCTCCTCACCCTTCCCCCTCTCTCCATCCCTTCCCCTCCCTCCCTCTCTTCCCCTCCCTCCCTCTCTTCCCCTCCTCAACCTTGCCTCCTTCTCCTCCTCTCCTCCCTCTCCCTCCATCCCTTCCCCTCCTCATCGTTCCCCTCCTCGTTCCCCCCACAATTATATTCGGGAATATAAATTTATGATGTCATCGCTCACGTGGTCTGGCAGCCACATTGGATCAAAGAAAAAAAATGTTCAAAAACAGAAGAGTTGGCTCGCAACAAGTTGACTGCGCAGGGTAAGTATTCTATGAATACCATCTAGTGTTATTGCTGCATTCAGAGACAAAACTTTGTTCGGAACAGCTTCTGCAGAAAAAGAAATATATATATATATTGTGGCGGACACGAAAGCACTGACACGGTGACATCACCCCGCACACCAAGTGGGGATGGGCCACGCCAGGGAGAGAGGCGTGGCCTCACGATATACGCGGAGCGCGCAGCCCTGAGCAGCTTAGTGCTGCAGTTTGAGTACTTTGAATAAAGACTCTTTTATGAACCGCGTTGTCCGCTTGCTCTTTGCGTAAACATTAGCGTGCGCAGCATCGCGCTTTATATGGTGACCTCGACGTTGGATCTGCCGTAGCGATCCTTCCGAACACGACGCCATTGCAATGGCCAACGACAAGGCAATGGCGATTAAACTTCCCGAATTTTGGGAGGCCCAGGCCGAAGTCTGGTTCGTTCAAGCCGAAGCCCAATTTCAGCTTCGGCGCCTCACCAACGACGACATGCGCTACTGCCACGTCGTCGCCTCCCTCGGGCCCGGCACGGCCGCTCGAGTTGTGTCCGTCCTTCGCCACCCACCGGACGGCCACAAGTACGAGGCACTCAAGCGGCTACTCCTAGCCACGTTCGGCCTCACGGACGACGCACGGGCCGACCGCCTCCTGGATCTCCCCGAGCTCGGCGACACGCGCCCGTCGGTCAGAATGGACCATATGCTGTCACTGTTGGGCGACGAAGCCCCTGGTTCTCTATTCCGGGTGCTTTTCCGTCGCCAACTTCCAGCGCAGGTTCGCCTCGCGTTGGCCGGGACCGGGCTAACGGAACCCCGAGCATTGGCGGCCGAGGCGGACAAGTACTTCGCCGCTTCGGACACGCGGGCGAGAGTCGGCGTGGCCGTCACGGCCCTCGTGGCTGATGCTGATAATGCTGCTGATGCTGCTGTTCCACAGCATCAGCTTATACAGCATACGCAGCATGCTGATACGCACCTCGTGACCGCCGCCACGCCCCGCCCACCGCCGCGGCGAAAACCGCCACCGAGGGGAAACCCGCCAACTCCACCGGCCTGGTGGAGCCAGCCGCGCTCCTCCAGCTCCACCACCTGGTGCTGGTTCCACGCCAAGTTTGGCCACGAGGCTCGGCAATGTCATCCGCCATGCTCTTTCAACAGGTCGGGAAACGCCCGGGCCGGCGCTCAATAGTGGCGATGAGCGCCGGTCGTTCGAGCAGCCTGCTGTTCATAACGGACACCTTATCCGGGCGCCGTTACCTGTGCGACACGGGAGCGCAGGTGAGTGTCGTTCCCGCCGGCACGTCGGACAAGCATGCCGCGGGCGGGGGCCCCACGCTGCTTGCCGCGAACGGGACGCCCATCCGTACGTACGGAAAACGCTGCCTCTCTCTGCGGTTCGGAGGGCAGGTTTTCCGATGGACGTTCGTCACCGCCGACGTGCCCATGGCACTGCTTGGCGTGGACTTCCTGTGCGCTAATGGGCTCCTGGTCGACGTAAAGCGCAGACGTCTTGTCCAGGCCGAGACGTTCAGCTCGCTCGCTTGTGCGCTGCCCAGCTCTTCGAGCAGCTCAACGAGCGGTTTGCCGAACGGTTCGGTTCCGGCCACGTTGGTCTGTACGCTTCCGGCAGTGGACGCATTCACCCGCCTCCTCGCCGGCTTCCCGGCCCTCACGCGGCCCACCTTCTCGGCGGGGGCCGTCAAGCACGGGGTGGCCCATCACATCCCCACCGTCGGGCCACCGGTCTACGCCCGGGCACGCCGCCTCGAGCCAACGAAGCTGGCGGTGGCAAAAGCGGGGTTCGCTACCCTGGAGCGACTCGGCATCGTTCGGCGCTCAGAGAGCGCTTGGGCGTCGCCGCTGCACATCGTGCCGAAGCCCGGCGGGGGATGGCGACCGTGCGGGGACTATCGCCATCTCAATGACGCCACCACCCCCGACCGCTACCCCGTCCCCCACATTCAGGACTTTTCCGCCCGTTTGGCGGGCATGTCCTTCTTCTCGAAGGTGGACCTCATACGCGGCTACCATCAGGTCCCCGTCAGGCCGGAGGACGTCCCGAAGACGGCGGTCATCACGCCATTCGGACTCTTCGAGTTCCTGCGGATGCCCTTCGGTCTGAAGAATGCGGCTCAGGCGTTCCAGCGACTGATGGACAGCGTCCTGCGCGACTTGGATTTTGTCTACGTCTACCTGGACGATATCCTCGTCGCCAGCGCGTCCCGCGAAGAGCACCTACGCCACCTCCGCACGCTCTTCGAACGCCTGGGCCAGCATGGCCTGATTGTGAACCCCGCAAAGTGCCGGTTCGGCGCCGCCATAATCGATTTTCTGGGGCACCGTGTCACCAGGCACGGAGCCGTCCCCCTGCCGGCGAAGGTGGAGGCGGTGAAGGGGTTTCCGCGCCCCCGCACGATCAGAGGGCTGCAGGAGTTCCTGGGCATGGTGAACTTTTACCATCGGTTCCTGCCCCGTATCGCCCGGCTCCTGCGCCCCCTGCACGAAGCTCTCCGAGGTAAGCCGGGCAAAGGCGACATTACCTGGACCGAGCAGATGGACACGGCGTTCACGGGCGCGAAGCTCGCCTTGGCTAACGCCACCATTCTCGCGCACCCGGCGCCCTATGCACCGATCGCCCTCACCACCGACGCCTCGGACTACGCGGTGGGCGCGGTGCACGAGCAATGGGTGCGTGGAGCTTGGCAACCGCTGGCGTTCTTTAGCCGGCAGCTTCACCCGCCCGAACGCCATGACAGTACCTTCGACCGCGAGTTGCTCGGGCTTCACTTGGCAGTCAGGCACTTCCGCCATCTGCTCGAGGGCCGTGCGTTCACGGCCTTCGTCGACCACAAGCCGCTGATCTTCGCGATGGGCAAGGTCACCGAGCCGTGGTCGGCCCGGCAGCAGCGTCACCTCTCGGCCGTGTCCGAGTACACGACGGACATCCGGCACGTCGCGGGGAAGGACAACCCGGTGGCGTATTGCCTTTCCCGGGCCGTCGCCCACGCAGTCCACCTCGGCATCGACTATGCCCGGATGGCAGCGGACCAGGCCGCTGACCCCGATGTCCAGGCCTTGCGGACCGCCATCACGGGCCTCCGAGTCACCGAGGTGCCGTTCGACGGCGCGGGCGCGGCCCTCTTGTGCGACGTCTCCCTCGGGCGTCCTCGCCCCATCGTGCCCGCGGGCTGGCAGCGCCAGGTGTTTGACGCCATCCACGGCCTGTCCCACCCGGGCGCGAGGGCCTCCCAAAGGTTGATCGCCGACAAGTTCGTCTGGCATGGCCTCCGGAAGGCCGTCCGCGGCTGGGCCAGGACGTGCCTCCCGTGCCAGCGCGCCAAGGTGCACCGGCACACCCAGGCCCCGTTGGCCCCGTTCACGGTGCCGGAACGCCGGTTTGACCACGTCCACGTGGACCTGGTGGGACCTCTGCTCCCCTCGCGGGGTTTCACCCATGTCCTCACCATGGTGGACCGCACCACCCGGTGGCCGGAGGCCGTGCCCTTGGCGTCGACGACGGCGGCGGACGTCGCGCAGGCTTTCATCGCCACCTGGGTCGCCCGGTTCGGCGCCCCCTCAGACATCTCGTCCGACCGCGACCCCCAGTTCACCTCGGAGCTCTGGGGGTCGGTCGCGCAGGGGCTCGGGGGCTGGCTGCACCGAACCACGGCATACCACCCCCAGGCTAACGGCCTGTGTGAGCGATTTCACCGCTCATTGAAGGCCGCGCTCCGGGCCACCCTCCACGACGGCGGCTGGGTCGACAGGCTCCCCTGGGTCCTGCTGGGCCTCCGGACGGCGCCCAAGGAGGACCTGCGCGCATCCGCGGCGGAGTTGGTCTTCGGGCAACCGCTGCGGGTGCCGGGCGAGTTCCTCCCCGACTCCACGGCACCATGGTCCGCGGCACAGCAGCGCTCCGCTCTGCAAGAGACCGCCCAGAGGTTCGCCCCGGTGCCAACGGCATGCCACGGGCACCCACCGACGCACGTCGCCCCGGAGCTTCGCACGGCGGAGTACGTCTTTGTCCGCCACGATGCCCACCGGACACCACTGCGGCCCCCGTACGACGGGCCTTTCTGCGTGCTGGAGACCGGGGCGAAGCACTTCACCCTGGACATCGGCGGTACTCCTGACCGCGTTTCTGTAGACCGCCTCAAGCCGGCCCACCTCGACGTGAACCATCCACCGCCAGTGGCCCGACCCCCGCGTCGGGGCCGCCCCCCTGCGGGCGGACCCCCGGTACCGCCCAGCCCCGCCGCCACGCCGCCCCCCGGTCCTGCTGCCGGAGGCATCCCAGATGGCATCCCTGCATCCCAGACGCCGCCAGTCGCCAGGGGGCGCTTCGGCCGGGTCATCCGTTTGCCCCGCAAACTGACCCTTCAGGTGCGCGGGGATTCTGGGGGGGCGCGTGTGGCGGACACGAAAGCACTGACGCGGTGACATCACCCCGCACACCAAGTGGGGATGGGCCACGCGAGGGAGAGAGGCGTGGCCTCACGATATACGCGGAGCGCGCAGCCCTGAGCAGCTTAGTGCTGCAGTTTGAGTACTTTGAATAAAGACTCTTTTATGAACCGCGTTGTCCGCTTGCCCTTTGCGTAAACATTAGCGTGCGCAGCATCGCGCTTTAATATAATTTTACTTCCTTTGGAAGTAGACAGAACAATTAAAGTGAAGGTACGTGAGTCAGAGCGAGGACAATAAGACGCCAAACCAAGCAAGCGGCGGGCGGATTGTGCGAAGGACAAGTCATTTAATGGGAAAGATGTCTGGCATGTAATGGGAAATTGAAAAGTTGTATCCTTCCAAAGGAATCAAGCTGCTCAAACAACTTCGTTTCCAAATGCAGAGAAAACCCACAATGACAATTTAAGACGAAACTCTCTCCTACATCCTGGCAGACACAAGATAAACATTTACGGAGATTGTCGTCTTCCGCTACAGCCTGTAAATTTACAGAAGAAAAGGATTGAGCACCTCGTTGTCTTTCAAGGTCGACCAGCTTTGTGCAGTATGCAACACCTGCCACTTCTGAACACACGCCAGAGCATTGACAGCAGAAAATATGGATTTTGGGCTGCCCTGTTAATCATGGAAAGTGATTGACGATGGCGGCTTCCAGCCATTCTGGACGTCAGTCTGGAGCACCTGAGCTGCTTACCTTTTGAAGTTTCAAAATATGAAAAAAAGTCTTTCTGCAGGAGGAAGTTATGGGAATGCGGTAAAGATGAAAATGGAGTGGAAAACGTAAAAAAAAATTTTTACGATGTTCACAATCCGGTCTGTGATTGAATAATAATTGAAACTGCCAAAATCAAGACTCTCTGCTCACCTTCACTCTTTCATTCCCCTTTTGTCCCACCTCTGGAACAAACTCCCCCACTCCCTTCAATCCCACTCCTCCCTCCAGATCTTTAAAACAGCTGTTCACCACCATCTCTTATCTTCCCCCATCCAAAACCTTGATCTTTCTACCCCCGCTAATTCACCCCATGTCCACTTTTTTGTAATTCCAACTTCTTTCCTGGAAGTCCTTGCAGTGTCCATATGTTGTATACCTCTCCGACCTCCCCCCCCAAGCCCTCTCCCTCCCACAGATCTCCCGATGTCCCTGCTCTCAAATGTTCTGTTTGTGCTTCCCCTCTCTCCCCATCTTGTTTACCGCTCCCATTATTATACGTTTTATGTGTCTGTTTGATTTTTTTGTGTGATTAATGTTAGCTCTTTCACGAGCCTCGATCTTGTGTACAAAAAACAAACAAAAAAAAACTAGATTTTGTCTTCGTACAAATAATTTATTTTTAGTCTGTGTCCAAGATTTGCTCCCCCTGGTAGTGCATCCTGGATGTGGATTCTATTTTTACATGCGTAAGAGAAGTGAAAAGTGCGGTTAAGCAATTGGTTCACTTCTGTCTGCCTGTCTGCCAAACAGACAGTCTGTCTGTCTGAAAAGTACAAACGTCGATTTATGATCGACAAACATTTTGATTTCAATTGAAGGTTTTATTTTGAACACGAATAAAAAAACTACCCTGTAGTTTAGTAGTACTTTGTCTTTCATTTCATCCTGATTGCACAAATACAGGGAGGAGTGAGATAATTATCGGCTTCACCGCTTCATTATTCGGCTATGTCCGTCCGTCCATCCAAAATGAAGAACCTTTCGAACCCACTGTGTTTAATGCGACAAGGTTCTAAAGGGTACTTCTAATGGGTTCCAAAGGGCAATTCTAAAGCATTATGCAGGTGATTGTAAAGGCTAATTGTAAAGGGTAATTGTAAAGGGTAAATGTAAAGGGTAATTCCAAAGGGTAATTCTAAAGGATAATTGTAAAGGCTAATTCTAAAGGGTAATTCTAAAGGGTAATTCTAAAGGGTAATTCTAAAGGGTAATTCTATAAGATAATTCCAGAGGGTAATAACTAAAAGGTAATTCTAAAACGTAATTCCAGAGGCTAATTCTAGAGGGTTATTCCAAAGAGTAATTCTTAAGGATAATTATTCTAAAGGATAAATCTAAAGGGTAATTCTAAAGGGTAATTCCAAAAGGTAATTCTAAAAGGTAATTCCAGAGGGTTATTCTGAAGGGTTATTCCAAAGGGTAATTTGAGACGGTTCTAAAGGGCAATTCTAAAGTGTAATTCAAAACGGTAATTCCAAAGGATAGATCTGAAGGGTTATTCTAAAGGGTAATTGTAAAGGGTAATTATAAAGGGTGATTCTAAAGTGTGATTCTAATAGGTAATTCTAAAAGGTAATTCTGGAGGGTAATTCCAAAGGGGTATTCTAAAGGGTGATTCTAAAGGGTGATTCTAATAGGTAATTCTAAAAGGTAATTCTGGAGGGTAATTCCAAAGGGGTATTCTAAAGGGTGATTCTAAAGGGTATTTCAAATGGGTAATTCTAAAGGGTAATTATAAAGGGTGATTCTAAAGGGTGATTCTAAAGGGTGATTCTAAAGGGTATTTCAAATGGGTAATTCTAAAGGGTAATTATAAAGGGTGATTCTAAAGGGTGATTCTAATCGGTAATTCTAAAAGGTAATTCTGGAGGGTAATTCCAAAGGGGTATTCTAAAGGGTGATTCTCAAGGGTAATTCTAAAGGGTAATTCTAAAGGGTAATTCTAAAAGGTAATTCTAAAGGGTAATTCTAAAGTGTAATTCTAAAAGGTAATTCTAAAGGGTAATTCTAAAAGGTAATTCTAAAAGGTAATTCTAAAGGGTAATTCTAAAGGGTAATTCTAAAGGTAATTCTGAAGTGTAATTCTAAAGGGTAATTCTAAAGGGTAATTCTAAAGTGTAATTCTAAAAGGTAATTCTAAAAGGTAATTCTAAAGGGTAATTCTAAAGGGTAATTCTAAAGGGTAATTCTAAAGTGTAATTCTAAAGGTAATCCTGAAGTGTAATTCTAAAGGGTAATTCTAAAGTGTAATTCTAAAGGGTAATTCTAAAGGGTAATTTTAAAGGGTAATTCTAAAGGGTAATTCTAAAGGGTAATTCTAAAGGGTAATTCTAAAGGGTAATTCTAAAAGGTAATTCTAAAGGGTAATTCTAAAGTGTAATTCTAAAGTGTAATTCTAAAAGGTAATTCTAAAGGGTAATTCTAAAGTGTAATTCTAAAAGGTAATTCTAAAAGGTAATTCTAAAGGGTAATTCTAAAGGGTAATTCTAAAGGGTAATTCTAAAGTGTAATTCTAAAGGTAATTCTGAAGTGTAATTCTAAAGGGTAATTCTAAAGGGTAATTCTAAAGTGTAATTCTAAAGGGTAATTCTAAAGGGTAATTCTAAAGGGTAATTCTAAAGGGTGATTCTAAAGGGTGATTCTAAAAGGTAATTCTAAAGTGTAATTCTAAAAGGTAATTCTAAAGGGTAATTCTAAAGGGTAATTCTAAAGGGTGATTCTAAAGGGTGATTCTAAAAGGTAATTCTAAAGGGTAATTCTAAAGGGTGATTCTAAAAGGTAATTCTACAGTGTGATTCTAAAAGGTAATTCTAAAGTGTAATTCTAAAGTGTAATTCTAAAAGGTAATTCTAAAGTGTAATTCTAAAAGGTAATTCTGAAGTGTAATTCTAAAGTGTAATTCTAAAGTGTAATTCTGAAGTGTAATTCTAAAGGGTAATTCTAAAGTGTAATTCTAAAGTGTAATTCTAAAGGGTAATTCTGAAGTGTAATTCTAAAGGGTAATTCTGAAGTGTAATTCTAAAGGGTAATTCTAAAGTGTAATTCTAAAGTGTAATTCTAAAGTGTAATTCTAAAGTGTAATTCTAAAGGGTAATTCTAAAGTGTAATTCTAAAGTGTAATTCTGAAGTGTAATTCTAAAGGGTAATTCTGAAGTGTAATTCTAAAGGGTAATTCTGAAGTGTAATTCTGAAGTGTAATTCTAAAGGGTAATTCTGAAGTGTAATTCTGAAGTGTAATTCTGAAGTGTAATTCTAAAGGGTAATTCTAAAGTGTAATTCTAAAGGGTAATTCTAAAGTGTAATTCTGAAGTGTAATTCTAAAGGGTAATTCTGAAGTGTAATTCTAAAGGGTAATTCTAAAGGGTAATTCTAAAGGGTAATTCTGAAGTGTAATTCTAAAGGGTAATTCTAAAGGGTGATTCTAAAAGGTAATTCTACAGTGTGATTCTAAAAGGTAATTCTGAAGTGTAATTCTAAAGGGTAATTCTAAAGTGTAATTCTAAAGTGTAATTCTAAAGGGTAATTCTGAAGTGTAATTCTAAAGGGTAATTCTGAAGTGTAATTCTAAAGGGTAATTCTAAAGTGTAATTCTAAAGTGTAATTCTAAAGGGTAATTCTGAAGTGTAATTCTAAAGGGTAATTCTAAAGGGTAATTCTAAAGGGTAATTCTAAAGGGTAATTCTAAAGGGTAATTCTAAAGGGTAATTCTAAAGTGTAATTCTAAAGGGTAATTCTAAAGTGTAATTCTAAAGTGTAATTCTAAAGGGTAATTCTGAAGTGTAATTCTAAAGGGTAATTCTAAAGGGTAATTCTAAAGGGTAATTCTAAAGGGTAATTCTAAAGGGTAATTCTAAAGGGTAATTCTAAAGGGTAATTCTAAAGGGTAATTCTAAAAGGTAATTCTAAAGGGTAATTCTACAAGGTAATTCTAAAGGGTAATTCTAAAGGGTAATTCGAAAGTGTAATTCTACAAGGTAATTCTAAAGGGTAATTCTAAAGTGTAATTCTAAAGGGTAATTCTGAAGTGTAATTCTAAAGGGTAATTCTAAAGTGTAATTCTAAAGTGTAATTCTAAAGGGTAATTCTGAAGTGTAATTCTAAAGGGTAATTCTAAAGGGTAATTCTAAAGGGTAATTCTAAAGGGTAATTCTAAAAGGTAATTCTACAGTGTGATTCTAAAGGGTAATTCTAAAGGGTAATTCTGAAGTGTAATTCTAAAGGGTAATTCTAAAGGGTAATTCTAAAGTGTAATTCTAAAGGGTAATTCTAAAGTGTAATTCTAAAGTGTAATTCTAAAGGGTAATTCTGAAGTGTAATTCTAAAGGGTAATTCTAAAGTGTAATTCTAAAGTGTAATTCTAAAGGGTAATTCTGAAGTGTAATTCTAAAGGGTAATTCTAAAGGGTAATTCTGAAGTGTAATTCTAAAGGGTAATTCTAAAGGGTAATTCTAAAGGGTAATTCTAAAGGGTAATTCTAAAGGGTAATTCTAAAGGGTAATTCTAAAGGGTAATTCTAAAGGGTAATTCTACAGTGTGATTCTAAAAGGTAATTCTAAAAGGTAATTCTAAAGTGTAATTCTAAAGTGTAATTCTAAAGGGTAATTCTGAAGTGTAATTCTAAAGGGTAATTCTAAAGGGTAATTCTAAAAGGTAATTCTAAAGGGTAATTCTAAAGGGTAATTCTGAAGTGTAATTCTAAAGGGTAATTCTGAAGTGTAATTCTAAAGTGTAATTCTAAAGGGTAATTCTAAAGTGTAATTCTAAAGGGTAATTCTAAAAGGTAATTCTAAAGTGTAATTCTAAAGGGTAATTCTAAAGGGTAATTCTAAAGGGTAATTCTGAAGTGTAATTCTAAAGGGTAATTCTAAAGGGTAATTCTAAAGTGTAATTCTAAAAGGTAATTCTAAAGGGTAATTCTGAAGTGTAATTCTAAAGGGTAATTCTAAAGGGTAATTCTAAAGTGTAATTCTAAAGTGTAATTCTAAAGGGTAATTCTGAAGTGTAATTCTAAAGGGTAATTCTAAAGGGTAATTCTAAAGGGTAATTCTGAAGTGTAATTCTAAAAGGTAATTCTAAAGTGTAATTCTAAAGGGTAATTCTTAAGTGTAATTCTAAAGGGTAATTCTACAGTGTGATTCTAAAGTGTAATTCTAAAGGGTAATTCTGAAGTGTAATTCTAAAGGGTAATTCTAAAGGGTAATTCTAAAGGGTAATTCTAAAGGGTAATTCTAAAGTGTAATTCTAAAAGGTAATTCTAAAGGGTAATTCTAAAGGGTAATTCTGAAGTGTAATTCTAAAGGGTAATTCTAAAGGGTAATTCTAAAGTGTAATTCTAAAAGGTAATTCTAAAGTGTAATTCTAAAGTGTAATTCTAAAGGGTAATTCTAAAGGGTAATTCTACAGTGTGATTCTAAAGGGTAATTCTGAAGTGTAATTCTAAAGGGTAATTCTAAAGGGTAATTCTAAAGGGTAATTCTAAAGGGTAATTCTAAAGGGTAATTCTAAAGGGTAATTCTGAAGTGTAATTCTAAAAGGTAATTCTAAAGTGTAATTCTAAAGGGTAATTCTAAAGGGTAATTCTGAAGTGTAATTCTAAAGGGTAATTCTAAAGTGTAATTCTAAAGTGTAATTCTAAAGTGTAATTCTAAAGGGTAATTCTGAAGTGTAATTCTAAAGGGTAATTCTGAAGTGTAATTCTAAAGGGTAATTCTGAAGTGTAATTCTAAAGGGTAATTCTAAAGTGTAATTCTAAAGTGTAATTCTAAAGGGTAATTCTGAAGTGTAATTCTAAAGGGTAATTCTAAAGGGTAATTCTAAAGGGTAATTCTAAAGGGTAATTCTAAAGGGTAATTCTAAAGGGTAATTCTAAAGTGTAATTCTAAAGGGTAATTCTAAAGTGTAATTCTAAAGTGTAATTCTAAAGGGTAATTCTGAAGTGTAATTCTAAAGGGTAATTCTAAAGGGTAATTCTAAAGGGTAATTCTAAAGGGTAATTCTAAAGGGTAATTCTAAAGGGTAATTCTAAAGGGTAATTCTAAAGGGTAATTCTAAAAGGTAATTCTAAAGGGTAATTCTACAAGGTAATTCTAAAGGGTAATTCTAAAGGGTAATTCGAAAGTGTAATTCTACAAGGTAATTCTAAAGGGTAATTCTAAAGTGTAATTCTAAAGGGTAATTCTGAAGTGTAATTCTAAAGGGTAATTCTAAAGTGTAATTCTAAAGTGTAATTCTAAAGGGTAATTCTGAAGTGTAATTCTAAAGGGTAATTCTAAAGGGTAATTCTAAAGGGTAATTCTAAAAGGTAATTCTAAAGTGTAATTCTAAAGTGTAATTCTAAAGGGTAATTCTGAAGTGTAATTCTAAAGGGTAATTCTAAAGGGTAATTCTAAAAGGTAATTCTAAAGGGTAATTCTAAAGGGTAATTCTGAAGTGTAATTCTAAAGGGTAATTCTGAAGTGTAATTCTAAAGTGTAATTCTAAAGGGTAATTCTAAAGTGTAATTCTAAAGGGTAATTCTAAAAGGTAATTCTAAAGTGTAATTCTAAAGGGTAATTCTAAAGGGTAATTCTAAAGGGTAATTCTGAAGTGTAATTCTAAAGGGTAATTCTAAAGGGTAATTCTAAAGTGTAATTCTAAAAGGTAATTCTAAAGTGTAATTCTAAAGTGTAATTCTAAAGGGTAATTCTGAAGTGTAATTCTAAAGGGTAATTCTAAAGGGTAATTCTAAAGGGTAATTCTGAAGTGTAATTCTAAAAGGTAATTCTAAAGTGTAATTCTAAAGGGTAATTCTTAAGTGTAATTCTAAAGGGTAATTCTACAGTGTGATTCTAAAGTGTAATTCTAAAGGGTAATTCTGAAGTGTAATTCTAAAGGGTAATTCTAAAGGGTAATTCTAAAGGGTAATTCTAAAGGGTAATTCTAAAGTGTAATTCTAAAAGGTAATTCTAAAGGGTAATTCTAAAGGGTAATTCTGAAGTGTAATTCTAAAGGGTAATTCTAAAGGGTAATTCTAAAGTGTAATTCTAAAAGGTAATTCTAAAGTGTAATTCTAAAGTGTAATTCTAAAGGGTAATTCTAAAGGGTAATTCTACAGTGTGATTCTAAAGGGTAATTCTGAAGTGTAATTCTAAAGGGTAATTCTAAAGGGTAATTCTAAAGGGTAATTCTAAAGGGTAATTCTAAAGGGTAATTCTAAAGGGTAATTCTGAAGTGTAATTCTAAAAGGTAATTCTAAAGTGTAATTCTAAAGGGTAATTCTAAAGGGTAATTCTGAAGTGTAATTCTAAAGGGTAATTCTAAAGTGTAATTCTAAAGTGTAATTCTAAAGGGTAATTCTAAAGGGTAATTCTACAGTGTGATTCTAAAGGGTAATTCTAAAGGGTAATTCTAAAGGGTAATTCTAAAGGGTAATTCTGAAGTGTAATTCTAAAAGGTAATTCTAAAGGGTAATTCTAAGGTGTAATTCTACAAGGTAATTCTAAAGGGTAATTCTAAAGTGTAATTCTAAAGGGTAATTCTAAAAGGTAATTCTAAAGTGTAATTCTAAAGGGTAATTCTGAAGTGTAATTCTAAAGGGTAATTCTAAAGGGTAATTCTAAAGGGTAATTCTAAAGTGTAATTCTAAAGGGTAATTCTGAAGTGTAATTCTAAAGGGTAATTCTAAAGGGTAATTCTAAAGGGTAATTCTAAAGGGTAATTCTGAAGTGTAATTCTAAAAGGTAATTCTAAAGTGTAATTCTAAAGGGTAATTCTGAAGTGTAATTCTAAAGGGTAATTCTAAAGTGTAATTCTAAAGTGTAATTCTAAAAGGTAATTCTAAAGTGTAATTCTAAAGGGTAATTCTAAAGGGTAATTCTGAAGTGTAATTCTAAAGTGTAATTCTAAAGGGTAATTCTGAAGTGTAATTCTAAAAGGTAATTCTAAAGGGTAATTCTAAAGGGTAATTCTAAAGTGTAATTCTAAAGTGTAATTCTAAAAGGTAATTCTAAAGTGTAATTCTAAAGTGTAATTCTAAAAGGTAATTCTAAAGTGTAATTCTAAAGTGTAATTCTAAAGTGTAATTCTAAAGGGTAATTCTAAAGTGTAATTCTAAAGGGTAATTCGAAAGTGTAATTCTACAAGGTAATTCTAAAGGGTAATTCTAAAGTGTAATTCTAAAGTGTAATTCTAAAGGGTAATTCTGAAGTGTAATTCTAAAGGGTAATTCTGAAGTGTAATTCTAAAGGGTAATTCTAAAGTGTAATTCTACAAGGTAATTCTAAAGGGTAATTCTGAAGTGTAATTCTACAAGGTAATTCTAAAGGGTAATTCGAAAGTGTAATTCTACAAGGTAATTCTAAAGGGTAATTCTGAAGTGTAATTCTAAAGGGTAATTCTGAAGTGTAATTCTAAAGTGTAATTCTAAAGTGTAATTCTAAAAGGTAATTCTGAAGTGTAATTCTAAAGTGTAATTCTAAAGTGTAATTCTAAAGTGTAATTCTAAAGGGTAATTCTAAAGGGTAATTCTGAAGTGTAATTCTAAAGTGTAATTCTAAAGGGTAATTCTAAAGGGTAATTCTAAAGGGTAATTCTAAAGGGTAATTCTGAAGTGTAATTCTAAAGTGTAATTCTAAAGGGTAATTCTGAAGTGTAATTCTAAAGGGTAATTCTAAAGGGTAATTCTGAAGTGTAATTCTAAAGTGTAATTCTAAAGGGTAATTCTGAAGTGTAATTCTAAAGGGTAATTCTAAAGGGTAATTCTAAAGGGTAATTCTAAAGTGTAATTCTAAAAGGTAATTCTGAAGTGTAATTCTAAAGGGTAATTCTAAAGGGTAATTCTGAAGTGTAATTCTAAAGTGTAATTCTAAAGTGTAATTCTAAAGTGTAATTCTAAAGTGTAATTCTAAAGGGTAATTCTGAAGTGTAATTCTAAAGGGTAATTCTGAAGTGTAATTCTAAAGGGTAATTCTAAAGTGTAATTCTAAAGTGTAATTCTAAAGTGTAATTCTAAAGTGTAATTCTAAAGTGTAATTCTAAAGTGTAATTCTAAAGGGTAATTCTGAAGTGTAATTCTAAAGGGTAATTCGAAAGTGTAATTCTACAAGGTAATTCTAAAGGGTAATTCTAAAGGGTAATTCTAAAGTGTAATTCTAAAGGGTAATTCTGAAGTGTAATTCTAAAGTGTAATTCTAAAGGGTAATTCTGAAGTGTAATTCTAAAGTGTAATTCTAAAGGGTAATTCTGAAGTGTAATTCTAAAGTGTAATTCTAAAAGGTAATTCTAAAGTGTAATTCTAAAGTGTAATTCTAAAAGGTAATTCTAAAGTGTAATTCTAAAAGGTAATTCTAAAGTGTAATTCTAAAGTGTAATTCTAAAAGGTAATTCTAAAGTGTAATTCTAAAAGGTAATTCTAAAGGGTAATTCTAAAGTGTAATTCTAAAGTGTAATTCTAAAGTGTAATTCTAAAAGGTAATTCTAAAGTGTAATTCTAAAGTGTAATTCTAAAAGGTAATTCTAAAGTGTAATTCTAAAGTGTAATTCTAAAGTGTAATTCTAAAGGGTAATTCTAAAGTGTAATTCTAAAGGGTAATTCGAAAGTGTAATTCTACAAGGTAATTCTAAAGGGTAATTCTAAAGGGTAATTCTAAAGTGTAATTCTAAAGGGTAATTCTAAAGTGTAATTCTAAAGTGTAATTCTAAAGGGTAATTCTAAAGGGTAATTCTAAAGTGTAATTCTAAAGGGTAATTCTGAAGTGTAATTCTAAAGTGTAATTCTAAAGGGTAATTCTGAAGTGTAATTCTAAAGGGTAATTCTGAAGTGTAATTCTAAAGTGTAATTCTAAAGGGTAATTCTGAAGTGTAATTCTAAAGTGTAATTCTAAAGGGTAATTCTGAAGTGTAATTCTGAAGGGTAATTCTGAAGTGTAATTCTAAAGTGTAATTCTAAAGGGTAATTCTGAAGTGTAATTCTAAAGTGTAATTCTAAAGGGTAATTCTAAAGTGTAATTCTAAAGGGTAATTCTGAAGTGTAATTCTAAAGGGTAATTCTGAAGTGTAATTCTAAAGGGTAATTCTGAAGTGTAATTCTAAAGGGTAATTCTGAAGTGTAATTCTAAAGTGTAATTCTAAAGGGTAATTCTGAAGTGTAATTCTAAAGTGTAATTCTAAAGGGTAATTCTAAAGTGTAATTCTAAAGTGTAATTCTAAAGGGTAATTCTAAAGTTTAATTCTAAAGTGTAATTCTAAAGGGTAATTCTAAAGGGTAATTCTAAAGTGTAATTCTAAAGTGTAATTCTAAAGTGTAATTCTAAAGGGTAATTCTGAAGTGTAATTCTAAAGGGTAATTCTGAAGTGTAATTCTAAAGGGTAATTCTGAAGTGTAATTCTAAAGGGTAATTCTGAAGTGTAATTCTAAAGTGTAATTCTAAAGGGTAATTCTGAAGTGTAATTCTAAAGTGTAATTCTAAAGGGTAATTCTAAAGTGTAATTCTAAAGGGTAATTCTGAAGTGTAATTCTAAAGGGTAATTCTGAAGTGTAATTCTAAAGGGTAATTCTGAAGTGTAATTCTAAAGGGTAATTCTGAAGTGTAATTCTAAAGTGTAATTCTAAAGGGTAATTCTGAAGTGTAATTCTAAAGTGTAATTCTAAAGGGTAATTCTAAAGTGTAATTCTAAAGTGTAATTCTAAAGGGTAATTCTAAAGTTTAATTCTAAAGTGTAATTCTAAAGGGTAATTCTAAAGGGTAATTCTAAAGTGTAATTCTAAAGTGTAATTCTAAAGTGTAATTCTAAAGGGTAATTCTGAAGTGTAATTCTAAAGGGTAATTCTGAAGTGTAATTCTAAAGGGTAATTCTGAAGTGTAATTCTAAAGGGTAATTCTGAAGTGTAATTCTAAAGTGTAATTCTAAAGGGTAATTCTGAAGTGTAATTCTAAAGTGTAATTCTAAAGGGTAATTCTAAAGTGTAATTCTAAACTGTAATTCTAAAGGGTAATTCTAAAGTTTAATTCTAAAGTGTAATTCTAAAGGGTAATTCTAAAGGGTAATTCTAAAGTGTAATTCTAAAGTGTAATTCTGAAGTGTAATTCTAAAGTGTAATTCTAAAGGGTAATTCTAAAGTGTAATTCTAAAGTGTAATTCTAAAGGGTAATTCTAAAGTGTAATTCTAAAGTGTAATTCTAAAGGGTAATTCTAAAGGGTAATTCTAAAGTGTAATTCTAAAGGGTAATTCTGAAGTGTAATTCTAAAGGGTAATTCTGAAGTGTAATTCTAAAGGGTAATTCTGAAGTGTAATTCTAAAGGGTAATTCTAAAGGGTAATTCTAAAGGGTAATTCTAAAGTGTAATTCTAAAGTGTAATTCTAAAGGGTAATTCTAAAGTGTAATTCTAAAGTGTAATTCTAAAGTGTAATTCTAAAGGGTAATTCTAAAGTGTAATTCTAAAGTGTAATTCTAAAGTGTAATTCTAAAGGGTAATTCTGAAGTGTAATTCTAAAGTGTAATTCTAAAGGGTAATTCTAAAGTGTAATTCTAAAGTGTAATTCTAAAGGGTAATTCTAAAGTGTAATTCTAAAGTGTAATTCTAAAGGGTAATTCTAAAGGGTAATTCTAAAGTGTAATTCTAAAGGGTAATTCTGAAGTGTAATTCTAAAGGGTAATTCTGAAGTGTAATTCTAAAGGGTAATTCTGAAGTGTAATTCTAAAGGGTAATTCTGAAGTGTAATTCTAAAGTGTAATTCTAAAGGGTAATTCTGAAGTGTAATTCTAAAGGGTAATTCTAAAGTGTAATTCTAAAGGGTAATTCTAAAGTGTAATTCTAAAGGGTAATTCTAAAAGGTAATTCTAAAGTGTAATTCTAAAGTGTAATTCTAAAGTGTAATTCTAAAGGGTAATTCTGAAGTGTAATTCTAAAGTGTAATTCTAAAAGGTAATTCTAAAGTGTAATTCTAAAGGGTAATTCTAAAGTGTAATTCTAAAAGGTAATTCTAAAGTGTAATTCTAAAGTGTAATTCTAAAGTGTAATTCTAAAGGGTAATTCTGAAGTGTAATTCTAAAGTGTAATTCTAAAAGGTAATTCTGAAGTGTAATTCTAAAGTGTAATTCTAAAAGGTAATTCTAAAGTGTAATTCTGAAGTGTAATTCTAAAGTGTAATTCTGAAGTGTAATTCTAAAGGGTAATTCTAAAGTGTAATTCTAAAGTGTAATTCTAAAGTGTAATTCTGAAGTGTAATTCTAAAGTGTAATTCTAAAGTGTAATTCTAAAGTGTAATTCTAAAGGGTAATTCTGAAGTGTAATTCTAAAGTGTAATTCTAAAAGGTAATTCTGAAGTGTAATTCTAAAGTGTAATTCTAAAGTGTAATTCTAAAAGGTAATTCTAAAGTGTAATTCTAAAAGGTAATTCTACAAGGTAATTCTAAAGGGTAATTCTAAAGTGTAATTCTAAAGGGTAATTCTAAAGTGTAATTCTAAAGTGTAATTCTAAAGGGTAATTCTGAAGTGTAATTCTAAAGGGTAATTCTGAAGTGCAATTCTAAAGGGTAATTCTACAGTGTAATTCTAAAAGGTAATTCTAAAGGGTAATTCTGAAGTGTAATTCTGAAGTGTAATTCTAAGGTGTAATTCTACAAGGTAATTCTAAAGGGTAATTCTAAAGTGTAATTCTAAAGTGTAATGCTAAAGTGTAATTCTAAAGGGTAATTCTAAAGTGTAATTCTAAAGTGTAATGCTAAAGTGTAATTCTAAAGGGTAATTCTAAAGTGTAATTCGAAAGTGTAATTCTACAAGGTAATTCTAAAGGGTAATTCTAAAGTGTAATTCTAAAGTGTAATTCTAAAGGGTAATTCTGAAGTGTAATTCTAAAGGGTAATTCTGAAGTGTAATTCTAAAGGGTAATTCTGAAGTGTAATTCTAAAGGGTAATTCTGAAGTGTAATTCTAAAGGGTAATTCTGAAGTGTAATTCTAAAGGGTAATTCTGAAGTGTAATTCTAAAGGGTAATTCTGAAGTGTAATTCTAAAGGGTAATTCTACAGTGTGATTCTAAAAGGTAATTCTAAAGGGTAATTCTAAAGTGTAATTCTAAAAGGTAATTCTAAAGGGTAATTCTAAGGTGTAATTCTACAAGGTAATTCTAAAGGGTAATTCTAAAGTGTAATTCTACAGTGTGATTCTAAAAGGTAATTCTAAAGGGTAATTCTAAAGTGTAATTCTACAAGGTAATTCGAAAAGGTAATTCTAAGGTGTAATTCTACAAGGTAATTCTAAAGGGTAATTCTAAAGTGTAATTCTACAAGGTAATTCTAAAGGGTAATTCTAAAGTGTAATTCTAAAGGGTGATTCTAAAGGGTAATTCTAAGGTGTAATTCTACAAGGTAATTCTAAAGGGTAATTCTAAAGTGTAATTCTAAAGGGTAATTCTAAAGGGTAATTCTAAAAGGTAATTCTAAAGGGTAATTCTAAGGTGTAATTCTACAAGGTAATTCTAAAGGGTAATTCTAAAGTGTAATTCTACAGTGTGATTCTAAAAGGTAATTCTAAAGGGTAATTCTAAAGTGTAATTCTAAAAGGTAATTCTAAAGGGTAATTCTAAGGTGTAATTCTACAAGGTAATTCTAAAGGGTAATTCTAAGGTGTAATTCTACAAGGTAATTCTAAAGGGTAATTCTAAGGTGTAATTCTACAAGGTAATTCTAAAGGGTAATTCTAAAGTGTAATTCTACAGTGTGATTCTAAAAGGTAATTCTAAAGGGTAATTCTAAAGTGTAATTCTAAAAGGTAATTCTAAAGGGTAATTCAAAGGTGTAATTCTACAAGGTAATTCTAAAGGGTAATTCTAAGGTGTAATTCTACAAGGTAATTCTAAAGGGTAATTCTAAGGTGTAATTCTACAAGGTAATTCTAAAGGGTAATCCTGAAGTGTAATTCTAAAGGGTAATTCTGAAGTGTAATTCTAAAGGGTAATTTTAAGGGTAATTCTAAAAGGTAATTCTAAAGGGTAATTCTAAGGTGTAATTCTACAAGGTAATTCTAAAGGGTAATTCGAAAGTGTAATTCTACAAGGTAATTCTAAAGGGTAATTCTAAAGTGTAATTCTAAAGGGTAATTCTGAAGTGTAATTCTAAAGGGTAATTCTGAAGTGTAATTCTAAAGGGTAATTCTGAAGTGTAATTCTAAAGGGTAATTCTGAAGTGTAATTCTAAAGGGTAATTCTGAAGTGTAATTCTAAAAGGTAATTCTGAAGTGTAATTCTAAAGGGTAATTCTAAGGTGTAATTCTACAAGGTAATTCTAAAGGGTAATTCTAAGGTGTAATTCTACAAGGTAATTCTAAAGGGTAATTCTGAAGTGTAATTCTAAAGGGTAATTTTAAGGGTAATTCTAAAAGGTAATTCTAAAGGGTAATTCGAAAGTGTAATTCTACAAGGTAATTCTAAAGGGTAATTCTAAAGTGTAATTCTAAAGGGTAATTCTGAAGTGTAATTCTAAAGGGTAATTCTGAAGTGTAATTCTAAAGAGTAATTCTGAAGTGTAATTCTAAAGGGTAATTCTGAAGTGTAATTCTAAAGGGTTATTCTAAAGTGTAATTCTACAAGGTAATTCTAAAGGGTAATTCTAAGGTGTAATTCTACAAGGTAATTCTAAAGGGTAATTCTGAAGTGTAATTCTAAAGGGTAATTTTAAGGGTAATTCTAAAAGGTAATTCTAAAGGGTAATTCGAAAGTGTAATTCTACAAGGTAATTCTAAAGGGTAATTCTAAAGTGTAATTCTAAAGGGTAATTCTGAAGTGTAATTCTAAAGGGTAATTCTGAAGTGTAATTCTAAAGAGTAATTCTGAAGTGTAATTCTAAAGGGTAATTCTGAAGTGTAATTCTAAAGGGTTATTCTAAAGTGTAATTCTAAAAGGTAATTCTAAAGGGTAATTCTAAGGTGTAATTCTACAAGGTAATTCTAAAGGGTAATTCTAAAGGTAATTCTACAGTGTGATTCTAAAAGGTAATTCTAAAGGGTAATTCTAAAGTGTAATTCTAAAAGGTAATTCTAAAGGGTAATTCTAAGGTGTAATTCTACAAGGTAATTCTAAAGGGTAATTCTAAAGTGTAATTCTAAAGGGTAATTCTAAAGTGTAATTCTAAAAGGTAATTCTAAAGGGTAATTCGAAAGTGTAATTCTACAAGGTAATTCTAAAGGGTAATTCTAAAAGGTAATTCTAAAGTGTAATTCTAAAGTGTAATTCTAAAAGGTAATTCTAAAGTGTAATTCTAAAAGGTAATTCTAAAGGGTAATTCTAAAGGGTAATTCTGAAGTGTAATTCTACAAGGTAATTCTAAAAGGTAATTCTAAAGTGTAATTCTAAAGGGTAATTCTAAAGGGTAATTCGAAAGTGTAATTCTACAAGGTAATTCTAAAGGGTAATTCTAAAGTGTAATTCTAAAGGGTAATTCTAAAGGGTAATTCTAAAGGGTAATTCTAAAGTGTAATTCTGAAGGGTAATTCTAAAGGGTAATTCTAAAGTGTAATTCTAAAAGGTAATTCTAGAGGGTAATTCGAAAGTGTAATTCTACAAGGTAATTCTAAAGTGTAATTCTAAAAGGTGATTCTAAAGGGTAATTCTAAAGTGTAATTCTAAAGGTAATTCTGAAGTGTAATTCTAAAGGGTAATTCTAAAGGGTAATTCTAAAGTGTAATTCTAAAAGGTAATTCTAAAGGGTAATTCTAAAGGGTAATTCTAAAGGGTGATTCTAAAGTGTGATTCTAAAAGGTAATTCTAAATGGTGATTCTAAAGGGTAATTCTAAAGGGTGATTCTAAAGTGTGATTCTAAAAGGTAATTCTAAAAGGTAATTCTAAAGGGTAATTCTAAAAGGTAATTCTAAAGGGTGATTCTAAAGTGTGATTCTAAAAGGTAATTCTAAAGGGTGATTCTAAAGGGTAATTCTAAAGGGTGATTCTAAAGGGTAATTCTAAAGGGTGATTCTAAAGTGTGATTCTAAAAGGTAATTCTAAAGGGTAATTCTAAAATGTAATTCTAAAGGGTGATTCTAAAGTGTGATTCTAAAAGGTAATTCTAAAGGGTGATTCTAAAGGGTAATTCTAAAGGGTAATTCTAAATTGTAATTCTAAAAGGTAATTCTAAAGGGTAATTCTAAAGGGTAATTCTAAAGGGTAATTCTAAAGTGTGATTCTAAAAGGTAATTCTAAAGGGTGATTCTAAAGTGTGATTCTAAAAGGTAATTCTAAAGGGTAATTCGAAAGGGTAATTCTAAAGGGTAATTCTAAAGTGTAATTCTAAAAGGTAATTCTAAAGGGTAATTCTAAAGTGTAATTCTACAAGGTAATTCTAAAGGGTAATTCTAAAGTGTAATTCTAAAGGGTAATTCTAAAGGGTAATTCTAAAGGGTAATTCTAAAGTGTAATTCTAAAAGGTAATTCTAAAGGGTAATTCTAAAGTGTAATTCTACAAGGTAATTCTAAAGTGTAATTCTAAAGTGTAATTCTAAAGTGTAATTCTAAAGGGTAATTCTAAAGTGTAATTCTAAAAGGTAATTCGAAAGGGTAATTCGAAAGTGTAATTCTACAAGGTAATTCTAAAGGGTAATTCTACAGTGTAATTCTAAAGTGTAATTCTAAAGGGTAATTCTGAAGTGTAATTCTAAAGGGTAATTCTAAAGGGTAATTCTAAAGTGTAATTCTAAAAGGTAATTCTAAAGGGTAATTCGAAAGTGTAATTCTACAAGGTAATTCTAAAGTGTAATTCTAAAGGGTAATTCTGAAGTGTAATTCTAAAGGGTAATTCTAAAGGGTAATTCTAAAGTGTAATTCTAAAAGGTAATTCTAAAGGGTAATTCTAAAGTGTAATTCTACAAGGTAATTCTAAAGGGTAATTCTAAAGTGTAATTCTAAAAGGTAATTCTAAAGTGTAATTCTAAAAGGTAATTCTAAAGGGGTATTCTAAAGGGTGATTCTAAAGGGTGATTCAAAAGGGTAATTCTAAAAGGTAATTCTAAAAGGTAATTCTAAAGGGTAATTCTAAAGTGTAATTCTAAAGTGTAATTCTAAAGTGTAATTCTAAAAGGTAATTCTAAAGGGGTATTCTAAAGGGTGATTCTAAAGGGTGATTCTAAAGGGTAATTCTAAAAGGTAATTCTAAAAGGTAATTCTAAAGGGTAATTCTAAAGTGTAATTCTAAAGTGTAATTCTGAAGGGTAATTCAAAAGTGTAATTCAAAAGAGTAATTCTAAAGTGTAATTCTAAAGGGTAATTCTAAAGGGTAATTCAAAAGAGTAATTCTAAAGGGTAATTCTAAAGGGTAATTCTAAAGGGTAATTCTACAGTGTAATTCTAAAGTGTAATTCTAAAGGGTAATTCTGAAGTGTAATTCTAAAGGGTAATTCTAAAGGGTAATTCTAAAGTGTAATTCTAAAAGGTAATTCTAAAGGGTAATTCGAAAGTGTAATTCTACAAGGTAATTCTAAAGTGTAATTCTAAAGGGTAATTCTGAAGTGTAATTCTAAAGGGTAATTCTAAAGGGTAATTCTAAAGTGTAATTCTAAAAGGTAATTCTAAAGGGTAATTCTAAAGTGTAATTCTACAAGGTAATTCTAAAGGGTAATTCTAAAGTGTAATTCTAAAAGGTAATTCTAAAGTGTAATTCTAAAAGGTAATTCTAAAGGGGTATTCTAAAGGGGTATTCTAAAGGGTGATTCTAAAGGGTGATTCTAAAGGGTGATTCTAAAGGGTAATTCTAAAAGGTAATTCTAAAGGGGTATTCTAAAGGGGTATTCTAAAGGGTGATTCTAAAGGGTTATTCTAAAGGGTGATTCTAAAGGGTAATTCTAAAGTGTAATTCTAAAGGGTAATTCTGAAGTGTAATTCTAAAGGGTAATTCTAAAGGGTAATTCTAAAGTGTAATTCTAAAAGGTAATTCTAAAGGGTAATTCTAAAGTGTAATTCTACAAGGTAATTCTAAAGGGTAATTCTAAAGTGTAATTCTAAAAGGTAATTCTAAAGTGTAATTCTAAAAGGTAATTCTAAAGGGGTATTCTAAAGGGTGATTCTAAAGGGTGATTCAAAAGGGTAATTCTAAAAGGTAATTCTAAAGGGTAATTCTAAAGGGTAATTCTAAAGTGTAATTCTAAAGTGTAATTCTAAAGTGTAATTCTAAAAGGTAATTCTAAAGGGGTATTCTAAAGGGTGATTCTAAAGGGTGATTCTAAAGGGTAATTCTAAAAGGTAATTCTAAAGGGGTATTCTAAAGGGTGATTCTAAAGGGTGATTCTAAAGGGTAATTCTAAAGTGTAATTCTAAAGGGTAATTCTAAAGTGTAATTCTAAAGGGTAATTCGAAAGTGTAATTCTACAAGGTAATTCTAAAGGGTAATTCTAAAGGGTAATTCTAAAGTGTAATTCTAAAGGGTAATTCTGAAGTGTAATTCTAAAGTGTAATTCTAAAGGGTAATTCTGAAGTGTAATTCTGAAGTGTAATTCTAAAGGGTAATTCTGAAGTGTAATTCTAAAGGGTAATTCTGAAGTGTAATTCTAAAGGGTAATTCTGAAGTGTAATTCTAAAGTGTAATTCTAAAGTGTAATTCTAAAGGGTAATTCTGAAGTGTAATTCTAAAGGTAATTCTAAAGTGTAATTCTAAAAGGTAATTCTAAAGTGTAATTCTAAAGTGTAATTCTAAAGGGTAATTCTAAAGGGTAATTCTGAAGTGTAATTCTAAAAGGTAATTCTAAAGTGTAATTCTAAAAGGTAATTCTAAAGTGTAATTCTAAAGTGTAATTCTAAAAGGTAATTCTAAAGTGTAATTCTAAAAGGTAATTCTAAAGTGTAATTCTAAAGTGTAATGCTAAAGTGTAATTCTAAAGGGTAATTCTAAAGTGTAATTCGAAAGTGTAATTCTACAAGGTAATTCTAAAGGGTAATTCTAAAGGGTAATTCTAAAGTGTAATTCTAAAGTGTAATTCTAAAGGGTAATTCTGAAGTGTAATTCTAAAGGGTAATTCTGAAGTGTAATTCTAAAGGGTAATTCTGAAGTGTAATTCTAAAGGGTAATTCTACAGTGTAATTCTAAAAGGTAATTCTAAGGTGTAATTCTACAAGGTAATTCTAAAGGGTAATTCTAAAGTGTAATTCTAAGGTGTAATTCTAAGGTGTAATTCTACAAAGTAATTCTAAAGGGTAATTCTAAAGTGTAATTCTAAAGTGTAATTCTACAAGGTAATTCTAAAGTGTAATTCTAAAAGGTAATTCTAAAGTGTAATTCTAAAGGTAATTCTAAAGTGTAATTCTAAAAGGTAATTCTAAAGTGTAATTCTAAAGTGTAATTCTAAAGGGTAATTCTAAAGTGTAATTCTAAAGTGTAATTCTGAAGTGTAATTCTAAAAGGTAATTCTAAAGTGTAATTCTAAAAGGTAATTCTAAAGTGTAATTCTAAAGTGTAATTCTAAAAGGTAATTCTAAAGTGTAATTCTAAAAGGTAATTCTAAAGTGTAATTCTAAAGTGTAATGCTAAAGTGTAATTCTAAAGGGTAATTCTAAAGTGTAATTCGAAAGTGTAATTCTACAAGGTAATTCTAAAGGGTAATTCTAAAGGGTAATTCTAAAGTGTAATTCTAAAGTGTAATTCTAAAGGGTAATTCTGAAGTGTAATTCTAAAGGGTAATTCTGAAGTGTAATTCTAAAGGGTAATTCTACAGTGTGATTCTAAAAGGTAATTCTAAAGGGTAATTCTAAAAGGTAATTCTAAGGTGTAATTCTACAAGGTAATTCTAAAGGGTAATTCTAAAGTGTAATTCTAAGGTGTAATTCTAAGGTGTAATTCTACAAGGTAATTCTAAAGGGTAATTCTAAAGTGTAATTCTAAAGTGTAATTCTACAAGGTAATTCTAAAGGGTAATTCTAAAGTGTAATTCTAAAGTGTAATGCTAAAGTGTAATTCTAAAGGGTAATTCTAAAGTGTAATTCTAAAGTGTAATGCTAAAGTGTAATTCTAAAGGGTAATTCTAAAGTGTAATTCGAAAGTGTAATTCTAAAGTGTAATTCTAAAGGGTAATTCTAAAGGGTAATTCTAAAGTGTAATTCTAAAGTGTAATTCTAAAAGGTAATTCTAAAGTGTAATTCTAAAGTGTAATTCTAAGGTGTAATTCTACAAGGTAATTCTAAAGGGTAATTCTAAAGTGTAATTCTAAAGTGTAATGCTAAAGTGTAATTCTAAAGGGTAATTCTAAAGTGTAATTCTAAAGTGTAATGCTAAAGTGTAATTCTAAAGGGTAATTCTAAAGTGTAATTCGAAAGTGTAATTCTACAAGGTAATTCTAAAGGGTAATTCTAAAGGGTAATTCTAAAGTGTAATTCTAAAGTGTAATTCTAAAGGGTAATTCTGAAGTGTAATTCTAAAGGGTAATTCTGAAGTGTAATTCTAAAGGGTAATTCTGAAGTGTAATTCTAAAGGGTAATTCTGAAGTGTAATTCTAAAGGGTAATTCTGAAGTGTAATTCTAAAGGGTAATTCTACAGTGTGATTCTAAAAGGTAATTCTAAAGGGTAATTCTAAAGTGTAATTCTAAAAGGTAATTCTAAAGGGTAATTCTAAGGTGTAATTCTACAAGGTAATTCTAAAGGGTAATTCTAAAGTGTAATTCTACAGTGTGATTCTAAAAGGTAATTCTAAAGGGTAATTCTAAAGTGTAATTCTACAAGGTAATTCTAAAGGGTAATTCTAAGGTGTAATTCTACAAGGTAATTCTAAAGGGTAATTCTAAAGTGTAATTCTACAAGGTAATTCTAAAGGGTAATTCTAAAGTGTAATTCTGAAGGGTAATTCTAAGGTGTAATTCTACAAGGTAATTCTAAAGGGTAATTCTAAGGTGTAATTCTACAAGGTAATTCTAAAGGGTAATTCTAAGGTGTAATTCTACAAGGTAATTCTAAAGGGTAATTCTAAAGTGTAATTCTAAAGGGTAATTCTAAAGGGTAATTCTAAAAGGTAATTCTAAAGGGTAATTCTAAGGTGTAATTCTACAAGGTAATTCTAAAGGGTAATTCTAAAGTGTAATTCTACAGTGTGATTCTAAAAGGTAATTCTAAAGGGTAATTCTAAAGTGTAATTCTAAAAGGTAATTCTAAAGGGTAATTCTAAGGTGTAATTCTACAAGGTAATTCTAAAGGGTAATTCTAAGGTGTAATTCTACAAGGTAATTCTAAAGGGTAATTCTAAGGTGTAATTCTACAAGGTAATTCTAAAGGGTAATTCTAAAGTGTAATTCTACAGTGTGATTCTAAAAGGTAATTCTAAAGGGTAATTCTAAAGTGTAATTCTAAAAGGTAATTCTAAAGGGTAATTCTAAGGTGTAATTCTACAAGGTAATTCTAAAGGGTAATTCTAAGGTGTAATTCTACAAGGTAATTCTAAAGGGTAATTCTAAGGTGTAATTCTACAAGGTAATTCTAAAGGGTAATTCTGAAGTGTAATTCTAAAGGGTAATTCTGAAGTGTAATTCTAAAGGGTAATTTTAAGGGTAATTCTAAAAGGTAATTCTAAAGGGTAATTCTAAGGTGTAATTCTACAAGGTAATTCTAAAGGGTAATTCGAAAGTGTAATTCTACAAGGTAATTCTAAAGGGTAATTCTAAAGTGTAATTCTAAAGGGTAATTCTGAAGTGTAATTCTAAAGGGTAATTCTGAAGTGTAATTCTAAAGGGTAATTCTGAAGTGTAATTCTAAAGGGTAATTCTGAAGTGTAATTCTAAAGGGTAATTCTGAAGTGTAATTCTAAAGGGTAATTCTGAAGTGTAATTCTAAAGGGTAATTCTGAAGTGTAATTCTAAAGGGTAATTCTGAAGTGTAATTCTAAAGGGTAATTCTAAGGTGTAATTCTACAAGGTAATTCTAAAGGGTAATTCTAAGGTGTAATTCTACAAGGTAATTCTAAAGGGTAATTCTGAAGTGTAATTCTAAAGGGTAATTTTAAGGGTAATTCTAAAAGGTAATTCTAAAGGGTAATTCGAAAGTGTAATTCTACAAGGTAATTCTAAAGGGTAATTCTAAAGTGTAATTCTAAAGGGTAATTCTGAAGTGTAATTCTAAAGGGTAATTCTGAAGTGTAATTCTAAAGAGTAATTCTGAAGTGTAATTCTAAAGGGTAATTCTGAAGTGTAATTCTAAAGGGTTATTCTAAAGTGTAATTCTAAAGGGTAATTCTAAAGGGTAATTCTGAAGTGTAATTCTAAAGGGTAATTCTGAAGTGTAATTCTAAAGGGTAATTCTGAAGTGTAATTCTAAAGGGTAATTCTGAAGTGTAATTCTAAAGAGTAATTCTGAAGTGTAATTCTAAAGGGTAATTCTGAAGTGTAATTCTAAAGGGTTATTCTAAAGTGTAATTCTACAAGGTAATTCTAAAGGGTAATTCTAAAGGTAATTCTACAGTGTGATTCTAAAAGGTAATTCTAAAGGGTAATTCTAAAGTGTAATTCTAAAAGGTAATTCTAAAGGGTAATTCTAAGGTGTAATTCTACAAGGTAATTCTAAAGGGTAATTCTAAAGTGTAAATCTAAAAGGTAATTCTAAAGGGTAATTCTAAAGTGTAATTCTAAAAGGTAATTCTAAAGGGTAATTCGAAAGTGTAATTCTTCAAGGTAATTCTAAAGGGTAATTCTAAAGTGTAATTCTAAAGTGTAATTCTAAAGTGTAATTCTAAAAGGTAATTCTAAAGTGTAATTCTAAAAGGTAATTCTAAAGTGTAATTCTAAAAGGTCATTCTAAAGGGTAATTCTAAAGGGTAATTCTGAAGTGTAATTCTAAAGTGTAATTCTAAAAGGTCATTCTAAAGGGTAATTCTAAAGTGTAATTCTAAAGTGTAATTCTAAAAGGTAATTCTAAAGTGTAATTCTAAAAGGTCATTCTAAAGGGTAATTCTAAAGGGTAATTCTGAAGTGTAATTCTAAAGTGTAATTCTAAAAGGTAATTCTAAAGTGTAATTCTAAAAGGTAATTCTAAAGGGTAATTCTAAAGGGTAATTCTGAAGTGTAATTCTACAAGGTAATTCTAAAAGGTAATTCTAAAGTGTAATTCTAAAGGGTAATTCTAAAGGGTAATTCGAAAGTGTAATTCTACAAGGTAATTCTAAAGGGTAATTCTAAAGTGTAATTCTAAAGGGTAATTCTAAAGGGTAATTCTAAAGGGTAATTCTAAAGTGTAATTCTGAAGGGTAATTCTAAAGGGTAATTCTAAAGTGTAATTCTAAAAGGTAATTCTAGAGGGTAATTCGAAAGTGTAATTCTACAAGGTAATTCTAAAGTGTAATTCTAAAAGGTGATTCTAAAGGGTAATTCTAAAGTGTAATTCTAAAGGTAATTCTGAAGTGTAATTCTAAAGGGTAATTCTAAAGGGTAATTCTAAAGGGTAATTCTAAAGTGTAATTCTAAAAGGTAATTCTAAAGGGTAATTCTAAAGGGTAATTCTAAAGGGTGATTCTAAAGTGTGATTCTAAAAGGTAATTCTAAAGGGTGATTCTAAAGGGTAATTCTAAAGGGTGATTCTAAAGTGTGATTCTAAAAGGTAATTCTAAAAGGTAATTCTAAAGGGTAATTCTAAAAGGTAATTCTAAAGGGTGATTCTAAAGTGTGATTCTAAAAGGTAATTCTAAAGGGTGATTCTAAAGGGTAATTCTAAAGGGTGATTCTAAAGGGTAATTCTAAAGGGTGATTCTAAAGTGTGATTCTAAAAGGTAATTCTAAAGGGTAATTCTAAAAGGTAATTCTAAAGGGTGATTCTAAAGTGTGATTCTAAAAGGTAATTCTAAAGGGTGATTCTAAAGGGTAATTCTAAAGGGTAATTCTAAATTGTAATTCTAAAAGGTAATTCTAAAGGGTAATTCTAAAGGGTAATTCTAAAGGGTAATTCTAAAGTGTGATTCTAAAAGGTAATTCTAAAGGGTGATTCTAAAGTGTGATTCTAAAAGGTAATTCTAAAGGGTAATTCGAAAGGGTAATTCTAAAGGGTAATTCTAAAGTGTAATTCTAAAAGGTAATTCTAAAGGGTAATTCTAAAGTGTAATTCTACAAGGTAATTCTAAAGGGTAATTCTAAAGTGTAATTCTAAAGGGTAATTCTAAAGGGTAATTCTAAAGGGTAATTCTAAAGTGTAATTCTAAAAGGTAATTCTAAAGGGTAATTCTAAAGTGTAATTCTACAAGGTAATTCTCAAGTGTAATTCTAAAGTGTAATTCTAAAGGGTAATTCTACAAGGTAATTCTAAAGGGTAATTCTAAAGGGTAATTCTAAAGGTCAATTCTAAAGTGTAATTCTAAAAGGTAATTCTAAAGGGTAATTCTAAAGTGTAATTCTACAAGGTAATTCTCAAGTGTAATTCTAAAGGGTAATTCTAAAGGGTAATTCTAAAGGGTAATTCTAAAGGGTAATTCTAAAGGGTAATTCTAAAGTGTAATTCTAAAAGGTAATTCTAAAGTGTAATTCTAAAGTGTAATTCTAAAGGGTAATTCTAAAGTGTAATTCTAAAAGGTAATTCGAAAGGGTAATTCGAAAGTGTAATTCTACAAGGTAATTCTAAAGGGTAATTCTACAGTGTAATTCTAAAGTGTAATTCTAAAGGGTAATTCTGAAGTGTAATTCTAAAGGGTAATTCTAAAGGGTAATTCTAAAGTGTAATTCTAAAAGGTAATTCTAAAGGGTAATTCGAAAGTGTAATTCTACAAGGTAATTCTAAAGTGTAATTCTAAAGGGTAATTCTGAAGTGTAATTCTAAAGGGTAATTCTAAAGGGTAATTCTAAAGTGTAATTCTAAAAGGTAATTCTAAAGGGTAATTCTAAAGTGTAATTCTACAAGGTAATTCTAAAGGGTAATTCTAAAGTGTAATTCTAAAAGGTAATTCTAAAGTGTAATTCTAAAAGGTAATTCTAAAGGGGTATTCTAAAGGGTGATTCTAAAGGGTGATTCAAAAGGGTAATTCTAAAAGGTAATTCTAAAAGGTAATTCTAAAGGGTAATTCTAAAGTGTAATTCGAAAGTGTAATTCTAAAGTGTAATTCTAAAAGGTAATTCTAAAGGGGTATTCTAAAGGGTGATTCTAAAGGGTGATTCTAAAGGGTAATTCTAAAAGGTAATTCTAAAAGGTAATTCTAAAGGGTAATTCTAAAGTGTAATTCTAAAGTGTAATTCTGAAGGGTAATTCAAAAGTGTAATTCAAAAGAGTAATTCTAAAGTGTAATTCTAAAGGGTAATTCTAAAGGGTAATTCAAAAGAGTAATTCTAAAGGGTAATTCTAAAGGGTAATTCTAAAGGGTAATTCTACAGTGTAATTCTAAAGTGTAATTCTAAAGGGTAATTCTGAAGTGTAATTCTAAAGGGTAATTCTAAAGGGTAATTCTAAAGTGTAATTCTAAAAGGTAATTCTAAAGGGTAATTCGAAAGTGTAATTCTACAAGGTAATTCTAAAGTGTAATTCTAAAGGGTAATTCTGAAGTGTAATTCTAAAGGGTAATTCTAAAGTGTAATTCTAAAAGGTAATTCTAAAGGGTAATTCTAAAGTGTAATTCTACAAGGTAATTCTAAAGGGTAATTCTAAAGTGTAATTCTAAAAGGTAATTCTAAAGTGTAATTCTAAAAGGTAATTCTAAAGGGGTATTCTAAAGGGTGATTCAAAAGGGTAATTCTAAAAGGTAATTCTAAAGGGGTATTCTAAAGGGGTATTCTAAAGGGTGATTCTAAAGGGTGATTCTTAAGGGTGATTCGAAAGGGTAATTCTAAAGTGTAATTCTAAAGGGTAATTCTGAAGTGTAATTCTAAAGGGTAATTCTAAAGGGTAATTCTAAAGTGTAATTCTAAAAGGTAATTCTAAAGGGTAATTCTGAAGTGTAATTCTAAAGTGTAATTCTACAAGGTAATTCTAAAGGGTAATTCTAAAGTGTAATTCTAAAAGGTAATTCTAAAGTGTAATTCTAAAAGGTAATTCTAAAGGGGTATTCTAAAGGGTGATTCTAAAGGGTGATTCAAAAGGGTAATTCTAAAAGGTAATTCTAAAAGGTAATTCTAAAGGGTAATTCTAAAGTGTAATTCTAAAGTGTAATTCTGAAGTGTAATTCTAAAAGGTAATTCTAAAGGGGTATTCTAAAGGGTGATTCTAATTTGTAAAATGTAAAACAATTCTAAGTGTAATAAAGCAAGATTCCAACAACAAGAACATCAGCCGAACGAAAAGGACCATGGAAAAGAGTTAATCTCAGCCATTGAATAATGCGGTATTATTTGGTAAATGGAATGAAGTGAATAATAAACCAGACCTTTTGTAAACCTGAGTCCGGTCATTGGAGTCCTGTGAGTCATACACGAAATTCTACCACAGCGTGTTAGCGCATTTAACCTGTGAGCGTGTTAGCGCATTTCACCTGTGAGCGTGTTAGCGCATTTCACCTGTGAGCGTGTTAGCGCATTTAACCTGTGAGCGTGTTAGCGCATTTCACCTGTGAGCGTGTTAGCGCATTTCACCTGTGGGCGTGTTAGCGCATTTCACCTGTGGGCGTGTTAGCGCATTTCACCTGTGGGCGTGTTAGCGCATTTCACCTGTGGGCGTGTTCGCGCATTTCACCTGTGGGCGTGTTAGCGCATTTCACCTGTGGGCGTGTTCGCGCATTTCACCTGTGGGCGTGTTCGCGCATTTCACCTGTGAGCGTGTTAGCGCATTTCACCTGTGAGCGTGTGAGCACGAACCAAGTGCTCACACGGAACGCAACATGGCAATCTCAAATGAGAATGCCAAATGGTATAATAAACCTTACAACCAGGTGGACAAGGAGAAAAGTGAAAATAAAAATGGCACTTTAAAGTTTTCAGCAACAAGGTTCATAATGACGCTTTGGCAAAAGTTTTCAGCAACGCTTGTGTTATATCCCTTCCCTCCAGGAAGAAATAAACAAGAAAATGCGAAATTGCATAAAGGACGAGGCCGAGCGGAGAAAAGTAAAAGATTCGTTTCCAGCAAACACGTTTCGGGATAATTGTATTACTTCCATCGGCAATTTGTGTATCGATATACATGGGATTAATTTATTTCGAATGAATAAACTGAACAAGTCAGAGCTCATTTCCTCTCCCAGTGGAGGTTGAGGTGTACCCAAGGTAGTTTATTGGGCCCATTCTTGTTTCTCATCTGCATAAACGGCTTCTGTATTGTTCTGGAAACCCCTCTTCCTTCTTTCAGACTTTTAGCTCTTACACGAGCCTCGACTTAGTATACAAAAAAAAAACAAAAAAACTCCTCCATACTGTGTCGTACAGTACCACCGTCCCACGACAAGAACACAGCAGCTGCGTAGTTCTCTGCTCATCTAATAAATTATTTGATCACTAGTAAAAAGCCCGCCAAATATGATGGGTTGGAACAGTTTATGAGACGGTGCTGCCTCTTGAGCGTACCAAAGTCTGAAGCCTCGGTCTAGTGCCAGGTGTGCTTGTACCCTCTTTATTTATTAGACATCCTACAGATGTAAATGAACACTCGTTTTACTCTGCACATGTTCTACATCACGTGCAGTGAATTTCACCTTCCTGCACCTTGTATTTATTGTTTTTTTTAAAACGCTTCTGTACACCGCCCTTGAGGCTCGGTTTGCAAGCCACCGTCTACAATTCCAATAGAAGAGACATAATTATTACTCTTTTATGGAAAACGTTTTACAAGTTTGTTTTGTCCTCAAAAATAGACCGGAGTGATCACACCACACGTCTGTGTTAAAAGATTGGTGTTTAAAACCTACCCTGATGAAGGGGGACAGACATCTGTACAAACAAACACACAAACTGACATTGTTCTTTATATATTAGATGGTTTGAGACATGGAAGACATCCTTCAATCCTGTGGAATCTCAGTCTCACCCTGTTTCTCAGGAAAAATGGTCAAAACGAACCCGCCTCTCTATTTCCACGGTCAGCCACTGAAAGGGTTTAGTCTCTTGAACTTCCAAGTCAAACCATGATACATGACCTATCCTGGACCAACTAGATAGCAAAGCTGACTCCCAAAGCGACCTCAACACTGGGCATACTCCATCATTCCTTGAAAATAACCACTCAGTCTAAAAGGCATTTATCCTTAGCTCAATAGAATACTGCTTTCTAATGTGGGCTGTGAATCCAGCATCACATCTGTCGCTCCTGTTTTCTGTGGAATCTAAAGCTCTCAAGATTATTGCAATGTCCTGCGACGAGGCCGAAGCGCAACATCTGTTGCTCTCACATCGCAAGGTCAGTGGCCCCTCTCTCCCTTTTTTTTAACGCTGCTCCTCTGATTTAGCCATCTTTCTGCTTGCTTTCTGAGCTATCCGAGCCTGTCAGACTCCTCCAGCAAGTACGCATTCTTCCAAAAACAAATTTCTGTTTAAACGTCAGAAATTCAAGTCGCCTCCACTCCTCAACTTTTTTGTTCCTCGTTTTCCCATAGTTGGATTGCCTTCCATGGGCTGTGAAATCCCAAGCTTCCCTCCCGGACTTCAAGCAGGTGGTGCAGCGTCATCCCCGATCCTTGCACACACTATTTATTACTTTAATCAACCCTCCAAGCCAACCTGCTTATTTTCAGGTCGCAGTGTTCCCTCCATGGCCGTCCATTCCCTTGCTTTGTATCCAGGGTTAGCCCGCTACCTTACTGTCAGTTCATACCCTCTTTCACATTGCTTTTCCATGAGCCTCGATCTTGTGGAAGAAAAAGTTCTAGTACTTAAAGTACATGAGGAATTAAGAATTTACATATGCACAGGACCGAAATAAAAAAATAGGGGCAATACCTCTGAGCATTCATCTGGCAGAATAAAGCAGCATACTACATGACTAAAGGTATTTTAAACAAATTTAATTGGTTGCTAGAGGACAGGGCAGCATGTAGAATCATACTAACATAATCATAAGACTTTAAACAAAAAAAACAACAACAAAAAACTTTGGTACAAGATCGGTGGTGAAGGTAGTGGTCAAGTTTAATCAAAACTGTGTGTGTAGTTTCAGAGAAGAGGGCAAATACCCCACACAACCCCTTAAACCCTGATTGTTTTGTTATGCTGTCAACAAACGTTGATGAATCATGGGTGATGAAGGAACACACTTTGGTAGATCATGGGTGATGAAGGAACAAACGTTGATGAACCACGGGTGATGAAGGAACAAACTTTGGTAGATCACGGGTGATGAAGGAACAAACGTTGATGAACCACGGGTGATGAAGGAACAAACTTTGGTAGATCACGGGTGATGAAGGAACAAACTTTGGTAGATCACGGGTGATGAAGGAACAAACTTTGGTAGATCACGGGTGATGAAGGAACAAACGCTGATGAACCACGGGTGATGAAGGAACAAACTTTGGTAGATCACGGGTGATGAAGGAACAAACTTTGGTAGATCACGGGTGATGAAGGAACAAACTTTGGTAGATCACGGGTGATGAAGGAACAAAGGTTAATGAACCACGGGTGATGAAGGAACAAACTTTGGTAGATCACTGGTGATGAAGGAACAAACTTTGGTAGATCACTGGTGATGAAGGAACAAACTTTGGTAGATCACTGGTGATGAAGGAACAAACTTTGGTAGATCACGGATGATGAAGGAACAAACTTTGGTAGATCACTGGTGATGAAGGAACAAACTTTGGTAGATCACTGGTGATGAAGGAACAAACTTTGGTAGATCACTGGTGATGAAGGAACAAACTTTGGTAGATCACTGGTGATGAAGGAACAAACTTTGGTAGATCACGGGTGATGAAGGAACAAACTTTGGTAGATCACGGGCGATGAAGTACAAACTTTGGTAGATCACGGGTGATGAAGGAACAAACTTTGGTAGCTCACTGGTGATGAAGGAACAAACTTTTGTAGATCACGGGTGATGAAGGAACAAACTTTGGTAGATCACGGGCGATGAAGGAACAAACTTTGGTAGATCACGGGCGATGAAGGAACAAACTTTGGTAGATCACGGGTGATGAAGGAACAAACTTTGGTAGTTCACGGGCGATGAAGGAACAAAGTTTGGTAGATCACTGGTGATGAAGGAACAAACTTTGGTAGATCACCGGTGATGAAGGAACAAAGTTTGGTAGATCACGGATGATGAAGGAACAAACTTCATCATGCCAGTTGGCTGGGTGTGGGTACCTCTCTCACCAGCCATGGCTCCTCAGCAAAGGACTTCTGCGACTCACTGGGACTGACACAATCTGTCAATTTCCCGACCCGGATCTCAGTCAACGGAACATCTTCTCTTCTGGACTTGGTTATGACTAACTTCCCTGAAAATGTCTGCTGCTCTTCTTCTGCTCCAATCGGATCATCTGATCATGTCCTTGTTAAAGTGGACATCTCTCTGACCATCCTCAGGGAGCCTGCTCAGCATCGACGAGTCTGGCATTTCACTCAGGCCAACTGGCACGGTCTTCAAGCAGCCATCAATCATCTGGACTGGTCTCCCATCTCTACCACCTCTGACATCAACTCATCCTGGGAATTCTTCCAAAGTAAATTGCTCTCTCTCATGCACAGATTTATCCCATCTCGTCTTCAGTTGTCATACCCTTCCTCCCGTCCGTGGTACACGGAATGTTGTGGTGAGGCTGTTGCCCAGAAACAACTTGCCTTCGTCTCCTGGAAAGCAAATCCAACGGAAGGAAATCTCATTTCCTTTCACAAAGCCCGAAACAAGTGTGTGTCCACCCTCAGGAGAGCCAGGAAACAATATCTCTCCGTTCTCAAGACCGAACTCTCTTATCTGTCTCCCTCTTCCAAATCCTGGTGGCGTCTGGTCAAATCCGTTTCTGGTGTTTGTTCCCCCTCCATCCCCTCCCTTACCTCAAACGGCTACACAGCTGACTCCGCACGTGAAAAAGCTGAATGCCTCAACTCTGTGTTTGCCTCTAAATCTTGTGTCCCAAACCCATCCCTCTCTGTACCCACCATACCCAGTCGTACCCTGCTGCTCCTGGACTCCGTGTCCTTTCCTCCTGACAAGGTGGAAAAGTTTCTGTCAACCCTCGACTCTGATTCTGCAACTGGACCCGACGGCATCAGCCCACGGGTCCTAAAATCCTGCTCTGCCGCTCTATCTCACCCTCTCTCTGTTCTCTTCACCCTCTCTTTTGCTCAAGGTCAACTGCCATCTGCTTGGAAATCAGCCAACATCACCGCTTTGCACAAAAAAGGTGCAAAAACAGATCCTAGCAACTACAGACCAATCAGCCTTCTCCCAATTATAAGCAAAGTCATGGAATCCATCATTGCTTCGGATATGAAATCTTTCCTCTTCTCCAATGGCTTGATCTCTGATCATCAATTTGGTTTCAGACCAGGTCACTCTACTCTGGACATGCTGCTTCTGCTGTCTCAACAATGGATGGAGGTCCTCAATGCCAAACAGGAAATTAGAGCTGTCTCCCTCGACATATCACGTGCCTTCAACACGGTCTGGCACCCCGCTCTGCTCACCAAACTCTCCTCCTTTGGTATCCATGGAAATCTCCATACATGGCTGGCGGACTTCCTCTCTAGTCGTCGTCAACGTGTGGCCCTGAATGGGTTTCTCTCATCTCCTCTTCCTGTTCAGGCTGGAGTTCCCCAAGGCAGTGTTCTGGGCCCCGTGCTTTTTCTGGTCTTCATCAATGATCTCTCTGACTCTCTTGAAAATCCTCTCTATCTCTTTGCTGATGACTCCACTCTCTGCCGCTCCATTCCTCTTCCCTCAGATCGGCAGTCTGCAGCCTCCTCAATCTCTGAAGACTTGGACAAAATCACAGACTGGTCAAACAAGTGGAACATGTCTTTCAATCCTGACAAATCTCACACTCTTACTATGTCTCTCCAAAAAGATCGACTGGACAACCCTCCCATCTACTTTCTCAACAATCCTCCCCAAGAAGTTCTGTCGCTCAAGCTTTTGGGTCTCACTATCTGCCATGATCTTTCTTGGGAAAACCACATTTCCAAGCTGGCCTCCAAAGCCAGTCGCCGACTGGGCATCCTCCGTCGTGCGAAGTCCTTCCTCGGCACACCTGAGCTCCTCACCACATACAAGGCTTTCATCCGCAGCTCAATGGAATACTGTTCTCCCCTATGGGCCGGTGCTACTGCCTCACACCTAGCTCGGCTTCACGCTGTTGAAACCAAAGCTTTCAGAATTATTGGAATCTCCCGCGATGAAGCTATCTCTGAGGGCCTTTCACTCACTCACTGCAGGCAGGTAGGTGGTCTTTCTGTCTTCTACCGACTCCTCTCCGGCCTTGCACCCCAGCTCTCTCTCTCTGTGCTCTGTCCCCCAAATATTCCTACAGGTCGCACAAGATCTGCCAGCAACCCTCTGATGGTTAAACTGCCGAAATCTCGGCTCTCTGCTCACCTTCACTCTTTCATTCCTCTTTTCTCCCACCTCTGGAACAAACTCCCTCACTCCCTTCAATCCCACTCCTCCCTCCAGGTCTTTAAAACAGCTGTTCACCACCATCTCTTATCTTCCCCCATCCAAAACCTTGATATTTTCTACCCCCGCTAATTCACCCCAGATCCACCTTGTTTGAAATTCCAACTTCTTTCCTGGAAGTCCTGGCAGTGTCCATATGTTTTATACCTCTCCCACCGCCCCCTTCCCATGCCCCCCCCCCCCAAAGCCCTCGCCCTCTCTCAGATCTCTCGATGTCTCCATGTCTCTCGGTCCCTGCTCTCAAATGTTGTGTTTGTGTCCTTCCCCCTCTCTCCCCATCTTGTCTACCGCTCCCGATGTTATATGTTTTATGTGTCGGTTTGTCTTTCTGTGTGATTAATGTTCGCTCTTTCACGAGCCTCGATCTTGTATACAAAAAAAAAAAAAAAAAACTTTGGTAGATCACTGGTGATGAAGGAACAAAGTTTGGTAGATCACTGGTGATGAAGGAACAAACTTTGGTAGATCACGGGCGATGAAGGAACAAAGTTTGGTAGATCACTGGTGATGAAGGAACAAACTTTGGTAGATCACTGGTGATGAAGGTTGTGGTCAAGTTTCATCGAAATTGTGTGTGTAGTTTCAGAGAAGAAAGCAAGCAAATTGCTATTTTGGGGGGTCAAACCTGGAATCACTTTGACCCCGGCAGATCGCTGTCGACCCCGATTTTTTTTAAATGCTGTGAACATACTTGAGTTGCAACATGACAAATATAATTTGTGCCAAGTTTGATCACAATCGCATCAGCGGTTTTGGAGAAGTTGCAAGTGTTTACGGACTGACGGACGGACGGACGATGCGCCATCACTTAAGCTCCCAGAACTACGTTCCAGGTGAGCTAAAAAGCAGAGCATGGTTTTAACTGACCTTGGACATTAAAAGATTCTGAAAGACAAACTCATTTATTGTCCAGGTGAGGTATTGGCATAGCGCGGTGTCCGTCAGTCAGGCAGTCAGTCAGTGAGTCGGGCTGTATGTAAACACTTGGATCTTCTTCTCTGAAACAACACACACAATCTCGATGAAACTTGACCACAACCTTCATCACCCATGATGTACTAAAGATTTTTCATGGCATTAGCAAAAAATTAGGGGTTTGCCCCCCAAAATAAGTATTTCATTTCTTGTCCATTACATAATTTGTGGGTCATCCACACCTACCAATGGTTCTCTTGTTCTACCAGGTGAGCCCAGGGGCATTCTCCTCCCCTATTTTTTTAAATATATAGTCTGGACTCGTGAAAGAACCCCTTTTTAATGCACTGGCAGTGTGGAAACGACATAATACTGATAAATACCCAACAATCAAAGGGATGTTTGAACCAGAGGAGAGAATCTTTCCTTTTTCTTTCTGTTTGGCCAAAGGAAAATCAAATACCCCCGTTAATTCACCCCAGATCCAATTTTTTGAAATACCGACTTCTTTTCTGGAAGTTCTAGCAGTGTCCATTTGTTTTATACCTCTCCCACCCCGCCACCTTCCCATGCCTCCTCCCCCCAAGCCCTCTCCCTCCCACAGATCTCCCGATGTCCCTGCTCTCAAATGTTGTACTTGTGTGCTTCCCTTTCTCTTCCCATCTTGTCTCCCGCTCCCTTTATCATATGTTTTATGTGTCAGTTTGTCTTTTTGTGATTAATGTTAGCTCTTACACGAGCCTCGATCTTGTATACAAAACAAACAAACAAACAAACAAAAACAATAATTTGGAAGTGTCATTAATGAACCTCACAGAATATGGAGATCTGATCATTTGGTCTTTTCTTTAATTCAATGACGACGAATTTCATTATCACCAAAGGTGGGCTCACAGGATGGCCCAGGCCCTAGAGGTACGCGGATTCATTTCCGAGGTGTCTATCCTGGCCACGTGCAGCGCACAAAAGAACAACAACAAAAGTGGAGCAAGATTTGCTTCATTCATTTCAATGAGACATGAGATGACATCAAATGAGACATCAAACATGGCATGAGACATCAAACATGGCATGATGGCAATGAGACATCAAACAACTAATTGTTCAGAATCAAAACTCATGTATAATCACTTATTGTTAAGTATCACAGAATATTGTAACAAAAATAATGAGCGTTGGTGCGTACACAAAAAACAAACTTCCTGTGCATCGACAAAAGCAACTACGGGCTGAAATTCCGTGCAGGAGTTAAACAAGGCCACCACTTTCCAGGTGGCCTGTCGTTGTTGTCTTTGGCTTTCATTGTAAAACTTTGCCTGTTCCAGTGTTCCATCCACACAGGGGCATTCTCACTTTTGTTTGAGATCTTGGGAAGCAAAACGGAAGCAGGAAGTCTGTGCAATCAAACAATGCTTCTCGGCCTTTCAGGAGGCAAATCGTCACCTGACCACGAAGAAATGCTCAAACAAACAATTCATTTGTCACCAACACAAAGGAAGGAAGCTAATAAATGTGAGCAGAGATCAAATTTTGGAAGACATATTTCACCACGAAACAATGCAAGAAAACAAATAAAACCAAGCCTGGGCCTCCTCGTTGGAGAGTACTTTGGGGCAAGACGTGTGGTGCGCCAAAGGTAGGAGGAAGCACAAATGTTCACAAAGAGAGTAGGCAAAGCCTCAGGATAAATCAGAGGCACTCGTTAGTTACCAGTTATTGAACGCAAGCTCAGTTAAGGATAAATAATGGAAAAATCAATCGCTTGGTCTGTGTCTCCATCCACCACTTGTCTTGCGTAAACAGATACCCCCATAATCATTCCAAAGGAGAAAAGGCAAGAAATCCTGGACACATCTGGCAACGGCCGAGTTACCTCCGCCACCAAAGGTGGACGGAGGTTATGTTTTCACCCGTGTCTGTTTGTCTGTCCGTGTGTCTGTCCGTTTGTCTGTGAACAAAATATCTCAAAAAGTTGTGGACGGATTCGGACGAAATTTGGTACACATGTGGCGTATGTGACAAGGACGAAATGATTTTGGTGAAGATCCGGGTTCGGATCCGGCTACTAGAATTTTTAAAGTGATTCTTCACCATTGGGAGACAGGGCCAAAAACGATACATAGCAGGATATCTCAAAAAGTTGTGGATGGACTTGGACGAAACTTGTTGGACATGTTGTGTGTCTGACAAGGATGAATCTATTAGATATTGGTGAAGATACGGGTTCGGATCCGGCTACTAGAATTTTTTAAAGTGATTCTTCACCATTGGGAGACAGGGCCAAAAACGATACATAGCAGGATATCTCAAAAAGTTGTGGATGGACTTGGACGAAACTTGTTGGACATGTTGTGTGTCTGACAAGGATGAATCTATTAGATTTTGGTGAAGATCTGGATCCGGATCCACTAGTAGAATTTAAAAGTGATTCTTCACCATTGAGTGATATGACCAACCAGGCGGAGGTACGCTCTCTACTGAGTGTCGTTCTACTTACCCTGCGCTCGCGAAGCGAAAGGCGGGGTTAAGCATTCAGATGCGTACGTGTGGCGTGTGCCATGTGCAGTGTGCATGTGCAGTGCCATGTACGTGTCTGCATTTTAAAAATTCATTTTCACGGCAACCCTTGATCCGATTGACACGAAATTTTATCAAAGAAGCGCCTTGGCCTGTATATATTTTTTATTCACAATTATGACATCATAGGTCACGTGGTACAGACGCCATCTTGGAAAAACGTTACACCTCTATATCTCCCAAAACGCGAAATGGAAAAAATTGAAACATGGCTCATTGGCAAGTACTCCCCTTGGGGAATAAGATATGTTGATGGTGATGTCATCGGTGCCTTCGTTATGACATCATAATTCGACAAGTACAACACGTCTCCGATCATTGTGAAAATATTTTATCAGCAACTGTTGGTCTGATGGGCACGAAATTTTCACCATAGGAACGCCTCCTCCTGGAGAATATTTTAATGATAATCATGACGTCATAGGTCATGTGGTACAGGCGCCATCTTGGAAAAACCGAAATATGTTGCACCTCTATATCTCCAAAACCGCTGCATGGAAAAGATTGAAACATGGCTCATTGTAAAGAACTCCATATGGGGAATAGGTGTTGTTACCGATGACATTATTGGTGCCATGATTATGACGTCATAATTCGACAGGGACAACGCTTAGTCTGATCAGTTTGAAATGTATTGAGCGTGATCTATGCAACAATTATATTAGAGAATATAAATTTATGATGTCATCGCTCACGTGGTCTGGATCATCAAAGAAAAAAATGTTCAAAAACAGAAGAGTTGGCTCGCAACAAGTTAACTGTGGAGGGTAAGTATTCTATGAATACCATCTTGTTTTTGGATTTGATGCCACCTACAACCCTGTCCCTAGTTGGTGATGCATTTTCAGAGAGATCGCTTCCTGTGTATCAACCGCGTTGGTGCAACTGAGGTCAAATATCAAACGGTGCCACAGCTCATCTCAATTTCTGATTTCCAAACATAATACGAGCCATAAGGCGAATGTCTTTGAAGATACCTGATAAACGATATGTGGGAACGTCAGGCAGATGGATATTAAAAAAACACTTCTTCAGCGAACAGGAATGCAAAAACAGCAGCGACTCGCAAAGCCAGCAAGAGATGGTCAAGCAAAATTGCACCATAAATGAGCACTCATTAGCACTTACCACGATTGCTAAACCCACAATCCCTATGGCCATGTGATAGGGAAGGTGGAGTGGGGAAATGAGCGTGAAATGCCTGGCTTTCCGCCAGGCCCACCGCCCACCGCGCACCCTCGGATATTTCGCAGGGGATGGAGTGCTCCATTCAGGATACTAGGCTCAGGTTCCCGTGAGCTCCATTCCTCCTCGTGGTGGCAGTCTACACGGGAGACTACAGCCCTACTGGATAATTGGAGGTGCTTCACACCATGGACTTTGATCATCACATGTAACTCTCAAGTTTCAGCAAAGCATTCCCCTTTAAACAAGGGAACCTGTCCAGAATTCAATATCTCTTTGTATCATCAACATCAAGTAGAATACATCCTGCCCACAAATCCAGGTAGTCGTACAAATGGCATCTCACATCATCAGGATATTATACAACTTGATAACTGTGAAGCATATTGCTTTTGTGTACAATTTTTGCCATTTGTGTCTTTTCATACCTTTCCATGAAGAACACTATTTCTTAAATGGAACTCAATGTGCATAACAGGTGGGCTTTGAACCTTCCCTGAATCACGAGGAAAACCATTACTGGTGCCAATAGTGTTCTTTACGATAAAAAGAAAGGAAAAATCACCTTGGCCTACACTGTGAGCTCCGTCAATCTGTTGTTTTTGAGATGACTGCAAGTTTGACGCGAAGTAATCTTTGCCTTGTGTCCAAAAAAAAATTTGATCATCACGAAGGTGTTTGATCGAAATTAGCAGGATGGCTCAAAAGTTGGATGCTCACCTTGGAGCTCTCGACTGGGTTAAATTCCCAACACGACTATAAACTTTCATCCCGGTGCTTTACAACAATGTGCGTGCAGTCCTTCGGGACGACGAGCTTGGTGTCCCATCTGCTGGCATTCTCTGGAGGATGTTAATTAAAGACCACACAGCAACTTTTGAAAAGAGTGGCCTAAGGAGTGTAGGCACCCTGGTCGTATTGAAAAATTCCTGCCCTAATGTGCATGGATACTGCATCGGAGTAACAGTTTCACCTCAGCGATGACACAAGCAACAGGATCGTTTGGTCATTGCAATATGCAATCGCCATCAACAATAAGGACACCAGGTTGTCCAATTATTACTGGTCTATAAAACGCCATGGATATCCCAGGCAGCTCCGTAAACTGCCAACACATGAGATCACATAGTAATTGCTAGTGTTACTATCGGATTTGTCAAGTAACGGTCGTTATATTTCAGATTTGGATTAGCTGTACAATTATCATGAATTGCTATCAAAATAAATGGTACTTTCAATGTAAACGTACGACACAAGAACAACATGCAATCAGTGGGATCAATGCCAGGGAGGATTTCACATAAATAGGAAAGGTCAAAATGGCCTCCTCCAGTTGCATCCATGTTTCTTTGTAAGTAATGGCACCGCATCCAATCAAGGAGTTTTCAAGGCACCTTTGGAAAATCTTACAGACAGATACACGTCAAGAACTTGATCCCAAAATGCAACCCTAAAAGCTTTCCATATATACAGTTTAACAGGAAATGCTCCCATGATGATCCTACACCCTTTCCACCATGCCAAAGGCGGATACATCCCATCTAGAACTTGATCCCAAAATTAAACCCTAAAAGCTTTCCATATATAGAGTTTAACAGGAAATGCTCCCTTGATGATCCTACACCCTTTCCACCATGCCAAAGGCGGATACATCCCATCTAGAATTTGATCCCAAACTGAAATCCAAAAGGCTTCCATATATAGAGTTTAACAGGAAATGCTCCCATGATGATCTGGTCAAACACCCTTTCCATCATGCGTTTATTTCCCCCTACAACAGTAATTCCCTTCTCCCGAGATGAGGAACTGCTCATTTTCTAAAGCGACGAAATTCCAAAATTCCCTCCACTGTGACACACCGCTCAGACCAACTTGGATTAAAAACCTTAATCCGTTCTTGTGGTGCCATGATTTCATGGCCCCCTGAACACCAGACAAGCATCTTATGGTCTCAGGTGCAAAATGGCATGATGGGCCACACAATGCTCTTGTGGCCAGGCATGCCACACTGAAACCTTAATGTGAGCCGAAATGGGATTCTCCTTGTTCCCTACAAAAGTTGGAAGGATACTTTCGGCAGATTTTTCTATAAAATGAGATGGAGCAATTGCGTTCAAAGTGCACTTCACATGCAGCAAATCCACCGTGCCCAAACTCGACCATAAAGCAGACAGAGTGCTTTGCGCAGACTCCATCGCACTACTGTTCAAATATGCTTTGGCCGAATGATCCCATTAGAAATTCCCACCAGCCCTTGGTGTGCCGAATATGATGCACATTGATGTTTATCGGAGTAGAACGCATGGCGGAAGGCAATCATAGGTGAAACAACTGGCAACAATCAATGTGCATCCTCTAATAATCAGCCATCAGTGCCAAAATGTTCTCATCAGCAAGCACAATTGACAAGTTCCGATTCTTATGTCTATCATTGGCCTATTGGTTTTGCTGCCTGGCAGGATAGCCTTGAGGTGTGCACACTTGCCTCTCAGCTGTCTTGCCTGGATTCAAATTCCGACCAAGAAAAAACGGTCATCCCTGGGGTTTCACACGCAGGGCGATTCATCAAGATGGGCACAGTACCACGGATGGATGGTAAACTGGGCGTCCCGCCCACCAGCATCAATTGGTCAACGTAAAAGACCCCGCAGTGTCCTTCATCAAGAGTAGACAAGTTCCAAATTCCTGTTTTAACGACTGCTGGGAAGGCAATGGCAAACTTATTCTTTTTCAATCCATTCTTCCCTCTAGGTCTTCAAGAAACCGAGAGGAAAGAATGAAATTCTGTCGCCAATCCAAAACCATGGTCTTTTCTACCCTCGTTGATGCCACCGACATTCCTCCTTCAAATTTTCCAGTTTTCCCTCCTTGGAGTTTCCCTCTGCATCCATTTTGTCCAACCCAGACACGCCTGTTTTGCATCATGCGTTTTTCTGTTACTTCCTGATGCATTAACTGTATGAACGTCCTGCCCACTGTTCATTAGCTCTTCCATGAGCCTCGACTGTGTACCCAGTATAACCCTTACTTAGGAAGCTGCTTCGGCAGCACCGGCGTTCTGTGAAGAGTATGGTACATCAGAGATAGAGAGAGATTCGTTTTGCTTTTAAGGTTTCATCAACAAGAGGCAAAGTTGTGCAAAGTACGTACATCGAAATCCAGTTTTCACTCCACGCTTTAAACTACAGTAACATCACGTACCCCATCTTAGGAGTTAAATCCCATATATATGTACTTTAAAAAAAAAAAAAAAAAAAAAAAATTATATATATATACATGACAAGGATGGTTGTCTGTTCGTCCATTCCCTATTATGCTGATTGGCTGTGAGGCTAGGTGCACTGTGATTGGCTCCTGGCAAGATTATCGTATAGGCATATTAAAAGCTGATATTCGAAATTTGATTCGATATGTTTGTGATCAGAACTTAGGCCTAAATAAATTGTCGAAATCTAGAGTTAAATCGGAAAATAATTCGGACATTTTTTTTTAACCTGATGTGAAATTAAATAATACTCTCCACGGGACGTGAGGTAAAACTGCTCCAAACTGGCAAAAAAGTGTTATATTCACAATCGCCATGAATTCCCTATAACCTTTCTCTTTAGTGTGAAAAAAACCAACAGCGACTATTAAAAGCATCCTTAAATGTCGAAAGGTTGCAACCCATTGGCATCATAGGTGTTCTGAAGGACACCATTTGTGTAGGCCTCAGGCTTCAAGCCTACGGTCTATAGGATAATTCCTTTATGGCCCAGTGAAATTTGAATCAATCCAAGCTATACGTTTACGCTATACGTTTGCTCTATTATAATAAGATAACCTGAGTTGTTAATTTTTTCGAGGCATCGAGCAATCAAAGCAGCGTTCTGTGCCAATGCACCGCCCACAGTAATCTTCATCCTGATGAAACAGCACTTACACGGAAGGAAGGAACAAATCCCGCATAACATTTGACCCATTCATGTTTAGAATCACATTTCGACCCGTTCCCATTTCCCATTCCATTATTGCAAATAATTCATCGGACGTAATCATAACTTTGTGTGAAAATCCTCTGTGTTTTGTTGAGTTTTGTGTACCCATCATGATTGTATCATATATGCTTTTTAAAAGCTGATATATTTGATTATTTTATTTAATTTTACACCGTATTTTGATTTTAGTTTATCACCGCCCAGAGACAACAGCAGCGATCTTCTTGGATTTGGATTCTACTTTTTGTGTCAAATTTGTTTCTCCCGTGAACGACATTGTCCATTCTGTGTTCTTGCTCTTCCACGAGTTTTGATGATGTATAAAAAATAGAAAATCCAGTATTAATTTATTATGCATCTCTTTATTAATATTAATCGTTTATAATTAAAGTAACGCCACAAGTGCATAATATCACCGTCCATGTCGCGACCGTTATTGATACGGGTCCCAGTGAAGTGTTTCTATGCATGTCCGCACATTACAACATCGCCTTTTTTCATTGGCAACGTATTTGCTCTCATTAACGTCTGTTTGTGGTTTTGAACTCCAATTCTGTACTTTCACCCAATTATCTACAGTTGGAAAGGTAATCATCGATTTACTTGGAAAAGCCATTGGCATGGTTACATATTCCATTTGAATGCACATGAAGATGAGTGGGGATGATAGGGGAGACAGGGGAGGGAGAGAGGAGTGTGGGAGGGAGAGGGGAGTGGGGGAGAGAGTAGGGGAGGGAGGGAGTGGGGGAGGGAGCAGGGGGGAGTAGGGGAGGGAGTGGTGGAGAGAGAGAGAGAGAGTTAGGGAAGGGAGTGGGGGAGGGAGTGGTGGAGGGAGTGGGGGAGGGAGTGGGTGAGGGAGTAGTGGAGAGAGAGAGAGAGAGAGAGCGAGTTAGGGAAGGGAGTGGGGGAGGGAGTGTTTTCGAAAAAACGCTGCTTTGATTGCTCGATGCCTCGAAAACATGCAAACGTATATGGTTATGTTTGTTTGTTTGCATATATGCGACCAAAACGTCTCTCACCCCTCCCCCCCCCCCCCCCCCCCCCGCTAATGTTTGGTGAAACGGCTTGTTTACTCCAACCACTTGAAATCTGTGCTGAAACCAGATCCGTGACCCCTGGTGTGGTTGCTGCCTTTTTGAGTGAGGTCCCTGATTGTCGGGTTTGTCCGGTCGCTTGGCTCAAATCCCAGCGAACTGCGTCAAAGTGGTGGCAGAGGCCGATTAATTCAACCATCCCAGGTCGGATTACGGACCTGTCCGCCAGGATGCCATACCTCGTGGAACAACCGAGCCAGTTAAAATGGCACGCTGATCAGTGTTCCACCAAGTTTCATCTGAATCTGTCAATAACTTTTTGACATATCATGTTGTACCCAGTATAATATTTGGGCCCCATATCTCAATGGTGAAGAATCGTTTGAAAATGTATTGCATCCGGATCAAGATCCGGATCTTCACCCGATAAACATTTCGTCCTTGTCACACACCCAACCTCTCCACCAAGTTTTGTCAGAATCAGTCAACTTTTTGAGATATCCTGAATCACAGACAGACAAACAGATAGGCGGTGAAAGCATAAGCTCCATGCACCTTCGGTGGCAGATATAATAAATCTCTCAGAGTACTTGGATATCCTAAAAAGCCACACATTCTCATTCCCTCATCAACATTTTGCTTGGCCTGCTTGCCATTTCCATCCTAGCACTTCTCTGAAAATCCTGGGAGCCCAGGATCAAATTCCATACACTGTGTTGTGGTTGTTCACATATTCCTCTATCATCATTGTTCTGTATTCGATCTTTGGACAAGCTCGTCCATCATTCTTGGACGCTGCAGCAAAGATACATTTGCAAGGTCCATTTTGAAAACCAAAATATTATGTTTTCGAAATTTGAAATAACCCATTTGTTGTGCGTAAATGTGCCCGGCATGCTGTTTGTGGGGGAAGGTGTGCATCAGTTTTCAGGTTGAAGTGGAAAATTCAGTAAAAGGCTAGTCGGCCCAATTTGAATGTTACAGGAGACAAAATGTGTAGTGGACATTTTTACTGGATGCCGGGAAGTAGTGGGTGAGGAGGAAGTGAAAGGGGGCGGGAGGGACACAGAAGTGGAATGGGATCGCTAAACATAAAAAGGCCCTCCTTACATCTCATCATGGACCAATATAATGAAGGTGAACACAATCAAACAGCGTGTGCTGGTCGATTACAAAAAAAAACGTTGATAAAACAAGTCAACAAACAGTTCGAAATTTTCAAACGATTCTTCACCATTGAGATATATATTTTCACCCTTATTTGTCCTTATGTCCTTATGTTTTCACCCTTATTTGTCTGCTCGTCTGAACACCCTTATTTGTCTGCTTGTCTGTCTGTGAGCAGGATATCTCAAAAAATCGTGGACGGATTTGGACGAAACTTGGTGGACCAGTTGGGTGTGTGACAAGGACAAATATATTCGATTTTGGTGAAGATCTGAATATTGATTCGGATATAAGAATTATTTAATTTTTTTAAGTGCTTCTTCACCATTGAGAGATGGGACCAAAAACAATATGTAGCACAATATCTCAAAACGTTTGGGCGGATTACAACAAAACTTGGTGGATGCGTTGAGACGGTAACAATAACAAGCCAATTTGAGGTCTGGATGCAGGTGCGGCCTATCAGTGAGATACCAAATGTAAACTGTTCAGCTTGGCAGAGGTACGCTCTCTACCGAGTGCATTCCAGCTTAATCAGCCTCATGACTAAATCCTATCCTCAGCCCCAAAGAATGCTGCACCATTTAGACCAACAATTTGCAATATAATTATTGAAAAAGCAGGAAATGTTCGTCGAAAAGTTAAAAACATCCTGATGTGAACATATGGCATTCCAAAGTTCCGCTTAGGAGAATAAATCCACAAGAGAACATTGGTCCGCTCGCACCAGAGAAGCAATCAATGTAAAAACTGCTACTAGCATCGTCTGCAAAATTCATCCCGCAGCTTTACAGATGTTTCATAAATCCCACTCAACGGGGCCAGGTGGAGGCTTCATGTCGGATAGTGCAAATGTTGATGAAATACATATTTCATCCGCTGGAAAGTGTGCGAACCCCATTCTGACAGCCGCACGCTAATGGATAAAAGGTCGTAGTAGCCACCTGCAAATTCCACACATTTCTCGAGAATGAAACAGGAATAAGGGAAAGAAACAGGGACATTCAATACTACTGGAAGATCCGAATGTTTTGGGTCACAAATGCATGGATGCGAGTACCTGCCATCTTAAAAAAGCAGGGAAAGAAACAGGGAGATTGAATACTACTGGAAGATCCGAATGTTTTGGGTCACGAATGCATGGATGCAAGTACCTGCCATCTTAAAAAATCAGGGAAACAAACAGGGAGATTGAATACCACTGGAAGATCCGAATGTTTTGAGTCACAAATGCATGGATGCGAGTACCTGCCATCTTAAAAAATCAGGGAAACAAACAAGGAGATTCAATACTACTGGAAGATCCGAATGTTTTGGGTCACAAATGCATGGATGCGAGTACCTGCCATCTTAAAAAATCAGGGAAACAAACAGGGAGATTGAATACCACTGGAAGATCCGAATGTTTTGAGTCACAAATGCATGGATGCGAGTACCTGCCATCTTAAAAAATCAGGGAAACAAACAGGGAGATTGAATACCACTGGAAGATCCGAATGTTTTGAGTCACGAATGCATGGATGCGAGTACCTGCCATCTTAAAAAATCAGGGAAACAAACAGGGAGATTCAATACTACTGGAAGATCCGAATGTTTTGGGTCACAAATGCATGGATGCGAGTACCTGCCATCTTAAAAAATCAGGGAAACAAACAGGGAGATTCAATACTACTGGAAGATCCGAATGTTTTGGGTCACAAATGCATGGATGCGAGTACCTGCCATCTTAAAAAATCAGGGAAAGTAACAGGGAGATTCAATACTACTGGAAGATCCGAATGTTTTGGGTCACAGATGCATGGATGCGAGTACCTGCCATCTTAAAAAATCAGGGAAAGTAACAGGGAGATTCAATACTACTGGAAGATCCGAATGTTTTGGGTCACAGATGCATGGATGCGAGTACCTGCCATCTTAAAAAATCAGGGAAACAAACAGGGAGATTGAATACCACTGGAAGATCCGAATGTTTTGGGTCACAAATGCATGGATGCGAGTACCTGCCATCTTAAAAAATCAGGGAAAGTAACAGGGAGATTCAATACCACTGGAAGATCCGAATGTTTTGAGTCACAAATGCATGGATGCGAGTACCTGCCATCTTAAAAAATCAGGGAAACAAACAGGGAGATTGAATACCACTGGAAGATCCGAATGTTTTGAGTCACGAATGCATGGATGCGAGTACCTGCCATCTTAAAAAATCAGGGAAACAAACAGGGAGATTCAATACTACTGGAAGATCCGAATGTTTTGGGTCACAAATGCATGGATGCGAGTACCTGCCATCTTAAAAAATCAGGGAAACAAACAGGGAGATTCAATACTACTGGAAGATCCGAATGTTTTGGGTCACAAATGCATGGATGCGAGTACCTGCCATCTTAAAAAATCAGGGAAAGTAACAGGGAGATTCAATACTACTGGAAGATCCGAATGTTTTGGGTCACAGATGCATGGATGCGAGTACCTGCCATCTTAAAAAATCAGGGAAAGTAACAGGGAGATTCAATACTACTGGAAGATCCGAATGTTTTGGGTCACAGATGCATGGATGCGAGTACCTGCCATCTTAAAAAATCAGGGAAACAAACAGGGAGATTGAATACCACTGGAAGATCCGAATGTTTTGGGTCACAAATGCATGGATGCGAGTACCTGCCATCTTAAAAAATCAGGGAAAGTAACAGGGAGATTCAATACTACTGGAAGATCCGAAAGTTTTGGGTCACAGATGCATGGATGCGAGTACCCGCCATCTTAAAAAATCAGGGAAACAAACAGGGAGATTCAATACCACTGGAAGATCCGAATGTTTTGGGTCACAAATGCATGGATGCGAGTACCTGCCATCTTAAAAAATCAGGGAAAGTAACAGGGAGATTCAATACTACTGGAAGATCCGAATGTTTTGGGTCACAGATGCATGGATGCGAGTACCTGCCATCTTAAAAAATCAGGGAAACAAACAGGGAGATTGAATACCACTGGAAGATCCGAATGTTTTGGGTCACAAATGCATGGATGCGAGTACCTGCCATCTTAAAAAATCAGGGAAAGTAATAGGGAGATTCAATACTACTGGAAGATCCGAATGTTTTGGGTCACAGATGCATGGATGCGAGTACCTGCCATCTTAAAAAATCAGGGAAACAAACAGGGAGATTCAATACCACTGGAAGATCCGAATGTTTTGGGTCACAAATGCATGGATGCGAGTACCTGCCATCTTAAAAAATCAGGGAAACAAACAGGGAGATTGAATACTACTGGAAGATCCGAATGTTTTGGGTCACAAATGCATGGATGCGAGTACCTGCCATCTTAAAAAATCAGGGAAAGTAACAGGGAGTTTCAATACTACTGGAAGATCCGAATGTTTTGGGTCACAAATGCTTGGATGCGAGTACCTGCCATCTTAAAAAAGCAGGGAAAGTAACAGGGAGATTCAATACTACTGGAAGATCCGAATGTTTTGGGTCACAGATGCATGGATGCGAGTACCTGCCATCTTAAAAAATCAGGGAAACAAACAGGGAGATTGAATACCACTGGAAGATCCGAATGTTTTGGGTCACGAATGCATGGATGCGAGTACCTGCCATCTTAAAAAATCAGGGAAAGTAACAGGGAGATTCAATACTACTGGAAGATCCGAATGTTTTGGGTCACAGATGCATGGATGCGAGTACCTGCCATCTTAAAAAATCAGGGAAACAAACAGGGAGATTGAATACCACTGGAAGATCCGAATGTTTTGGGTCACGAATGCATGGATGCGAGTACCTGCCATCTTAAAAAATCAGGGAAACAAACAGGGAGATTCAATACTACTGGAAGATCCGAATGTTTTGGGTCACAAATGCATGGATGCGAGTACCTGCCATCTTAAAAAATCAGGGAAACAAACAGGGAGATTCAATACTACTGGAAGATCCGAATGTTTTGGGTCACAAATGCATGGATGCGAGTACCTGCCATCTTAAAAAATCAGGGAAAGTAACAGGGAGATTCAATACTACTGGAAGATCCGAATGTTTTGGGTCACAGATGCATGGATGCGAGTACCTGCCATCTTAAAAAATCAGGGAAAGTAACAGGGAGATTCAATACTACTGGAAGATCCGAATGTTTTGGGTCACAGATGCATGGATGCGAGTACCTGCCATCTTAAAAAATCAGGGAAACAAACAGGGAGATTGAATACCACTGGAAGATCCGAATGTTTTGGGTCACAAATGCATGGATGCGAGTACCTGCCATCTTAAAAAATCAGGGAAAGTAACAGGGAGATTCAATACTACTGGAAGATCCGAAAGTTTTGGGTCACAGATGCATGGATGCGAGTACCCGCCATCTTAAAAAATCAGGGAAACAAACAGGGAGATTCAATACCACTGGAAGATCCGAATGTTTTGGGTCACAAATGCATGGATGCGAGTACCTGCCATCTTAAAAAATCAGGGAAAGTAACAGGGAGATTCAATACTACTGGAAGATCCGAATGTTTTGGGTCACAGATGCATGGATGCGAGTACCTGCCATCTTAAAAAATCAGGGAAACAAACAGGGAGATTGAATACCACTGGAAGATCCGAATGTTTTGGGTCACAAATGCATGGATGCGAGTACCTGCCATCTTAAAAAATCAGGGAAAGTAATAGGGAGATTCAATACTACTGGAAGATCCGAATGTTTTGGGTCACAGATGCATGGATGCGAGTACCTGCCATCTTAAAAAATCAGGGAAACAAACAGGGAGATTCAATACCACTGGAAGATCCGAATGTTTTGGGTCACAAATGCATGGATGCGAGTACCTGCCATCTTAAAAAATCAGGGAAACAAACAGGGAGATTGAATACTACTGGAAGATCCGAATGTTTTGGGTCACAAATGCATGGATGCGAGTACCTGCCATCTTAAAAAATCAGGGAAAGTAACAGGGAGTTTCAATACTACTGGAAGATCCGAATGTTTTGGGTCACAAATGCTTGGATGCGAGTACCTGCCATCTTAAAAAAGCAGGGAAAGTAACAGGGAGATTCAATACTACTGGAAGATCCGAATGTTTTGGGTCACAGATGCATGGATGCGAGTACCTGCCATCTTAAAAAATCAGGGAAACAAACAGGGAGATTGAATACCACTGGAAGATCCGAATGTTTTGGGTCACGAATGCATGGATGCGAGTACCTGCCATCTTAAAAAATCAGGGAAAGTAACAGGGAGATTCAATACTACTGGAAGATCCGAATGTTTTGGGTCACAGATGCATGGATGCGAGTACCTGCCATCTTAAAAAATCAGGGAAACAAACAGGGAGATTGAATACCACTGGAAGATCCGAATGTTTTGGGTCACGAATGCATGGATGCGAGTACCTGCCATCTTAAAAAATCAGGGAAAGTAACAGGGAGATTCAATACTACTGGAAGATCCGAATGTTTTGGGTCACAGATGCATGGATGCGAGTACCTGCCATCTTAAAAAATCAGGGAAACAAACAGGGAGATTGAATACCACTGGAAGATCCGAATGTTTTGGGTCACAAATGCATGGATGCGAGTACCTGCCATCTTAAAAAATCAGGGAAACAAACAGGGAGATTCAATACCACTGGAAGATCCGAATGTTTTGGGTCACGAATGCATGGATGCGAGTACCTGCCATCTTAAAAAAGCAGGGAAATAAACAGGGAGATTCAATACCACTGGAAGATCCGAATGTTTTGGGTCACAGATGCATGGATGCGAGTACCTGCCATCTTAAAAAATCAGGGAAAGTAACAGGGAGATTCAATACTACTGGAAGATCCGAATGTTTTGGGTCACGAATGCATGGATGCGAGTACCTGCCATCTTAAAAAATCAGGGAAAGTAACAGGGAGATTCAATACTACTGGAAGATCCGAATGTTTTGGGTCACAGATGCATGGATGCGAGTACCTGCCATCTTAAAAAATCAGGGAAACAAACAGGGAGATTCAATACCACTGGAAGATCCGAATGTTTTGGGTCACGAATGCATGGATGCGAGTACCTGCCATCTTAAAAAAGCAGGGAAATAAACAGGGAGATTCAATACCACTGGAAGATCCGAATGTTTTGGGTCACAAATGCATGGATGCGAGTACCTGCCATCTTAAAAAATCAGGGAAACAAACAGGGAGATTGAATACCACTGGAAGATCCGAATGTTTTGGGTCACGAATGCATGGATGCGAGTACCTGCCATCTTAAAAAAGCAGGGAAATAAACAGGGAGATTGAATACTACTGGAAGATCCGAATGTTTTGGGTCACAAATGCATGGATGCGAGTACCTGCCATCTTAAAAAAGCAGGGAAATAAACAGGGAGATTCAATACTACTGGAAGATCCGAATGTTTTGGGTCACAAATGCATGGATGCGAGTACCTGCCATCTTAAAAAATCAGGGAAAGTAACAGGGAGATTCAATACTACTGGAAGATCCGAATGTTTTGGGTCACAGATGCATGGATGCGAGTACCTGCCATCTTAAAAAATCAGGGAAAGTAACAGGGAGATTCAATACTACTGGAAGATCCGAATGTTTTGGGTCACAGATGCATGGATGCGAGTACCTGCCATCTTAAAAAATCAGGGAAACAAACAGGGAGATTGAATACCACTGGAAGATCCGAATGTTTTGGGTCACAAATGCATGGATGCGAGTACCTGCCATCTTAAAAAATCAGGGAAAGTAACAGGGAGATTCAATACCACTGGAAGATCCGAATGTTTTGAGTCACAAATGCATGGATGCGAGTACCTGCCATCTTAAAAAATCAGGGAAACAAACAGGGAGATTGAATACCACTGGAAGATCCGAATGTTTTGAGTCACGAATGCATGGATGCGAGTACCTGCCATCTTAAAAAATCAGGGAAACAAACAGGGAGATTCAATACTACTGGAAGATCCGAATGTTTTGGGTCACAAATGCATGGATGCGAGTACCTGCCATCTTAAAAAATCAGGGAAACAAACAGGGAGATTCAATACTACTGGAAGATCCGAATGTTTTGGGTCACAAATGCATGGATGCGAGTACCTGCCATCTTAAAAAATCAGGGAAAGTAACAGGGAGATTCAATACTACTGGAAGATCCGAATGTTTTGGGTCACAGATGCATGGATGCGAGTACCTGCCATCTTAAAAAATCAGGGAAAGTAACAGGGAGATTCAATACTACTGGAAGATCCGAATGTTTTGGGTCACAGATGCATGGATGCGAGTACCTGCCATCTTAAAAAATCAGGGAAACAAACAGGGAGATTGAATACCACTGGAAGATCCGAATGTTTTGGGTCACAAATGCATGGATGCGAGTACCTGCCATCTTAAAAAATCAGGGAAAGTAACAGGGAGATTCAATACTACTGGAAGATCCGAAAGTTTTGGGTCACAGATGCATGGATGCGAGTACCCGCCATCTTAAAAAATCAGGGAAACAAACAGGGAGATTCAATACCACTGGAAGATCCGAATGTTTTGGGTCACAAATGCATGGATGCGAGTACCTGCCATCTTAAAAAATCAGGGAAAGTAACAGGGAGATTCAATACTACTGGAAGATCCGAATGTTTTGGGTCACAGATGCATGGATGCGAGTACCTGCCATCTTAAAAAATCAGGGAAACAAACAGGGAGATTGAATACCACTGGAAGATCCGAATGTTTTGGGTCACAAATGCATGGATGCGAGTACCTGCCATCTTAAAAAATCAGGGAAAGTAATAGGGAGATTCAATACTACTGGAAGATCCGAATGTTTTGGGTCACAGATGCATGGATGCGAGTACCTGCCATCTTAAAAAATCAGGGAAACAAACAGGGAGATTCAATACCACTGGAAGATCCGAATGTTTTGGGTCACAAATGCATGGATGCGAGTACCTGCCATCTTAAAAAATCAGGGAAACAAACAGGGAGATTGAATACTACTGGAAGATCCGAATGTTTTGGGTCACAAATGCATGGATGCGAGTACCTGCCATCTTAAAAAATCAGGGAAAGTAACAGGGAGTTTCAATACTACTGGAAGATCCGAATGTTTTGGGTCACAAATGCTTGGATGCGAGTACCTGCCATCTTAAAAAAGCAGGGAAAGTAACAGGGAGATTCAATACTACTGGAAGATCCGAATGTTTTGGGTCACAGATGCATGGATGCGAGTACCTGCCATCTTAAAAAATCAGGGAAACAAACAGGGAGATTGAATACCACTGGAAGATCCGAATGTTTTGGGTCACGAATGCATGGATGCGAGTACCTGCCATCTTAAAAAATCAGGGAAAGTAACAGGGAGATTCAATACTACTGGAAGATCCGAATGTTTTGGGTCACAGATGCATGGATGCGAGTACCTGCCATCTTAAAAAATCAGGGAAACAAACAGGGAGATTGAATACCACTGGAAGATCCGAATGTTTTGGGTCACGAATGCATGGATGCGAGTACCTGCCATCTTAAAAAATCAGGGAAACAAACAGGGAGATTCAATACTACTGGAAGATCCGAATGTTTTGGGTCACAAATGCATGGATGCGAGTACCTGCCATCTTAAAAAATCAGGGAAACAAACAGGGAGATTCAATACTACTGGAAGATCCGAATGTTTTGGGTCACAAATGCATGGATGCGAGTACCTGCCATCTTAAAAAATCAGGGAAAGTAACAGGGAGATTCAATACTACTGGAAGATCCGAATGTTTTGGGTCACAGATGCATGGATGCGAGTACCTGCCATCTTAAAAAATCAGGGAAAGTAACAGGGAGATTCAATACTACTGGAAGATCCGAATGTTTTGGGTCACAGATGCATGGATGCGAGTACCTGCCATCTTAAAAAATCAGGGAAACAAACAGGGAGATTGAATACCACTGGAAGATCCGAATGTTTTGGGTCACAAATGCATGGATGCGAGTACCTGCCATCTTAAAAAATCAGGGAAAGTAACAGGGAGATTCAATACTACTGGAAGATCCGAAAGTTTTGGGTCACAGATGCATGGATGCGAGTACCCGCCATCTTAAAAAATCAGGGAAACAAACAGGGAGATTCAATACCACTGGAAGATCCGAATGTTTTGGGTCACAAATGCATGGATGCGAGTACCTGCCATCTTAAAAAATCAGGGAAAGTAACAGGGAGATTCAATACTACTGGAAGATCCGAATGTTTTGGGTCACAGATGCATGGATGCGAGTACCTGCCATCTTAAAAAATCAGGGAAACAAACAGGGAGATTGAATACCACTGGAAGATCCGAATGTTTTGGGTCACAAATGCATGGATGCGAGTACCTGCCATCTTAAAAAATCAGGGAAAGTAATAGGGAGATTCAATACTACTGGAAGATCCGAATGTTTTGGGTCACAGATGCATGGATGCGAGTACCTGCCATCTTAAAAAATCAGGGAAACAAACAGGGAGATTCAATACCACTGGAAGATCCGAATGTTTTGGGTCACAAATGCATGGATGCGAGTACCTGCCATCTTAAAAAATCAGGGAAACAAACAGGGAGATTGAATACTACTGGAAGATCCGAATGTTTTGGGTCACAAATGCATGGATGCGAGTACCTGCCATCTTAAAAAATCAGGGAAAGTAACAGGGAGTTTCAATACTACTGGAAGATCCGAATGTTTTGGGTCACAAATGCTTGGATGCGAGTACCTGCCATCTTAAAAAAGCAGGGAAAGTAACAGGGAGATTCAATACTACTGGAAGATCCGAATGTTTTGGGTCACAGATGCATGGATGCGAGTACCTGCCATCTTAAAAAATCAGGGAAACAAACAGGGAGATTGAATACCACTGGAAGATCCGAATGTTTTGGGTCACGAATGCATGGATGCGAGTACCTGCCATCTTAAAAAATCAGGGAAAGTAACAGGGAGATTCAATACTACTGGAAGATCCGAATGTTTTGGGTCACAGATGCATGGATGCGAGTACCTGCCATCTTAAAAAATCAGGGAAACAAACAGGGAGATTGAATACCACTGGAAGATCCGAATGTTTTGGGTCACGAATGCATGGATGCGAGTACCTGCCATCTTAAAAAATCAGGGAAAGTAACAGGGAGATTCAATACTACTGGAAGATCCGAATGTTTTGGGTCACAGATGCATGGATGCGAGTACCTGCCATCTTAAAAAATCAGGGAAACAAACAGGGAGATTGAATACCACTGGAAGATCCGAATGTTTTGGGTCACAAATGCATGGATGCGAGTACCTGCCATCTTAAAAAATCAGGGAAACAAACAGGGAGATTCAATACCACTGGAAGATCCGAATGTTTTGGGTCACGAATGCATGGATGCGAGTACCTGCCATCTTAAAAAAGCAGGGAAATAAACAGGGAGATTCAATACCACTGGAAGATCCGAATGTTTTGGGTCACAGATGCATGGATGCGAGTACCTGCCATCTTAAAAAATCAGGGAAAGTAACAGGGAGATTCAATACTACTGGAAGATCCGAATGTTTTGGGTCACGAATGCATGGATGCGAGTACCTGCCATCTTAAAAAATCAGGGAAAGTAACAGGGAGATTCAATACTACTGGAAGATCCGAATGTTTTGGGTCACAGATGCATGGATGCGAGTACCTGCCATCTTAAAAAATCAGGGAAACAAACAGGGAGATTCAATACCACTGGAAGATCCGAATGTTTTGGGTCACGAATGCATGGATGCGAGTACCTGCCATCTTAAAAAAGCAGGGAAATAAACAGGGAGATTCAATACCACTGGAAGATCCGAATGTTTTGGGTCACAAATGCATGGATGCGAGTACCTGCCATCTTAAAAAATCAGGGAAACAAACAGGGAGATTGAATACCACTGGAAGATCCGAATGTTTTGGGTCACGAATGCATGGATGCGAGTACCTGCCATCTTAAAAAAGCAGGGAAATAAACAGGGAGATTGAATACTACTGGAAGATCCGAATGTTTTGGGTCACAAATGCATGGATGCGAGTACCTGCCATCTTAAAAAAGCAGGGAAATAAACAGGGAGATTCAATACTACTGGAAGATCCGAATGTTTTGGGTCAGGAATGCATGGATGCGAGTACCTGCCATCTTAAAAAATCAGGGAAACAAACAGGGAGATTGAATACCACTGGAAGATCCGAATGTTTTGGGTCACAAATGCATGGATGCGAGTACCTGCCATCTTAAAAAATCAGGGAAACAAACAGGGAGATTGAATACTACTGGAAGATCCGAATGTTTTGGGTCACAAATGCATGGATGCGAGTACCTGCCATCTTAAAAAAGCAAAACCCACCAAGCGGATGCCATTACAGCAAGCAACCTGCGTTTATCGCCACCTTGTGCCGATAAAAACATCCCATTCCTATAATGATTCCCACGGCTGGGCCTTCATCACAGGCAGACGATACGCCCTATTAAAAACAAAACATTCAAACGTGCCATAAATCCCACTCCCTCACGCCAAGCCTTTCAAAGGGCATTCGATATGGTTTCTTTGTAGTATCTACGAGGGAACCATTTTCATTGCCATCTTGTTTCAACGCCACTGCCTGGCATTGCCAACGTGTCATAATAAAGAAATAAATTAATAAATAAAACAATGAGCCATTCTGAGAGAAATTTTAACCGAATTTCTAAGCTTCGTTCAATAATCTCCAAGCATTCCATCCGCATGACTGACTCGACTCGTCTGGACCAACTTATTTCTGGAAGGTCTCCCTCGACAATGTCCCTTATGGTCCAGGAGATGAAATCTGAGGCGATTGTCCTGTGGTTTTATTTAACTTTCCAATTATTTCATCTCTCCATCGAAATCTTTAGTCCCACCTCTCCTTATTCCATGGTCTTCTCTAGGTTGCCACTTAGCAATTATTGGTGTCTGCCAGTTGTCCGGTTATTCTTGCTATCTCCAGATCAGTCACTTTTCAGGGTTACACTTCATGGATTCATGGATCGTTGGGATCAATGGATCAAGAAAGTTTTTCTTAAAGAATAACCAGAAGATCCATAGTTTAAATCTCTGAGTAAACGTATGAGACAACCAGAGAAAGGATCACAACAACAACAACAACAACAACAACAACAACGACCTTCGCCCAGACGACTCGAACGGTCATCGGCCCAAAGCACAAGTATCAGTAGAATGGAATGGGCCTGGTGACATGATACTTTGGAGAGCACTGCGCCAAGGCCCAGATGCTCCGCAAGTCACTAGTACGGGGTCTGTAACACTAGGGCTGTGACAAGAAATTGATACTCCTTCAGAAGACATGGCGGCCATTTTGACACGGCATCAGAAGAGCACTTGATTTTGACAAATCGAATGGCAAAAGGAACAGTTCAGAGGGAAGAGCACGTGACTTACAAGGACCTTCAATGCAGGAGGATGCCAGTAGGTTCATCATTTTAGTTGGTGCATCAAGCTTACACAATGGTTGCCAACCTATGGTTGTTGTTTCTATCCCCTTTAAAATACTGAGCATCAAGTAAGGTCGCGTTCCTGCGTTTAAAATCTGTATTTTCAATCCTCAGCTTCCCCAAGATGGTTTACAATTCAAACCAATGTGACAAACATCTGATATTATCTGCGATGTCATCTTCGTTACATTTTTGGTGTGTGTGTGCATATGTGTGTATGTGCGTATGTGTGTATGTGTGCGTGTATGTGTGTGTGTGCGTGTATGTGTGTGTATGTGTGCGTGTATGTGTGTGTGCGTGTATGTGTGTGTGTGTGTGTGTGTGTGTGCGTGTATGTGTGTGTGTGTGCGTGTATGTGTGTGTGTATGTGTGTATGTGTGTATGCGTATGCGTATGCATATGCATATATGTATGTATATGTGTATGTGTGTGTGTGTGTGTATGTGTGTGTGTGTATGCGTATGTGTTTGTGTATGTGTGTGTGTGTGTATGTGTGTGTGTATGCATATGTGTATGCGTATGTGTATGTGTATGTACGTATGTGTATGTGTATGTGTATGTGCGTATGTGTATGTATGTGTATGTGCGTATGTGTATGTGTGTATGTGCGTAGGTGTATGTGCGTATGTGTATGTGTGTATGTGCGTAGGTGTATGTGTATGTGTATGTGCGTATGTGTATGCGTATGTATATGTGCGTATGTGTATGTGTATGTGTGTATGTGCATATGTATATGTGTATGTGTATGTGCGTATGTGTATGTGTATGTGTATGTGCGTATGTGTATGTGTATGTGTGTATGTGCATATGTATATGTGTATGTGTATGTGCGTATGTGTATGTGTATGTGTATGTGCGTATGTGTATGTGTATGTGTGCATGTATGCGTGTGCATGTGCATGTGCGGAGAGGTCATGGGCTGAAAGGGTCGAAACCTCTAAAAAGGCCAGAGGCCAGGTGTTAACAGGGCAGAAACATCTTTCAATTGTTCACATCTTAAGGGTCTTGCTCGAGGTAAATAAGTATTTCCAGGTTTCCAATTGAAAGAAAGTTAAGTATTTGGTGTTGTAGAATTGGCATAATTTGCATCATCTTTGAATGTTTTTTTTTGTGTGTGTGTGTGTGTACAGAGTCGAGGCTCGTGAAAGAGCTAACATTTATCAAGCAAACAAGTAAACAAAGTATATAAAAATGGGAGCGGTTGACAAGATGGGGAGAGAAGGGGAGGAAGCACACAAACACAACATTTGAGAGCAGGGACATCGGGAGATGTGTGGGAGGGAGAGGGCCTGGGGGGAGGCAGGATAGGTATAAAACGCAAGGACACCAAGGACTTCCAGGAAAGAAGTCAAAAGTCACCTCAAAAAAGTGGCTTTGGGGTGAAATTAGCGGGGGTAGAAAAGATCAAGGTTTTGGATGGGGGAAGATAAGAGATGGTGGTGAACAGCTGTTTTAAAGACCTGGAGGGAGGAGTGGGATTGAAGAGAGTGAGGGAGTTTGTTCCAGAGGTGGGAGGAAAGAGGAATGAAGGAGTGAAGGTGAGCAGAGAGTCTTGATTTTGGCAGTTTAACCATAAGAGGGTTGCAGGCAGATCTTGTGCGACCTGTAGGAATATTTAGGGGACAGAGCCCAGAGAGAGCAGGGGGAGCAAGGCCGGAGAGGAGTCGGTAGAAGACGGAAAGACCACCAACCTGCCTGCGGTGAGTGAGTGAAAGGCCCTCGGAGATAGCGTCATCGCGGGTTATGCTTCAGGAATACCCGTTACTATTCAATCAATGACTGTATTTCATGTTATATAAAGTGCTTCATCAACCAAGACCCTCCAATATAAATAAATAAAATCCCAGATTCAAATAGCAGAAAATGCTTTATCATGCTCATCGTGGACAACACATCCTCTGTGAAAGAACAACATGTCAATTCTTCAACACCTCGTCACCATGACTCCCATCCAAACCATACTTCACCATCAGGCAGGACCGAAGTCTGAAGCCATCGTTGTAAATAAGCGCCATTTCAAATGAAGATAACGAACCCCCATTACTTGTAGAAGAAAGAAAAGTATTCGGTTGATAAACTGCGTCCAAATTAAAAGTGGTGCATTTGGAAGAAATGTGAGCAGCAAGATGCTGATGCACCGAGGGAATGATGGCCATTCAAAGCAAGCAAAGTCCCAACACGTGTGATGTGCCAAAGTGTCAGTTTCTTGCTGTTCTCGATACTCCCACAGTGACAGAAAAACCTGTTACAAACAAGTGTCGGAGGGGAGTGCGACGACGCAGGCCAAATGGCAAAATTGGCAGGGTTCCCGTTTGGTAGAAAGCCAAATGCACAAAAGACTTTTAAAATGGTTTGTGTTGTTTCCTTCCTTGAGGATTGACATTTAAAAAGGAGAGCGTGGACAAATAACCATGGGTTGGCAACCGTCGTGGAGGCTTTGATGGGTTGAATGGCCTCCTCCTGCATTGTCGTTCCTTGAATGGGAATTCCTTGTGGAGCTGTGGCGACATCTCCAGCTGACTGCACCCCTATTGAGGTGCAAATGACGGGAAACGTAATTAAATACATGACCCATATCTGTACACATCCGGACGTCTCTCAAAGTGATCAAGTCTTCACTGAGACCTGGGAGGGCTGCGTTCCACATTCTGAAACCCACACATGGAGATAACAGGTAACGACACACACACACACACACACACACACACACACACACACACACACACACACACACACACACACACACACACACACGAGCTAAGCACCACAGGTAAAGAGATTGATACCAGAAAGAAATGATACAAACCTACTCCATGAGAGAGAACATGTCTAACCCAATAACCCAAATCAGATGACAGATACGAGGGATAACAGCAAGAACGGTATCTATGACAATGAAGGGGAAGATGAAGGAGAAAAACTAAGTAGAGAATAGGAGGAAGATAAGGAAAATGATGAGCAGTGCAGACTACAAAAACATAGCCAAAAATAAAGGAGAAGAGACTTACACCACTCAAGGAAAGACCACAACTCCATAGAATACAAAACAACAAACGAACCAAGCACTCAGAAGAATGATACCAAAATCATCCTTGTTGAAGGAAATCAATACTGTGTGTTTGCAGCGCACTACTCATTCAAGAAAAAAAGTAACAGGCAAACAACGCCGAAAGAAGAACAAACGAGGTCCTACCGAGACCAAGCATCACCATGGAAACAGAGACCAATAACACAGAGAGAAAAACTGAGAAAGGAAACGGACAAATACAACAATTCGGAAGAGGTAACAGAAGCCCAAAGCTGATGAAGAGAATCTCAAAAATAAAAATATATATCTATAAAAAAGCGAGGACAAAGACCTCGGGGTAATGGTTGGTTGCTGAAAACAAAATAAAAATAGAAATGATAGAAAGGAAGATTAAAAATTAAAACAAAGTCAACAACAGAAGAAAACAAAACCAGATGTTCAAACATTATATCGATAAAGATTAAACCATGAACGACGGAAACAAAAGCAAAATGTACAACATTCCCTTGAAAAATGTAAACTTGAACTTTTCTGGAACGGAACATATGAAGATCCCAAAAAAAACAATGAATAGGTGGATTGGAGCCAACACTTCAAAATAAAAAATAACATCGAAAGTAAATGCCCCTAGTGATAATTTATGAAGAAAAAAATATATATATAAAACACCAAACTTTAAAAGTCCAGGCCCAGATTAAATTTCAAACTTCTGGCTAAAACAACTGATGTCAGAGAGGATGCTACAGAACAAAAGACCACCGACTACATTAACATACTAAACAAGGCCACACTCGAAAACTGGAAGACCAGAAGAAAATTGTCCACCGCCTGGATAGACGACTAAAAAAGCTTTTCACAGCGTCCCACATTCATGGATTATAAAATGCATGCACATATACAAGATCGACCCCCAAATAATCAATTGCCATGGATATCTGGAATACCATGTGGATACTGCAGCACTCCGAAGGATAGATTGAAATACCAGGAGTGAAGATACGGCACGAGTTCTTCCAGGGAGACAGCTTTTCCCCACTCCGATTTTGCCATTCTTCGGACCCACTGAGAAACCTCAAATGAGCAAAGACACGGATACACCCGAACACCTAATAAAATAATGTCCAAAGAAACAGGAAAGGTGACATCTACTGCATGTGGATGATGCAAAGCTCTTCGCACCAAAGAACGACAAAATTGGTGGAACTGAAATTAGTGAAACGGTACTCCAACAACAATCAAATGGAAGTTGGCCTAGATAAGTGTGGCAAGTGCAAATTCATACAGAGTAAACTGACGAAAACAGACAACATACAAATCGACCTAGATACAACAATACAGGAACTAGAAAACGAAGCATCATAGAAATACCTTAGAGTAGAGGATGGCCACCAAATATGAAATATGTCACAATCAAATGTGCAAAACAATTACCAACGAATATCTTCATAGAACAAGGCCGATCCAGACAACATACATCTCCCCAGAGAAACAAAATCGAAGCCATGAACCAACTAGCAATACCGGTGTTCCATTAGAGCTACAGAATAATAAACTAGACAATTGGAAATGCATAAACTGGATATCAAAACAATGAATATCCTCACCATCCACAAAATGTTTTACAAAAACCAATGCATCCGAGAATGTACCTGCCGAGATGAGATGGAGGGAGGGGACTGAAGAAAGTGCACTGAATAACAACTGTAGGATTGGATGAATACGTGAAAAGTTCAACAGACTACCAAATGCAATTTGTATGCAAACAAAAAGACAGCAAGCCAGAAAGGTATCAGTAACCATCCTTACGAAAAATTCCAAAGACGAGGGCAAATAAAAGGTGTCAAACATGAAACGGAAACAGTAATGAATACAGCCCCAACAATTGCAAGAAAGACAAAAAAAAAACATACGGTGAAATATCAACAAACATACACCAACAACTTAGAAAACGATAAAAAAGCAGGAAGATATAAAGTTGAAATAGTGGAGTTAGAGAAAGAAGGCATCACTGGAATGGCTCAGAAGAGATCAACTCAACTGGGATAGAAAACTAATCATAATAAATGCCCAAGACCAAGGATAGGACACCAATGGCAGGACTGATTCAATTGGAGACATGTAGGTTCTGCAAGGTGGAAACAGAAAGCACGAGTCTCCTCCTTTTGGGATGTAAAACACTAAAGTCAGATAAGCTGTACATGCAAAGGCACACCAAATGAGTAGAGTTTGGAAATGGAAATGTCGGAAATACTTATTTACCTCGAGCATGACCCTTAAGTTGTGAACAATTGATAGATGTTTCTGCCCTGTTAACACCTGGCCTCTGGCCTTTTTAGAGGTTTCGACCATTTCAGCCCATGCGGCACATGCACACGCATACATGCACACATACACATACGCACATACACACATACACACTTTGGACACGAGGATATCTGCAAAAAATTCAATATCCTAGTCCTGGAAAACTCATGGAAACATTAACCAACTAGAACTACACCCTGACATCGCGACAGCGACCTATATGCATCTGCCCACATTATTACATCATTATAAATACTTGTACCAAGTTTGATTTAAACTGCTTCAGCTGTTCTCAAGCACCACATTATACCTGATATGACCTGTGACCTTTGACCTCGTGACTCCAAAATCGAATCAGTTCATCATTACAGCATTATACATACCCGCACCAAGTTTAACTTAGATCCTTTCAACCATTCTCAAGTTATCACGATAACAAAAACCTATTATTGATGCACGGACGGACGGACAACCGGAAAACATCATAGCTCTGGCAACTTCGTTGGCGGATGCATAAAAAACAATAACTGAAAACAAGAAAAAGAGCAATCAGAGATTGCAAATCCTCGCCAGGATATATTTTCAGTGGTTTTTAAGACTTTTCTGTTAAAACGATTATGGCGGCCGAACCACGTGACCGTTGACGTTTTTTTTTTTTTTTTTCCTCCACCAGTTTATGCCAACATGACGCTCAAGAAATTTCATTTTGATCGGTTGAAGTTTTGTACTTGTCGAATTATGACGTCATAATGGAGGCACCTATGACATCATCATTAACATATTTTATTCCCCATGGAGAGTTCTTTACAATGAGCCATGTCTCAATTTTTTTCTATGCAGCGCTTTGAGATATAGAGGTGCAACGTTTTTTGTTTTTTCCAAGATGGCGGCTGAACCACGTCACCTATGACGTCATAATTATCATTAGAAAATTATACAGGTGGAGTTGCACCTATAGTGAAAATTTCCTGTCTATCGGACCAACGGTTGCAGAGAAAATCATATTTATTCTGTGCGGACAAACACAAACAGACAAACAGACAAACGGACTCAAATGCAATACCCTATCCTCAAGCGAGGGTAACAAGGAAATGATCACGTACGACCGGATGATCCCATCAAGCATGAACGTAGAAAACAAAGCATTGCGACCGGATATAGTACGGAGGTACAGAAAAGAAAAGAAGGCTTTGCTAATTGAGGTGTCAGTCCCTAGCAATTTTGGCCTAAAGCCCCAAACAAAACAAAATCAAGAAAATGACCAAATAACAAGACCTCAAAAATGAAGTGTAAAGATCGTGGAAGCTGAAGAGCTCCAAAATAGTACCAGTTATTATTAGAGCAATAGGAATGACAAAGAAGAACCATAGAGATCTTAAAACCATCCCTGGTAATATCACGACAAATGACCTGGAATTGGAAGTTGTCCGAGTTTCGGTGACGATCCTCAAAAGAGCCCTCGGAACAAAACTTTGAGCATAAGAAAACTTGTCAAACCGGTCCATGAATCATGATCCCTTACTGAAACGGATGTGGATACTTCGAGACCTGGGAGGACTCCATTCCACCTTCTGAAACCCGCATTTGGGATAAAATCCGAACACACACACACACACACACACACACACACACACACACACACACACACACACACACACACACACACACACACACACACACACACACACACACACAGATGAGAAATGTCAACCTAAGCTGTGGCATCATCGAGAACCAAGGACTCCCCCCAGTCTTCCTCTTAGACAGTGTACAAGATTGGTTCATTTTGGACAGCATGTTGACCATATTCCAAACTCCATCACAATAGGTCATGTGTCTACACTGCCTCCCAATGAGGCGATTCCTCATTGGGAGGCAGTGTAGGGTAGGCATTGGGAGGCATTGGGATTGGGAGGCATTGGGAGACCTTTCCTTTTGAAATACTGTGCAGCCTCTTCCAAAATATGTCATTCGTTGTTTTGCTTTTTCTGCTCTGCAAAGCACGGCAGTTTAAGCACGGCAGTTTAAGCACAGCAGCCTCTTTGGACCGTTCGTCACATCTTGCTGCAAAAACAAACCTGAGCGACCAAAGCCCAATTCCCAGAATCCTCTCTTGCATGCTCACATAAAGCATGGCCCCATCCGCAGGTTCACCCGCAGCCATCTTGCTTTGCAGGTTCAAGTGATGGAGGGCATCGCTTCACCCCGAAATGTCAGCACCAATCCGAACGGCAGGCCAAATAATTTCGAGATCGGCTCTGCAAAAAAAATCCGCTTCTTCATCCCACGATGAGAAGATAACACGGCCGCAGGTGAGTCGAGACCGCGAAACGACAACAAATTAAAAAACCCAGGAATGTTCCGGCGAATCCCACACACTGGTCCATTCAGTAAACAGATGTGGGATGAAATGAACCTCTTCGCAGCTGCATTCCCATCCCGTGAGCTTACACGGGCTCACAGTAACACAGCCCTGGTTGTTCTTCCCACCGTGGAAGGGAAAGAAATACCCAGATTCTCCGATTCTTAGACGCTATTAACGGATGGATGCGTTTGTCAAAACATGGCTGCTCCTGTGTTCCGGTCACTTGATCTGGAGGTTCCAACATCTATGTCGATTTAAAGTTTCGCCAAATGTGTTGCCACAATGGTTGTTGCCACAATGGTTGTTGCCACAATGGTCGTTGCCACAATGGTCGTTGTCACAATGGTCGTTGCCACAATGGTCGTTGTCACAATGGTCGTTGCCACAATGATTGTTGCCACAATGGTCGTTGCCACAATGGTCGTTGCCACAATGGTCGTTGCGACAATGGTCGTTGCCACAATGGTCGTTGCCACAATGGTCGTTGCCACAATGGTCGTTGCCACAATGGTCGTTGTGACAATGGTCGTTGCCACAATGGTCGTTGCCACAATGGTCGTTGCCACAATGGTCGTTGCCACAAAGGTCGTTGCCACAATGATTGTTGCCACAATGGTCGTTGCCACAATGGTCGTTGCCACAATGGTCGTTGCGACAATGGTCGTTGCCACAATGGTCGTTGCCACAATGGTCGTTGCCACAATGGTCGTTGCCACAAAGGTCGTTGCCACAATGGTCGTTCCCACAATGGTCGTTGCCACAATGGTCGTTGCCACAATGGTCGTTGCCACAATGGTCGTTGCCACAAAGGTCGTTGCCACAATGGTCGTTGCCACAATGGTCGTTGCCACAATGGTCGTTGCCACAAACGTCGTTGCCACAATGGTCGTTCCCACAATGGTCGTTCCCACAATGGTCGTTGCCACAATGGTCGTTGCCACAATGGTCGTTGCCACAATGGTCGTTGCTGCTGTGTTGTGGAAAATGGTCAGGCCGGAAGGTTTTGTGGGAAGTAGAGGACGCCATTATGACAGCAGGGGAATCTTCAACCGTTAAACCACTTGATCTGTTTTATTGTATACGCTCAACGGAAAGAGAAATGTTCCAGCTAAATTCAAAAATAAACTCGACAATTTGGTATAATGGTCTGATCCAGCGTTCAACATCCTGAAATTGTGACTTTCTACTTTGTTTGAGGTAAGTTCTCTCTCTCACCCGGGTACAACTCTGGTCTCAGTTATTAACTGTCACATCCTGGAGTTTCGCATGCTGGGTGAAGCATCAATGTGTGTGTGTGTGTGTGTGTGTGTGTGTGTGTGTGTGTGTGTGTGTGTGTGTGTGTGTGTGTGTGTGTGTGTGTGTGTGTGTGTGTGTGTGCCACCGTCCATCTAAAGGACATTGAAAGCTAGAGGACCCATCTTCCAGCACTGGGTGTGGTTGGACGTTAAATGTCCCACGGTGTGTTTGACGAAGAGCAGGCGACGTATCTCCGGTACCCTGAAAAAATAGAAATTCCTGCCAACCTTTCAGTGGAGCACCCTGTGATGGATTGGCAGTCTGTCCATGATTGGATCGATCCTTTAAACGTTTCCTCACTTGTAGTGAATGCCCCAAAGCTCAGTCAAGAATATGGGCCTCCATTATTGTATACCATTCCTTTCCTATTCCATCTCCAGGTGCTGCATGACGTCATTGCCGGGAACCAAACTCAGTTTTCACTCCGTTTGTTACGTGCGAAAATCGAAGATTTTTCAAGTATATTGGTGGGTCTTGTGCGTTATTCTGCCTGTTTGTCTGTCTCTTTGTTTGTCTGTCTGTCTGTCTGTCTGTCTGTCTGTGTCAGTCACCTACAGGTCACAATTTTCAACCGATCTTCACGAAACTTCACCAAATGGTAGAGTGGGTCATAAGCAAGAAGCCTATTGTTTTTGGGGTCAACAGGTCAATAGGACAACATAGGCCAAAGGTCACCAACATTGTCACATTCCTAAAATGCTCAATTTTCATCTGATTTACCTAAAAAAATTTAAGAGGATTTGCATACCAGGTCACTGAATTCAATCACCAATTATATTTATGTCAACATAGGTCAAAAGGTCAACATAGGCCAAATTTTTTAAATCCTCAATTTTCATCTGATTGACTTGAAATGTTAAGAGGACTTGCATATCTGGTCAATGAATTCAACCACCAAGTATTTTTGAGGTCAGCATAGGCCAAAAGGTCAACATAGGCCAAAAGGTCAACATAAGCCAAATTTCTAAAATCCTCAATTTTCATCCAATTAACTTTAAATTTGAAAATATTTTGCATATCTGGTCACTGAAATCAAACCCCAACTAATTTTGAGGTCAACATAGGCCAAACGGTCAACATAGGTCAAATTTCTAAAATCCTCAATTTTCATCTGATTGACTAGAAATTTTAAGAGGATTTGCATATCAGGTCACTGAATTCAACTGCCAATTCTTTTTGAGGTCATCATAGGCCAACAACATTTTTAGGGATTTCGCAAGTATCGTGATATGCACGACATATTTATTGTTTTTTGTTTGTTTGTTTTCTTGTTTGGCCGGCCGTATCTCAGCCATGCTTTGAGCTAGGAAGCTGAAATCTCAGCCCAATAGTGAGCAAGTGCTTTGGTAAAAACGATATTTTTAATTTTTTTGATTAATCAACGAATTCATTAATTACCTAATTATTATGGATTAATTAAGCACTTATTTATTTCCTTTCTCATCTGGGCAATATCTCAGGCACCTTTTGAGCTAGGAAGCTGATACTTGGACACGACAATGACCAAGTGATTTGGCTGTAAATGCTATATTGTGATTTATTGAGTATTAAATTTTTCAATCAATTATTTATTTTAAGATTTATCACTTAATTAATTTTCAAAAAGTTGAAAATTCGGATGAAACTATGGTGGTTTAGGTATGCTATTAGCCAATTGATTACAAAATTAATTATTTCACGATTATTATTTATTTATTTTAATAACGCAATTCATCAATTAATCAATCAATTTATAGTATACCGCTCCCTCCCAATCCCGTCTCCATGTGCTGCACATGTGCGTGTGCTCTCCATGTGCGTCCTGCATCGCCTGACGCCGAATGAGCCGCGCTGGAGGATATTTATTTATTTATTTGGCAAAGGGGTGGTGTACTTTGAATGTATCTCTACTTGTTATTATTTCTTAATGAGGTTGTGTGCAATTCATGATTCTCTCTATAAAGGTCAGAAAGGTGACTTACTCGACCTCAGGAAGAAATAAATGTCTTTAAAATCCCAATTTGAAAAGTGGGTCGACAGTGAATGAGTGATGCTTCTGGGTGGGAAATGCAATTGGATCATGATATTTGTAATATTTTGGGGGTTTTTTGTGAACACAAAGTCGAGGCTCATGGTGGAGTCAGAACATAAAAAGAACAGGACGTAACAGAGCAAAAGGAACAGTAGAAAGAAAGGGGAAACACTGGTCAACAAAATAGAGGGAGACTTGGACAAATGATGGAGGTGTTTGGGGTTTATAATAATTTTACATTCTGGTAGAGGTGCTCCCACAAACATGGCACGATAAGATGTTTATACACGTTAACATGGCGCTTGTTAAAGGGAGGTAGGACATTAGTATTAATATTGTTTTGTAATAACATTAATATTATGCGATTATCATTAGTTTTGTTATGAGAAGCGTCCTTGGAAAAACGCCACGATAAAGCTAACTTTACACGGATATACACCTCAACACGCAACCCCATTGGCGGAGAAAACCCCCTTGGGGAGGAGGGCAAATTAATTTGCTACAACCTTCATTGCGTGACCCATAGCTCTCCTGTCAAGTTTGATTGAGATTGGATAAGTAACGACCGAAAGTATCTCGGTAAAAAAAAAATCGACAGACAAACAAACAGACCCCAAATTGCGTATTTTAGTATGATAATTTTATAGGAACTTGAAATCGATTTATACAGTTGATTACTACCTACCACGAGTTTTGTTGCTCTTTAACGGCCACTGTTATCCCACCTTGTGGGGCCGGCCAGGGGCAGCCTGGCCTAGGTCCTTGACGAGCCGGCCTAGCTAGGCCTGATGTTCACCTAATTAGGGCAGGAATTTGGAATTTCGCCATGGTGCCGGCAATACCTGCCTACTTTTTGTGAAGGACACCATGGGATATTTAACGTCCACCAACCCATGCTGGCAGACGGGACTCCCGGTTTCATGTCCATCCGAGGGACGGCACACACATTGATGAATCACCATGCATGTGAAGCACCATACTGATAGTTTATGGCTGGGTTGCGATTCGAACCCAGCATATACAGCTCAGAGACGAGTGTGCGTACCTCTCTGCCATCCTGTCAGCCCAACTACCTACCACAAGGTTGATTTTAAAAAATCGAAAACAACACGACCAGTTGTGCCCAACAACAGGTGCACAGCAAAGTTTTATTCAGGGAGGAAACTGCTACCAATTATTATTGTTGTTAGCTTTTGTCAGAAAACAACTTGATACAGCAATATGTAATTTCTTAAGGGTGCTGGGAATAGCTCATCCACACTTTTAAAGACACCATGGGATATTTAACGTCTACCAATGCTGGCGGACAGATCCTCTAGCTTCATGTCCACCTGAGGGGTGGCACACACGTGGATGAATCACCCTGCATGTGAAACACCATAGCTGGGTCGGGATTCAAACCCAGGCTAGACAGTTCACATGTGATTGTGTGTACCTCTCAGCTCTCCTGCCAGCCCTAGCATATGGATGTCATAAGAAATTTTAGAAAACGTTACAACAGTCACAAAGCAAAACGAAAAAAATTGCCAAATAAAATGCAACATTGCTCCTTATCTACACAGGTCAAATAAAACAATGGAGAAAGTGTAGAATTATTGATAATGACAAACATATTGTTGTGGAGATCACGACGGCCAATCAGTCCAGATGCCATGGGCCAGATCAAGGGCCTATCTGCTTCTTTGCCGAGCTCAATTTGGAACACCCGCAACCTATCAGGCAGCATAGCAGACTCCTCTCCTTCTCCATGCTGAGGTCCCAATCTAATATGGAGAGGCGAGCGATCATCTCTGTTCAGCATGATAATTTATTTAACGGAGCATTAAGTGCTCAAAACCTGCATATCCTCAAAAAGGATTTAAAAGCCAACATGGCTATTCTACCTCAGTGATCGATCGTGGTCCAAGTAACTCATAGACACCCAGTGAGTTTAACAATGTACTTTTAAACAGGGACAGGAAGAAAACAAGGAAAGGTTCTCATACAGGTTCATGTAGTTACATCCACAATCAAAAATACATGACCCAGAGATTCGTACAGTCAGAAGTATCTATCCAAGTTACGGCCTCACACACCACAGTAGCAAGATCAGAGAGATACTGACAAGACAATGAATACCAAATTAAGACCCGTACATGTGCCGCAAGCCCAACAGCGCGTCCACAGAACTTGGACAGCCAGAGGCAGTGATTGGTCCGTGGTTCTGCCCATTGGCAGGGGAGCTGGCTTGAGCATCTTTTGGGCGGATGAGGAACAGATGGGGCTGGTAGGAGGCACAGGCTTTGCCACCACAGGTGCTCTTCCACAGCATGTCCTCGCCAGCTGAACCGCAGACCAGCCAACCTTATTTCACTGTTTGCCAGTCCTTTTGCAATGTCGGATGACACCATATTAGGTCACCAAAGTGGTCCCATTGGTGGTTCAGGCACCACTCAAACTGAAGCCCTGCCTCGAACCTCGGACCATCCCAAATGTTTGAGGTTTCGCCCTACACATGCCTAAACTTGCACCCCAGTCAGCCTTCTAGGCCCCTATCTTACAAAAGTACATTGAAGAGAGAAAGGCAGAAAGAGAGAGTAGGGGGAGAGAAGGGGAGAGAGGGAGAGAGAAGGGGAGGAGAGAATGAGGGAGAGAGTGAGGGAGAGAGTGAGGGGGAGAGTGAGGGAGAGAGTGAGGGAGAGAGTGAGGGGGAGAGTGAGGGGGAGAGTGAGGAGGAGAGTGAGGGGGAGAGTGAGGGGAAAGAGTGTGGGAGAGAGTGAGAGGGAGAAAGAGAGAGAAGGGGGAGAGAAGGGGAGAGAGAGATGGGGGAGAGAGAGGAGGGGGAAGAGAGAGAGGGGGGATAGAGAGGACAGATAAGTAAAAGTGAGACAACATCAGATGCTTCTAAAGTGAGTTATGGTCTGCAAAATGATGTTTTGTCATCGAAAGGAGTAACAACAATCAGCACTTTTCCATGTCTCATCAACCAACACACACTTTCAGTTTAAAGACTAATCAAATGTACTTCCAGCAAGCAGTGCTGAAAGCTTTTAGATTAGCTAACTCTTTTGTCTATTTACCAACAAGTCTTCTGTTATTGGAACACACACACTCACACATATATATAATAAATAAATAAATAAATTAATATATATATATATATATATATATATATATATATATATATATATATATATATATATATACTATTATACATACATATATATATACATACATACATATATATATATATATATATATATATACTATTATACATACATATATATATACATACATACATATATATATGTACTGTATATATATAAATATATATATATACAGTACATATATATATGTATATATACAGTATATATATATATATATATATATATATATATATATATATATATATATATATATATATATATATATATATATATATATATATATATATATATATATATATATATATATATATATATATATATATATATATATATATATATATATATATATATATATATATATATATATATATATATATATAAACCCTGGTGTTGGGCTAGCGGCTAGGGTGCCAGCTTAGGATACCTAGGATCCTGGGTTCGAAATCCCGGTCGATCGCTGAATTAACGCCAGGGGGGTTGACTCAGCCTGTCATCCTTCCGAGGTCGGCTAATTGAGTACCAGTTCACTGGTAATTCCCTGCTTGTCGTTAAAGGCGGCAAAAAGGGTTGGCGTTAGGAAGGGCATCGGCCGTAAAACATTGCTTCAAAAAGGGGACCAAAAAACAACAACAACCACGGTTCCCGAAAAAGGCCAACCCCCGCTTTGCAGGGAAAAATGGCCGTTATATATATATATATATATATATATATATTGTTACGGTTTTGAAAGTGTAAATATAACATCATTAAAGGTTAAAGGTTTGCCCCCATAGTTAGTCCACAAGTAACACGTAGGCCCCTTAGAACATTAGTTATGTCATAGTATGTGTGAGGATAAGGCCATTTCCACTAGTGATACCTGCGTTGTGTAAAAAAATAATAAGCTTAGGTCCTTTTCATTTTGCGGCCACCCTCCAATCTCCATCATGGGCATAATCGATCCTGCGCTCCATTTGGCATCCCTCAATTTGTTACGCTTTGGGCTACCCACGGCAGTTTGTTATGCTTTGGCCACCAGCAGCGTTCGCTGCCCTTGGGTTTCGCTCGAAACCAGTCAAATGCCACGAGGTAGGCCTGGAAAGAGGGAGGAGCGCGAGGAAGAGGTGTGGCCGCATCAAGCAGCACGTCAGAAGGCGGTGACGGTAAGGGCAACAACCAACCAGGGCTCGGTGGGCGTGGCTGAGAGGGCATGGTAAGGGCGCATCTAGCAAGTGCTGGAAGGTTCACTGAAAAGGCTATATAAGCGCATGCACAAAGCCCTTGAAAAGGACTCTCTGATAGAGGACTCGTTGGGAGAGGGCTTTGTGAAAGGACTGTCGAGGACTCGCATGTTTGGGCTTGCGCATGGTAAAGGATTCGTTGAAAGAGAACTTGCAGAGGATATGCGCTTTGTATGAGGACGGTGCTAAAAGGACTTCTGCGGGAGAGGCGCTTTGCCATTGAACTGTATTGGGAGTGCATATAGCGCCGGTTCTCCTATTACATACATGGCCGTGACCGCGAGTATAACCGCCAAGCCCGGTTCATCTATTACGTACGCGACCGTGGTCGCAAGTAACCGCCCAGCCAGCCTTACCTTTTGCCCCGCATTTAACCCCTTAATTGTCCGATCCGCGCAAACGACACGTGGAGAGCTTCTGCTGCCCTGACCATCTTCTTCGCGGTGCGAGTCGGGGACCGGAGCGAACTGCCTGGGCGCCATCATCCCTGGACCATCGACCCGACCATCTGCAATCCCCGTGTGAGTGTCTGAGTGTGAAACGGGCCCGTGTCCTGGGATAAGTTAAGACTGTAATAAGGCTGCACTGTGTGTTCTTCTTCTCCTTCCTGTACAAATTGTAAATAAATCTGTTATTCCTTCTTTCTTCCTGATTCGACCGTATCAGTGATTTCCTCCATTGGGTAAGTGTGGCACGATCAGAACCACTCGGATCGGGATCTAGTCCTTGTTAACAGCCCGGATCACGGTTCGCTATTGCTCAGTGTTTCCACCTATAACCGTGATTCGGGCGGGGTTTATTTCCTTGCTTCCTGGGCGGCGTTGGTACTTAGGTAATAGGAATTCGGCCTACCACCCTATTCAACGCCGTCCGGAAGGAACGTCATAGCCCCGGATCCCGTCGGCTAGTAAAATACAAGGGGACTAACCCCCCCTTGGTAAGGGGAAAAGGGCCGACGCTGAGATCCGCAACAATGTGTATATATATATATATATATACATATATATATATATATATATATGGCTAATTCCATATTTGTGTAATCCAACAGTGAATTATGAAGTGACTGAAATTTGCATGATTTTCCTAATATCCCATATAATCTCACATGAGTTTCATATCATTATTTTGGTAGAGCAGCAATTGTGTGAACTCCAATGTGTAAATGGAAAACATTATTAAGACTAAAATTTTACCATAATCTTAAAAGAAGTGTTGGTGTCCCCATATTTTTTTCATTTTCTTTGTGACTTATGCTTCAGTCACATTTGGCTCGGCGGCCGTAGGGTCTAAAAAATCTACGGCCACTAGCAATTATAGGGCGGCCGCAGTATTTCCACGGTCACACAATGTAGCAGTCACATATGTTTTTATTTTTCGGGTAGCCGCACGGGGTATTTAGAAATTGTGGAGACCGAAAATGTGGGGTTGCCGTACGGTCTTTGATTTGATGTCGCACGGTGACCTTAGGGCGTCCCTGCGGCGGCCATAGAATTTTCAAGGCAGACGCAAGGTAGCCTCAAGGTGCCCGCAAGGCGACCGCAGGGGGGCCCTAAGGCGAAGGTGCGGCCAGACGGACGGTAACGAGTGGGTATATATACCAGTTCTTTTTCATATGTATAACAGCACTTACAGTTGTCATGGCTACGGCTTGTCGAATTGCTACGGCCGACCTAGAAATGAAAAAAGTTATAACTCCGCGCTATAATTCCATGGCGACCCCTACGGCCTGTAAAAGATAGCCATACGCCCTAGGGCCACCCTGAGGCCACCTCAGAAACTCTGCAGCCGCCGCACGTTTCTGTCAATTTAGGGGGGGTACGGCCGCCGTATCCTAGCCGTAGAGCAAATGTGACTGAGGAGTTATGGTATAAATATATTAGTTTGAAATGTAACTTCACTGCTGTTCTTGAATTCATGTATTTTTCATTTCGAATAAAAACATTAATAATTAACAACAATTTTTGTATAGTTGTATCGTATCATGTGTTTATCATTTTGTGTGCAGTTGGTTTAACAATTATGACTCACAACGTAAATCTTCGTGTCCCCCTGTTTTACGTATGAAACTGTCATTTCTATGAAGTGCAAATTCAAAATAAGCAGCCATGAGGGGGAAATGATAAATATATTTATGAGATTAATTATTCCACAAAATGATGATTAAGCATTTGGATAACATAGTGGCATGTTGAAGAAGAAATTCCAAACACTCGTGAAGAGGTTGGAAATCGCGTTCCCCGACATTTTTTACGTTGTGAATTTTCCCATATAAAACTATCACATCAGATAAGCTCCGAGTTTCATGAAACTACCTCTTGTATAATTCCTGGATGTTGTTGTTTCCGAATGGTGCAGATGACGGGGCAAAACTGGAAGCACGCGTGGGTAGCGAAATTTTCCTTCGTGTAGTCCCCCTTATACGTAGTGCGAGTATTTTGGGGGTTTTTTGCATAGTGCGCGTAAAATATTTTAATTGGTGGTGATCACTTGTGCTTCCAATTGCATGAAATCCAAATTGGTTTCATGAAGCCACATTTTATCTCCAGTCACAACAAGTGATAAAGTAGTGTTATGAATTTTGGGGTAGGGGAATATCTAGATTTAGGTAGATCTGCATAGGTAGGTGTCCGGCTGTCGTGATAGGGAACCTCACCTGTAATAAGTTCTGTGTTTAGGTGGTTTGTCAGATTAAGGTGTGTCTTCGTCCCCCATTACGAGGAATGGGGCCTGATAAATATTTCTAGGGAATAAGGATAAAACCTCTGTGTGTGAAACCTCGGTGATCATTCCTTTGTCCCATATGGCAACACACCACATACATTAGCTAGATCCATTTGTGCACCACATCAATTAATTCCCCCTCCGCCACAAGACGATAAGACTGACCGGAGGAACCAACAGGCAGCGGCTGCATAATACGCCACCATGGCGACGGAACATCGTGCAAGGCAGGCTGAGGCCACGCCTACTTCGCGCGTGATTGGTCAAGTGGGTTTTGATGGAAAGATCGCACCATAGGGTAAGAAGCTGGCCACTGATTGGTGGAAGGAAGGTGGAAGGAAGCGGCAGACTGATTGGCCACCGACGGATGGCATGACATGAAGGGAAAAAGCGCTCGGCCAATGTGAGGACACCAATGCGGTGAGAAGAATCGAGAAGTCGAGGGGCACCACGCTGGTTGGGGGAGGGGAGGGCTGACGTCACGTGATGGCGAGTAAAGCCTCTCGCTCTCCGGCATTTTCTTCTCTTCCCTTTGCCTCTTGCCTTCCCTTGACTGTCCCTTCGTGTTGGACCTGTTCCACTTGTTGGACATTGGAAAGATGGTGGGCGCCGACGGTCATCCTCACCTGGTGCCTGCGTGCTGTGCTGTGTGGCGCGGGATGGACCGTGCAGAGAGTGGTGTTCGAACAAAATGCCCGAGCAGTTCGCGCCAACCGGAGCGCGGTCGGACGACTGTGCTTGGAGCTGACCATCCTGGACAATTCCTGACGACTACTGAGACAGATAAGCACAGACGCGCAAACAATGGTTCCTTTGATTGATTCTCCCATTGTTTCATATCTGGAGTCTGGTGTGGGGACGTCCCAATTTAGGATTTAGTTTTTATCATCACGTTTCCCTGTCCCGATAGTTATTTTGAATAAACCCTTGTATTATTTTCTGTTCTATTCGAAATCTCGTTTTGGTTTGATTTATTAATTTTCAGGTTGAAGACGCCTGCGGCCGTGAAGGTAAGCGGCATAGTTCGTCCCAGCTCGTGTATTGGTCCGCCATAAATTGGGAAACACCTCCATTAAAGCTCGATTCCATCCGTGGTGGACGCTCGGTTTTAACTGAGCCACCACACGACAGTACACTGGATCTGACAGTTCAAGCAGTTCGTCATATGCTGCTTGCCGTTGTTGTCTATCGCAAAAGGTGATGCTTCAAGGGACCAGTCTTGCTGACATCTTGGATATTCTGAAGATGGTGGTGAAAACACTGTCTTGAGAAATTCCAATGTTGTGGGTATTTCTGCAACCTTCATAATCCTTAGCGATTAATGAATGCCTCAACCTCAGCAATTTGTTGTGGTCGGTTGCATTGGCAGATGCTCTCCGTAATGCTACCTACGTGATCTCCATAATCACTACGCTCGAGCATTCGACAAACTTATCCAAGAGGAAAAAGCTAATGGATGAGTGGCTCACAGAAAGCAACACATTCCTCATTTCAGAATCTGAAGAAACCCACCTACCTTGGAAGTATAGAACAATAATGCATCCACCAACAACTTACAAACCTCTGATGGGAATCACAAATATCATGTACCACAACCCAACACAACAAGGAGGCCTATAGGCAGAACAGATTGGATGCAAGAGGATGCCACAGAGCAGTAGACAACTTACGGTACCACTGAACAAGGACATACTCAAACTGTAAAACCAGCAGAACCAAATTGGCCACAGCCTGGATAGACGATAAAAAAGTTTTTGAAAGTGTTCCACATTCATGGATGATAAAATGCATACCAGTGTACAAGATCAACCCCCAAATAACTAAACTGATTGAAAACAGCAATGGATCTCTGGAATACCACATTGATATTACAGAGCTCAGAAGGGAAGATCAAAATACCAGGAATGAAGATACATCACGGGATCTTCAAGGAAGACAGCCTTTCACCCTTCCTGTTTTGCCTGGCTCTGAACCCACTGAGCAACGTCACAAATGAGTAAGGACATGGATACACCCTATTCCATATAAGAACGTCTAAAGAAACGGAAAAGGTGACACATCTACTGTACATGGATGTTTTAAAGCTGTTAAAACACTGAACGACGGAAAATTGGCAGAACAACTGAAATTAGTGAAACGTTAACTGCAGCAACATTCAAATGGAATTTGGCCTCGATAAGTGCGCCAAGTGCGAATTCGTACAGGGTAAACCGACAAAAACAGACAACATTATAATCGACACAAAAACAACAATACTGTGCAGGAGCTGGACAATGAAGCATCATAGAACTACCTCGGAGTAAAAAAGGAACTAAAAAAACCTCACAATCAAATGCGCAATACAATTACCAAAGAAGACGTTACGTAAAACAAGGCACATACTGAAAACATACCTCATCAAGAAAAAAACAAAGCCATATAAATGAACTAGCAGTTTGTTGAACGAAAATAAATAAATAAAAGCAACAATTAGAACAAAAAAAAACAAAAAACGACTGATGACGCCAAACGTGAGACATTTGATGGCAAGTTAAGGTGTGCTCCGTACATTGCGGAGTTTATCTTGCGCATTGAGCCAGTACTAACATTAACAAAGTACTTCGAGTCCTCTCATTAAACCCATTTGGTTGCACTTTTACTCAGTCAGGGTTGAGAAAGCACAGCTATTGCTCCCGATTGCTTCATATGCTCCATTTTGCTGACGACTATCTGTGAATGGATTGTTTAATTAATCAATGGACACGGCCTATTGGCATCCACATGGGCCCCTCATGATGCTGGAATTTCTCATTTGAATACCCATCTCCTGAGTCGATTTGGCCCTAGTCTCTTCACATCCCGGGATATTCATCCATTTTCGTTAAAGTGTACAAACCTCATTGATTTTCATCCCCCCAAGTCTGGCACAATATACGGAGAGACCCTTTCACGGGCCTAAGACTGCAGAAGAAAAATAAGGCAACCATTTCAATGATAAGCCTGGTGTAAGCTTGGCGGTTAATGTGGCTGCCTTGAGATCTTCGGGTCTTGAGTTTGAGACCCTGATGTGCTGCTGAAATAATCTCAGCTGGCTTGACTCACTCACAACTAGGGTTTTGAGACCTGGATTCTTGATAAAGGGCCAGGACACCCAACAAGGTTTCCATTTGCGATGTCATTGCCGCATCCTCGGGGTTCCATGGGATGACCGAGACTCAAACAGGACAATTTGTGAGATCACTAAAATTGGCCCGATCACACCAGATATTGCCTGGAGACACTATTCCATGTTTCACCAAGTCCGCAGCTTAAGTGTACATGTACCGGCTCATATCTCCCTGGAATTTGCCACGAATATTTACCATAGTCAAGGGTCACCTACCCGATTTAACCTGGCGCCGTAGTCGAGGATGCCCAAGACTCTCTTAGCTAAGCCGGTGGGCCAATGGTGTGTTGGCCTTAGCCCTAGCAAATGTTGGCACAAAGTGGAAGACAGATAGTTATGGGGGTCTCCAGGTCCTTTAGTCGGGAATGCGGCGGAGTAGTAGTAGTAGTAGTAGTACTTGTAGTAGTAGTAGTAGTAGTAGTAGTAGTAGTAGTAGCAGCAGTAGTAGTAGTAGTAGTAGTGTAGCCTCAGCCTGTCATCCTTACGACGTTATCAAAATGAGTACCCGCTTACTGGTAACAGAGGCACTGCATCAGCAGCACAGCCACGCTCCCATAAATAATGCAGCCAGTAGCCTCAGGCTGTGATATGAAACATCATCATCATCATCATCATCATCATCATCATCATCATCATCATCATCATCATAAACAACAATATTTAAATGATAAAATTAATGCTAATTGACTTAAAATGTAATTTCCAAGTTAACTCTGCAATATACATTCCGCTGTACATTTCTGTGCAAAGATTTACCAAATGTGGGCACGTTGTTCGTATAAACGGTGTAATTCCACGTAAAATGACATTTGGATATGTTATTATGGCTTTATGGAACATTTTGAAACATTCATTTGTTTTTGTTGAAACAATGATCATACGTGCTCATACGACAGGACATAAATGCCCAGATAACGATTTTATGGGTCCATATATTTATTACGTGCGTGTGGGGATGAGATGGAGAGCTAAATTGAGCAAATTAGAATGGAGAACACGAAGACCAATGGAAGAAAGAAGGGAGGGTATTGGAATGTGGATGGAGCAGGGAGATAATGGAAAGCGGTTCATTTTTACTATATTTGCGGACGTAATAAATAAACGTAACGACACCCAAGAGAACTGCAGAGGAAAAAAAATCCTTATTATAAAACCAAATGCATAAAAATAAAATATTTTCAAGCTTATTCGCAGTTTGCCATGATAGCCTAAAGGTATTGCCCTCTCACCTTTGAGTTGTCTAGCCTGGTTTGGAATCTTGGCCCAGCCATTGAATGGCATCCTTGTGTTCATCAGGCAGGGACATGAACCAATGTGTGTGCCATCCATCGGAAGTGCGTCCCATGTGCTCGCAATGGTTAGTGGATGTTTTAGATCCTACTGTGTATTTTGTGAAGAGGAGGCGTGAGCTACTGTTGGCACCCTGAACAAGTTAGAATTTCCTACCCGAATGTGCAGAAGCAAATCTATGCCTCAGCAATGGCACAAGCAGTGGGCCATCATTGGTTGTTATCTTCATATACGGGTGTCAGAAGGTGCAAAGAGTCCACCCGGGTCTCGAAGTATCCACCTCCGTTAAAGGATCATTATTGGGATTTTTGTAAAACATTTTGTGGATAATGAGGAGTTTTCTTGTTTTGATATGCAGTTTATTGATTTTGAATTGTGGCCTGCTTATCATTCCACAAATGTACTGGAATACTGGTATTGCGAGTTGGTTTATGGCATTGATTTTGTTCTATGGAGATAGGTATGTTTTCCGGATCAGCCTTATTCTACACAGGTAATCTTTGGTAATTGCTTTGCACATTTGTTTGTGACATATTGGGTGGCCCTCTTCCACTCCAAGGTATTTGTATTATACTTTTTATTCTAGTTCCTGTATTTTTCTATCCATGTCGATTTTTATGTTGTCCGTTTTTTTTTCTTTACACTCACTGTACGAATGTACCCTTGGCACACTTATCTCGGCCAAATCCATTTGAATGTCGGAATAACGTTTCACCAATTTCAGTTGCTCTGCCAATTTTTCGTCATTCGGTGTAGAGTTTTAAATCATCCATGTACAGTAGATGTGTCCTCTTTCCTGTTTCGTTGAACATTTTTTTATTGGATGTTCGGGTGTATCCGTGTCCTTGCTCATTAATGAGGTTGCTCCGTGGGTCCAGGGCCAGGCAAAGCAGGAGAGGAGAAAGGCTGTCTAACTGGACGATCCTACGACGTATCATTACTCCTGGTATTTCAATCTTTCCTTCCGAGTGCTGTAATATCAACGTGGTATTCCAGTGTTCCATTGCTTTCTCAATCGGTTTGGTTATTTTGGGTTTCATATTTTATACCTGCATGCATTGTATCATCCATTAATGTGGGACATGATCAAAATATTTATTTGTCGTCTATCCAGCCCATGAACAATTTTGTTCTCATTTTACAATTTTTGAGTAAGGCCTTGTTTAGTGGTGGTGTAGGTGGTCGATTGTTCTGTGGCATCCGCTCTTACATTCCTTATGTTCTGCCTCTCGCCTCGTTCTTGTGTTAGGTGATGGTACATAATTTATTTGATGATTCCCGTTAGAAGTTTGTATGCTGTTGCTAGACATGCTATTGGCCGGTATCGCCATGAAAACTAGAACAATGCGACTGTGTCGCCAATATGCCTCCACATTGTCCCGCAATGGGTAGATGCCATCACTCTGCATATGTATGGGTAGGGGATCACGTTTGTGAAGTTTCGTGTTGATCGGATAAGGTTTGTTTTTCTATCCAAGATGGCTGCCAAACCACATGACCTATGACAACTTCATTTTCAAACTATATGCAACAGTGTTAGATATTTGTAAAATTTCAAATTGACAGGGTAAGCGGTTTCAGAGATATAATTATTTAATATTTTCCTTCAAATCAATATGGCTGCCAAACCATGTGACCTATGATGTCATCAATTTACTATTTCAATACAAATGGGTCATAGATCATGTGCATGCAATTTCATATTTTTATGACGAGGGAGATACCCGTGCTACGCACGGGTGGGAGGCCAGAGGCAAACAGGCAATGCAGATACGGCGAATGCTAAAGCATGAAACCAATAAATTCCACATTCCTGTAGCACCTTCAGTCGCACGTCAGACATGGACAGCAAGTTCGTGAAGAACTTCCATGAAAAACGTACCCGTTCGCAAACAAACGGGTTTTTTTCACGTATAGAAACATCGATCGCGGGACCGTGGGAATCTGCATATGGCGATCCGCGAAGTTCATGTTCAGAGAGTAGAAACCGTCATGGTATGTCGTTATTCACTTGAATTCGATATCTCTTTTTTAATTCCAAACAACATATCTCCAATCACAAATTAATCACAAATTAAACTTTTAACAACATTGTTAATGTTTCCTTCATTGTAAAAACTACCAAATCAACAGTTAAAAGGATTTTGAGCCAATAGGTGTTACGGCCTTGGCAAGATCGATGGAGACAGCGATCTGTTAGCATATGCACCGCCCAAATAGCTATGTGGAATTCTCTCATGTAGAGATTAAATGTCGTTTGAACTTTGGCCGAGGTCATTATCTACTATTAATGATGTTTATATACGAATGATGGTTAATGATGTTTATATTGGTTTTCGGTCGTCCTTTCCGCATATCTCATGGGATTGTGAGTTGTAGAGACGGCCGTGATGGCGGGGAGGGGGTTGGAATTCTCTCAAGCAGGGATTCAACCCGTGTCCTTATGAAAGGTCTTTGTCTGAGGTCACCGAGTCCGATCGGTGCAGCTGTGCAGCGATCGATGCAGCCGTTTGTGCGGCACCCGGGAAAACAACATCGTCACAATGAAAACATTGTCACAATGAACGTTATGCGAACACAAATGTTATGCGGGAGTCCAAACCTTAGAATGCTGGAGACTAAAGCTGAAATTGGGAAAACTAAAAAGCCTATTTTACTCCTGGAGATCCCAGGATTATCCTCCCAAAATATCGTTGCAATCGGTTCAGCAGTTTTTACGGTACCTTCGAACGGACAGACAGACAGACAGACAGACAGACGGGCGGACATTTGGTGAATTATAGTAAGATAAGGAATTCGATGAAAACATTTTTGGCTGGTATACCACTTCACCTATGATGTCATCATTATCATGCTTTTGTTCCCCATTGGGTGTACTTGACAATGTGCCAAGTTTCAAATTTTTCCATTCAGCGGTTTCCAAGAAATAATTTTTTATTTGCTTTTAATCCAAGATGGCTGCCATACCACGTGACCTATGACATCACAATTATCATAAAATACATTCTGCATGGGTGTCACTCCTACCCTGAAAGTTTTGTCTCAATCGGACATGTGGCTGCTAAGAGAAACGAGGTTTAGCCCGTACGGATGGATGGATGGACGGACGGACGGACGGACGGACAACCCGAAAACATAATGCCTCCGGCGACGGAGGCATAGAAAGATAGTTAATAATTAAATTATTCTTCAAGCCCTCAGGCCATATTTGGTAAAACGATACAAAACATCACTTCCTAATTCAGCAGAACAGCAAAAAGAGCAGATTTTACCCTCACTTCCTAATTATACATCAACATTATAACTAAAGCTTCACCTTTGATGGATACAAAGAAGATTTAGTGCATTCCTACCAAAAATAAAGTTGAAGAGGAAATTTATTTTGCAGGAATAAAATGTAGCACAGGGAGAGCAGACACGGCTTCATCCTGTTTTTCACCTTTATACCTTCAGCCTGCTCAGAAATGGCTCCATGTGCTGGCTTGTGAAAGCAGAGCCAGAACCATGTCTCGACATATCCAGAACATTGCACTTCACACTTTTGGGAGGCGGAAAGTCCTGAAAGAATGGAAAGTAAATCATGGAGTCCTATACTTGCGTTGCCTCCAAAAGGGGATCTTTCGCACAAGCTCAGCCACCAAAGGTAAGATGAAGATACCAACGTCAATGTGATTACATTTTTTTTTAAAGGCTCTTCTTGAGGGGTTGCTGGAGTTGTCAAGGCTCAAAATGAATATATAGGCCAAGTCAGTCGAATAATAAACCGCGGAAAAGTCGGTGTATTTATTGCACAGATTGGCCTGTTTGGACTTCAAGCCTGCTCAGAAATGGCTACATCCTGTAAAGCATAGCTCCTTCCAATGGGAGTAAGCAAGTGTTGCACAACTTCAGCAAGACAATGATGAGGTCGGCTTGAACCGAAAACTGATAGATCGGGTCCACACCCATACCCTTACCACAACCCTCCAACCCCCATCATCATGATCCCACCACAACCCCAACTAGAAGGGCACTCGGTAGAGCGCATACCTCCACCTGGTGAACAGTTTATGTTTTGTATCCCACTGATAGGCCGGATCTGGATTCCGACCTGAACCAAACGAATCGGCTTGTTCTTGTCACCTGCCCAACTCGTCCACCAAGTTTTGTCATAACTCGTCCACAACTGTTAAAATATCATGTTATATATCATTTTTGGCCCTATCACTCATTGGTGAAGAATCACTTAAAAGTTTAAAAAACATCTCGTATCCGAATTCTGTTCTTCAACAAAATCGAATCGGTTCTTCCTCGTCACACACCCTGGTCACACACCCTGGTCACACACCCAACCTCTGCACCAAATTCTCTCTGAATCCATCCTCAACCTATTGAGATATCCTGTTCACAGAGACAGACAGACAGGGATGAAAACATAACCTTTGCCCACTTTCGGTGGCGGAGGTAATCGGTGCTACATGGAGGGATTTCAAGGATGAACGCAAAGCCAAGAGGAGAGGGGAAGGACCTTGGATTCCTGTCCCAGATACCGCTCAAAGCGGATATTAACCGTCAGGTCGCAATCATTTGGAAGGGCAGCCCAACATGGAGGGATTTGGCAGGAGGGCAGTTAGGATTAGCAGGAGAAAAAGTCAAACCGAGCTGCCCAGAGGATTTTTTACAATTCTCCGCGTTGAACGCACGGTCGAGTGGTGAAAGTCCAAGGGAAAAATAAATAAGTAAATAAAACAAACAATGCAGGCAGAGGGGAGGGAGGAAGGGAGGGAGACATCAAAACAAATGGCAAAATACCAGCCACGGCTGGCTTGGGGATGCAAACCATCATTGTAGGAATAAATGTGACCAGTGTCAGGGCTCGAGTTAAACTCATGGAAATATGATTAGCTTGGCAGTGCCAAAGTGCCCAATTAGCTTGGCAGTGCCCAAGAGGACGATCAAAATATGTTTTCATTCCTCATACGAGCGCAGTTTGGTCCCATCATTTGCTCAGAATAACGTACTTTGTACGACCAATTTGTTTGAAAAGAGGGAAGGTGGAGTTCTGTGACTTATTGTGACATTTTTCCTACAATTTATCTAATCAACATCATTGATAATTATTGAGCTCACAACTAGTTCATCGAACTGGACATTCCGTTGTACAAGAGATGTTAGACTCCTCTGCCAGTCTTACCCTTCAGAGTGAAATTACCACAGAGGTGCGTATAATCTGTGGACTCACAAATCAACAAAACAAGAAATATGTCGAGCATAGCACGATATTTGCGAAATTCCTAAAATACGTTGTTGACCTTTGACCTATGTTGACCTCAAAAATAAATGGTTGTTGAATTCATTCACCTGATATGGAACTCCTCTTCAAATTCGGATGAAAATTGACAATTTTAGAAATTCGGCCTATGAATAGAGAGATTTGGTGAATAGAGAGACCTTTTGACCTCAAAATCAATAGGCTTCTTCCTTACAACCAACACTGTCATTGGGTGAAGTTTAATAAAGATCCTGAAAATTGTGAATAACTTGTAGGGGACACGAACAAACAAACAGACAAACAAACAGACAAACAGACAAAACAAGAGGACGTCATGCAGAGCACAATACTTGCAAAATCCGCCCCCCCCCCCCCTCAAAAGTTTTCCATTGATACAGAAAATTGTCCATTTCATGAAGATTAAAATTTACAATATTGATCAAAGCTCGGGTCAACAGGATTAAAAGTGACATTTTTTCAGATGAAAAATGATGATTTTACAAGTTTGACCTTGAGTTGACCTTTGACCTCAAAAATAGTTGGTTTCCCAATGCAGTGAGACAATACACAAATGCTGTTCTATTTTCAAGTCAATCAGATGAAAATGTATGGGGTTTCAGATGAAAATTGATGATTTTGGAAGTTTGACCTAGAGTTGACCTTTGACCATTTGACCTCAAAAATAGTTGGTTTTCCTATTTAATGACACAATGTGCAAATACTGTTCAATTTCCAAGTCAATCGGATGAAAATTGATGTTTTTTTAGATGAAAATTGATGATTTTGGAAGTTTGACCTAGAGTTGACCTTTGACCTTTTGACCTCAAAAATAGTTGGTTTTCCTATTTAATGACACAATGTGCAAATGCTGTTCAATTTCCAAATCAATCGGATGAAAATTGACGTTTTTTTCAGATGAAAATTGATGATTTTGGGAGTTTGACCTAGAGTTGACCTTTGACCTTTTGACCTCAAAAATAGTTCATTTCCCAATTTAGTGACAATATACAAATGTTATTCAATTTTCAGGTCAATCGGATTTAAATGGCGATTTTAGAAATTTGACCCCCAGATGACATTTGACCTTTGACCTGAAAATCAATAGGCTTCTCAATTGGGACGACCTATACAACTTGGTGAAGTTTCGTGACGATCGGTTTTGAATTGTGACCTGTAGGCCGGTGACAAACAGACAGACAGAACCACAAGCGCAACCGACCAATACACTTGAAAAATCTTCGATTTTGGAAGTAACAACACACAAGACAAAGCAATATACAAGAAAAATCTTGGATTTTCACAAATAATCAACATTATTAAAGACAGACGGTGCGACTAGATTTTCCACGTAAACACAGCGAGGCATACAGAGCAAAAGGGACAATAACCTCCTTCCGTGCTTCACCTGTCTCTCTGTCCTCCCAAGGGCCTCATTATACAACCTGACCCACTCGCATCCGCTCGAGTCTTGAGTGTGGACCAGAAGCCACTTCGAGAGAGATTGTCACTCCAGCTCTCAAGTTCCATTGTTAAATGCAAATGCTTTATTTAAATCAAATGACTAAACATCACTAAGTGTGCAATGTTTCCACGTACAAGCTGTTCCGCGAGCTCCTGCACACACATCAGGATTACCAAGGTGCTGCCATGGTCACGGAGCCAAAGTTCACCTTTGAAGACCACCTGAGGCCTTCTGTGCGATCGGCTGGATTTGTGGCTTCATTTGGAATCTCCTTCCGTTTCCATCATCGTAGTTTCGCCCAGTTACCTTAATCAATTACAAGACGCGTAGTATCGCAGTGAGGGCGACGTGCTCAGTGTGAAGAACAGCAGTATGCATCATGTGCAGGTGGAGAACAGCATTAAGCATCTTGTGCAGGTGGAGAGTGTTACAGTCAGGTATGCTCCATCTCAATTTTAGCCTCCACCAAGTGATCCTTTTGTAGTTTGTTATACTGTGGACTCGTTTTATCTCGAGCAACCCTGTGATTCAATCAGGTCCGATGGTGTCAGGCCACCTCTTAGAAACAGGTAACCTTTCTCAATATATCATGTTCAGATGCCTTTGTCTAGTTAGTCCTTGAGCCAACCGGCCATATTTTGAAGTGAATGCTCCGGCGGGGGGAGTAATTCTCATTATGATTTTCCATTAGACCAATGTCTCAAGTGTCAGAAAAGGTGTGATGGACATCTGAGAACGGTAGCTTAGTGCCCGGATGGACGCCATCTTTGAAACCACCCAGCTCGAAAATGCCCATTTGGTGGGGTACATTGTTGCACGTGTATCTGGACTTCTATACTAGCTATCGATGTGCGGTTGACGACTAAATATACGTCCGATGTGTACCGTCTAAATAAAAAATAATATGAAGCATTTTGTTTTAGATTAATTATTATAAAAATCAATTATCGAAAAAAAATCATATATTTTTCAATATTTTATTATTAGACTTGTACTTTTTTTAGTGAAACAACACTGGTATGATTTTCCAAATTATGCATTGTGCTACACCGTTTATCTGTCTATAAAAATAACTCAAAAACTAAAACATATCATCCACCACGAGTTTACACAAAAAATATATGAAAAGGCATGCACTTTCCACAAACCGAAACTATGTCAGTTGGAATTTCCCGCCGATAATCAACCCACAGAACCCAGTGCCAAAAGTGACGTCAGTCTATTCTATATCTATATTCTATATTCTATATCTCAGTCTGAGATTTGTTGCGGTGACCTGATTAATTTCTGAGGGGGGGGGGGGGGGTGGCTTAAGAACTAAAAGTGAACATGTTAGATGGCGCCACATACAACTCTATTATAGAGTTGTATTGTGGCGCCATCTAACATGTTCACTGACTTGGATGAGTATGTCTATGTAAGCTGGCGAGCTTTTCGGATATCGGAGTAATCTAACGTCAGTCTTTTTGTTCTTTCAGCTGAGATGGCCGGTGTCGAGGCGAAACGGGCGAAGATTGAACCTGAGTCCGGAACGTGCATCCTGTGCAGCAAGAAGTCGCCACTCTCTGAACTAAGCAAGGCAGCGGGCAACAGTTCTTGGAAGACATTGTGTGACGCAGCCGCAGTTAGAAACTTTTATCCAATTCTAAAGCTAGTCCAAGAAGGCGCAGTTGAACTTCCTAATATTCCAATATTATACCATAGGGCTTGTAGATCAGACTTCACTCACAAAAACCACCTAGCTACTTTGACCAATGCAGCTAGAAGTTCTTCAGTTGATACTGGCGATGCGGTGCGACGGCGATCATCACGGGAAGAGACAGGATCAACTTCAACGGTCTACGATGATAAATGCATTTTTTGCCAGCGTGCTTCAAAATTCATAAAAGGCAGTCGTACCCGTGAAACAGTTGTCTTGGCTGTTGAACTTCGAGCAGATAAGACAATAAGAGATGCTGCGACAGCTCGCAATGATGAGAGAGTTTTGGCATTGACTACACGAGATATGGTTGCAGCTGAGGCTCACTACCACTTCTCCTGCTATAGAAACTACACACGGCCCCAAAAACCTCAAGTAGAAACTGACATTGAAGATAATATCGAGAAAAAAGAAATGATACGATGTATATTCAATTTCATTCGCACTGACTTGTTCTTGAACCCGAGGATTGTTCCAATAGTTGATGTTGCAACAGATATCCTGTCTTCAGATACATTTTCAGTTGATGTTCGTGACTCCATCAAGAAGAATCTGCAGAGCACATTACAAAGAGAGTTTGGAGAATCGCTCATCTTCTTCAATGTGAAACACCGTGTATACTTGATGCCCGATAATCTGACAAAGCGAGAGATTGCTGCAGAGTGCGTAAACCTGAAAGCAGAAGTGAAAGCATTTGAACGAACGGACGGTGAAAGTAACATTGTGCGTGCAGCTACTTCACTGCGACACCAGATCAAAGATGCTCATTACAATGAACGTTGGCCGCCTCAGCCAGCAGAACTCACTTCAGATTACGTGAAGATACCAGATTCTCTTCGTGTATTTCTGCATACTTTGATTTGCGGGAGTGGGGGTAGCTCTGCGCGTGCCGACACACTGGTATGGTCGATGGCTCAAGATATCATCAATGCTGTACACCGGGGTACCATCAGAACATCGAAGCATGTCCTACTTCCGTGGGTCATGAAAACGCTCACCGGTAATACAGAGGTCATCAGAATATTGAATCGACTCGGGCACGGATGTTCGTACACAGTTCTGGAAGAAATCGAGACAGCGCTATGCATAGACAAATTAGCAAGTGTGGAGAAAGATACAGTACCACTTCCGTCACATGTGCACCCTTCGGTCCCGACTGTATTAGCATTCGATAACATCGACAGGCTAGAGGAATCGCTGAGTGGTGGCGGAACATCGCATCGCGTCAACGGTATCATCGTCCAACCGAAGTCGCAGTCGTGTTTGCCGCCCCAACCTCCATCGGCAGTATCCAAAGCAGATAAGAAGCGATCTATCCCGTCATCCAGCGATTTAGTTCCAATATACAGCGGTGGGAAACGAGAGGGCCCACCTGCAATCAAGCCTGCAGATCTTTCTGACACTCTTGCAGGCGCAACATCCCTTGCGCAGCGCCGAAATCATGTATGGATTATGACTCGCATGCTGGAACCATGCGACCAGACAATCAGTTCGTGGACTGGTTTCAACATCATGACTAGAGATCGTGTTCAGGTGACGGAAGATGTAGTTGGCTACCTGCCGACTATAAACGCGCCTGCCACAGATATGGCAACAGTGCAAGAAATCCTCAGAGAAGCTCTGAACATCATGTCATCACTTCAGCTTGAGCGTATACCGGTGGTGCTAGACCAGGCACTATTTGCTAAGGCGACCGAAATAGCATGGAAAGATGTCGATCGATATGGAAGAATCGTGCTCATGATGGGGAACTTCCATACCATCTGTAACTTCATGTCGAGCATTGGGAAAATGTTTGGAGATGCAGGCCTTCGGGATGTAGCTGTTGAGTCAGGAGTAATCGCTGAAGGTTCCATCAACAGGGTTCTGGAAGGCAAGCAATACAACCGTGCTGTGCGACTCCACAAGTTGATGTACGAGGCACTAATGCGCATCATTTGGAAGGGCTTCCAGGTGTGGATAGAAAGCAATCATCCTGACAAGGAACCCCAGATTCGAAGCACTGACCTCAAAATTCGCAGCATCAAGGAGGATGTTTGCCACGAGACTCTCGCTGCTGCTCTCGATGATGATTCATGTGTACAGAGCTTTGACATGTTCGCGAAATACCTACATTTTCTGCGAACCAAACATGGAGACCTGGCTCGCTTCTGGATGATGTATATTGATATGGTAGAGACCCTGCTGGGGTTGATTCGTGCGGATAGAGAAGGCGACTGGATGCTTCACTTGGCTTGTGTCAGAAGAGTGATCCCTTGGTGTTTCGCAATGAACAAGGTGAACTATGCTAGATATCTACCAGTGTACTATGCACAGATGACGCAACTCCACGAAACATGCCCCGAGTTGTACAGGCATTTCAATCAAGGCTACTTCTCCGTACAGCTTAGACCAGGGAATCCATTTGCCAGAATCGCTGTTGATCAGACAACAGAAGAAACAGTAAACAAAGATACGCAAACAGCTGGAGGAACACGAGGTTTTAGTCTTCGACAAGGGGCTGTGTCACGATACTATCTAACTGCAGAAAATTGGGCTACTGCACTGAGGCAACTACGAGAAACTATCCTTGTGAATGGCAGCGACACATCTCACGCCAAGCACCCTGACTTGTCTACTTCTCGCATCAAACGTGATGAGTCTGGCGTCACAGCTATCTGTGATCTACTGGAAAATGACTGGACCAATCCATTCGCCGATGATCCGTCATGTCTTCTCAGTATATCTACCGGAGCGGCTGCGAGGGAGGACGTTTCTAATGACCTACTCAACACCCTGCAAAAGGGGGAAGCGGCGTATCAAAGCTTCCAGAAACGTCTTGAAGAGGGAACAGGCTTTCATGACACATTGAACAAGCTAAACTTGAAGACCTTTGGTAAGATCAAGCAGAAAGTTGTGAAGGGCACAAACAAGGAGATCGTCCTGAGAGCTGACAGACAACTGTTTGCCACCATGATACTCATCGCCAAGACAAGGAACCTCGACATGCAACTTGTCCTTTGTCACCCACTAGGGCCGTTACCATGGTCTTTGGCAAACGTTGATGGGTCAATGAAAAAAACGAACAAAGCTGCACTTGCGAAACACATGGAAGGTCTTGTGGAACCAGCCGAGAACGTTGACAAGCGAAGTGCAACAATAATTGATGCGATGGCTCTCATACAAAAGATGCATGGCGAGAACGACACGTTCGAAGAACTATCTGACCGCATCCTTGCTGCAGCGCTTCACGCTGGTCAAGGCAGTGAGCGCATCGATGTTGTCTTTGACACATACACAGAAGAATCCATCAAAGCAGCTGAGCGTGTGAACCGCGGTTCAAATGAAGGCATCAGTTTCAGCGAGATCAGACCCGCACACAAAATCATGAACTGGCGGCGTCTCCTTGCTTGCAGCCAGACAAAGGAGAAACTGGTTGTGTTTCTGGCGGAGTCGTGGAAACATGAAACAAATCGCGAAAAGCTAGGCAACAGAACACTGTATGTCACCTGTGGTGAAAAATGTCTGGTACTGACCCGCGATAGGTGGAAGTTGGTGCAAGCACTCGAATGTAGCCACGAGGAAGCAGACACGCGTATGTTTCTCCACGCAAAGCACGCCGCTACCCACTACAAGACGATCATCTTAGTGGCAGATGACACCGACGTTCTGATCATCAGTCTTCATCTCAGCAGAACCATCGATAGTCAGCTCTTCATCAGACGAGGAACAAAGGTTCGAGTCAGAATGATCGACGTTGGAAAGTTGGCTGCGGTATTGGGGTCTGGAGTTTGCAGTGCATTGCCAGGGCTTCATGCATGGAGCGGGTGTGACACTGTGAGTGCTCTGGCTAGCCAAGGAAAGATAAAGGCTTTGAAGCTTGTGCAAGCGAATGAGCTGTATCTTCAAGCATTCACAGATCTGGGATCTTCGTGGAATGTACCAACAGACGTCTTCAATAGCATTCAGGCCTTCACGTGTCAGCTGTACGCCAAGAACACGAAGATCGTCGGTGTTAATTCGCTCCGTTATCACATGTTCTGTGCAAAGAAGGGCCAGATCGAATCTGGACAATTGCCGCCTTGTGAAGACTCCTTGATGCAGCATACGCTTAGGGCCAACTATCAGGCGGCTATCTGGCGACGCAGCCTTGAAAACCTACCAGACGTCCCAACACAATCAGCAGGACATGGTTGGGAACTCGATGATGGCGGTTCGCTCACAATCCGATGGATGGCGGGTCTACCAGCTCCAGATATCGTCTTGAATCTCATCTCATGCACATGCAGAAGGACGTGTCGACCGTCAGATTGCTCCTGCATACTGAATGGGTTGAAGTGCACTGTTGTGTGTAAGCTGCAGGGATGCTCCAACATGGTGCAGGATGATGCTATCGTGGCTCAGGATGCCAATGACTCTGATGGCGACTCTGATGATTAACTTTGTGTGCACTGTATATTGTATAGCATATGTTGTTCTCTATTATAATGCAGGCCAAATTGCCTGAAAATCTTTATAGACAGATAAACGGTTTAGCAAAATGTATAATTTGGAAGATCATACCGGTGTTATTTGACTAAAACATGACATGTTCAATGATACCTCCGCTTGCTTATTAGGAATATACATCGTATGGTGTTAAAATCAGCTCCATACGTCTTTCCAAACTCTAGTAATGAATAATTAATATAATTGGCGGCCATTTTGAAATCCAAGATGGCCACCAAAGTGCAGATTTCCTATGTAACAATTTCCGCCTGCTTATTAGATATCGTATGGTGTTAAAATCCTCTCCGTACGACATTCCTAACTTGCGTTATCGTCAGAATAGATAATGCCAGCGGCGGCCTAAGTCATTTTATGCCTCTTTACATTTATTTGTTGTAAACTCGTGGTGGATGATATGTTTTAGTTTTTGAGTTATTTTTATAGACAGATAAACGGTGTAGCACAATGCATAATTTGGAAAATCATACCAGTGTTGTTTCACTAAAAAAAGTACAAGTCTAATAATAAAATATTGAAAAATATATGATTTTTTTTCGATAATTGATTTTTATAATAATTAATCTAAAACAAAATGCTTCATATTATTTTTTATTTAGACGGTACACATCGGACGTATATTTAGTCGTCAACCGCACATCGATAGCTAGTATAGAAGTCCAGATACACGTGCAACAATGTACCCCACCAAATGGGCATTTTCGAGCTGGGTGGTTTCAAAGATGGCGTCCATCCGGGCACTAAGCTACCGTTCTCAGATGTGCATCACACCTTTTCTGACACTTGAGACATTGGTCTAATGGAAAATCATAATGAGAATTACTCCCCCCGCCGGAGCATTACTTTTGGTCTGGCTCAAGGACTAAGTTTCCTTTGGCCACCGAAGGTGATTGGACGTTGTTTTCACTCCGGACTGTCTGTGGACATCTCAAAAGGTTATGGACGGATTTGGACTATACTTGGTGGACAGGTTGGGTGTTTGACAAGGAAGAATTTTTTTTTTTTTTTTTTGTATACAAGGTCGAGGCTCGTGTAAGAGCTAACATTGATCACAAAAAGACAAACTGACACAAAAAACATAAAACATATGATAAAGGGAGCGGGAGAACAAGATGGAGAGCAGGGACATCGGGAGATCTGTGGGAGGGAGAGGGCTTGGGTGGGGGAGGAGGCTTGGGAAGGGGGGGGGGTGGGGGGGGGTGTGGTAAAAAAAAATGGACAGAGCAAGGACTTCCAGGAAAGAAGTCGCAATTTCAAAAAAGTGGATCTGGGGTGAAATTAGCGGGGGTAGAAAAGATCAAGGTTTTGGATGGGGGAAGATAAGAGATGGTGGTGAACAGCTGTTTTAAAGACCTGGAGGGAGGAGAGGGATTGAAGAGAGTGAGGGAGTTTGTTCCAGAGGCGGGAGAAAAGAGGAATGAACGCGTGAAGGTGAATAGAGAGTCTTGATTTTGGCAGTTTCACCATAAGAGGTTAAATTTAACCAGAAGAGGCAGAATTGATTCGATTTTGGTGAAGTCCGGATACGGATACGAGAATTTTTTAATTTTTTAAGTGATTCCTCATAATTGAGAAATGGGGCAAAAACCGATACATAGCACGAAATCTCGATAAGTTATGGACGGATTATGACAATGCTTGGTGGACGAGTTGGTTAGGTGACAATAACAAGCCAATTAGATTCTAGTTCAGGTGCGAATCCAGATCCGGCCTATCAGTGAGATACAAAACATAAATTGTTTAGCCTGGTGGAGGTATGCGCTCTACCGAGTGACGTCATAGTTTTTAAAACTTAATTTATGGAATGGAGTTATGCTTACAAAGACTATACGTGTGTGTATACGAATGTGAGTGTCAGCACATACGACAGACTGTATATATGACTGCAGACATGCTCCAACATAATACACTTCTTCACAAAGTGTGACTTCGGAAGTAAATTACTGTATTGAGAAATGAAGAGGAAGCTAATATATATGGGATACCGGTACCTTGGAATACCAACGCAACGGAATGCGATGAAACTCCAAGCTCCAAGCATCAAACTTGTGAAAACAATTGAAAATGGGAAAATACACCAATGGATGTACTTTTGCAATTGAAGGAACAATGTGTTCAGGTCTTTCTTTACAAGTAGTAGTAGATATGGACTCAAAATTATTAAACTGAAGGAGCTGTGCTCCAACTCGAATCGAAAGAATGGACGCGACAAAAAGCTGGAATTCGTCCGAGTTTCTTTATTGCATCAAATCAACTCGGGTAAACTGAAAAGCCCGTTTATCAGGCAGCATTATATACAAGCACTCGAATATCTCATACCGGAGTGTTTGCCCTTAAAAGGCGCGACTGGGCGTGTCCGGGAGACCTGGGCGAGTCTGGACATGCCCGGGAACGGCGAGACTGGGTGTCGCCGGACGGGCCGGGCGTGCCTGGACATGCCCGGGAACGGCGAGACTGGGTGTCGCCGGACGGGCCGGGCGAGCCCGGGAAAGGCGAGTCCGTGCATGCCCGGGAAAGGCGAGACTGAGCGTCTCCGGGCGGTCTGGGCGAGCCCGGCACAGCGATCGCTTCGTGGTTGCGTCCTCGGCAGGTGTAAGGCGATTGTGTATGTTCAGCGGCAACCGCTACACACGCCCCCCCAGAATCGACTTGCACCGGCAGGGTCAATTTATAAGGGGGGTCCTGATGACCCGGCCGAAGCGACCCCTGGAGGGTCATGGGGGGGGGGGTCCGGTGTGGGGGTGGGTGGTCGAGCGGGAGGCACCGTGGATGGGGGGCGGCCTCGCCGCGGAGGAAGGGCCAACCGAGGTGGTTGGTCGATGTCCACGTGCGCCGGCTTGAGGCGGTCCACGGAAATCCGGTCCGACCTGCCGCCGACATCGATGACGAAGGACTTGTCGTCCTGTCGCAGGACCCCCCTTAAATTGACCCTGCCGGTGCAAGTCGATTCTGGACTTTTGTGACCGCAAGCGTGCCCATGGCTCTGCTGGGCGCCGACTTCCTCTGCACACACGGGCTGCTGGTTGACGTCAAACGGCGTCGCCTCGTCAACGCCGAGACCTTCAGCTCCCTGGCATGCACGTTAAGCAGCTCCGCGCCGACCGAGCTAGCATGCGCCCTCCCGGCGGCGAACGAGTTTGCTCGCCTGCTCGTGGAGTTCCCGGCCCTCACGCGGCCGACGTTTTCGGCCGTCGCGGTACGACATGGTATCGAGCAAAGGTTGCGTGTTCAGATCACGTCGGGGTCACCAATGAAGGAGCTGTGCTCCAACTCGAATCGAAAGAATGGACGCGACAAAAAGCTGGAATTCATCCGAGTTTCTTTATTGCATCAAATCAACTCGGGTAAACTGAAAAGCCCGTTTATCGGGCAGCATTATATACAAGCACTCGAATATCTCATGCCGGAGCGTTTGCCCTTAAAAGGCGCGACTGGGCGTGTCCGGGAGACCTGGGCGAGTCTGGACATGCCCGGGAACGGCGAGACTGGGTGTCGCCGGACGGGCCGGGCGTGCCTGGACATGCCCGGGAACGGCGAGACTGGGTGTCGCCGGACGGGCCGGGCGAGCCCGGGAAAGGCGAGTCCGGGCATGCCCGGGAAAGGCGAGACTGAGCGTCTCCGGGCGGTTTGGGCGAGCCCGGCACAGCGATCGCTCCGTGGTTGCGTCCTCGGCAGGTGTAAGGCGATTGTGTATGTTCAGCGGCAACCGCTACAAAACCAAGTTTTTCTCCCATTCAATCCCTTCCACCACACTCTCCCGGCTCCGTTTATTCCTAATAGTCAACAATACAAGCTTGTGGTTTAAAAAGACTTTGCAGGCTCAGAATGACTTAAATTACCTTTATGGCAATGCTGTCCCAGGTTTCATCCACACATGCACAAAGACAATCCAGTCCCACCATCCTACTCATTCAAACAAGACGTCAGGGTCTAGTTCGTAGACCGACAGCTACCACTCACTGCTGCTTCCTCCATCGTTGCAAATTTCGGTTGTGGCAACAGTGCTTCAAAAAAGCACGAGATGTTAGACCCAAAATAAAGCACGAGATGTTAGACCTTCAATAAATCACGAGATGTTAGACCTTCAATAAAGCACGAGATGTTAGACCTTCAATAACGCACGATATGTTGGACCTTCAATAACGCACGATATGTTAGACCTTCAATAACACACGATATGTTGGACCTTCAATAACGCACAATATGTTAGACCTTCAATAAAGCACGAGATGTTAGACCTTCAATAACACATGAGATGTTGGACCTTCAATAACGCACGAGATGTTGGACCTTCAATAAAGCACGAGATGTTGGACCTTCAATAACGCACGAGATGTTGGACCTTCAATAACGCACGATATGTTGGACCTTCAATAAAGCACGAGATGTTGGACCTTCAATAACGCACAAGATGTTAGACCTTCAATAAAGCACGAGATGTTAGACCTTCAATAACGCACGAGATGTTGGACCTTCAATAAAGCACGAGATGTTGGACCTTCAATAACGCACGAGATGTTGGACCTTCAATAACTCACGATATGTTGGACATTCAATAAAGCACGAGATGTTGGACCTTCAATAACGCACGAGATGTTGCACCTTCAATAAAGCACGAGATGTTCGACCTTCAATAAAGCACGAGATATTGGACCTTCAATAACGCACGAGATATTGGACCTTCAATAACGCACGAGATGTTGGACCTTCAATAAAGCACGAGATGTTGGACCTTCAATAATGCACGAGATGTTGGACCTTCAATAAGCACGAGATGTTAGACCTTCAATAAAGCACGAGATGTTAGACCTTCAATAAAGCACGAGATGTTAGACCTTCAATAAAGCACGAGATGTAGACCTTCAATAAATCACGAGATGTTAGACCTTCAATAAAGCACGAGATGTAGACCTTCAATAAATCACGAGATGTTAGACCTTCAATAAAGCACGAGATGTTAGACCTTCAATAAAGCACAAGATGTTAGACCTTCAATAAATCATGAGATGTTAGACCTTCAATAAATCACGAGATGTTAGACCTTCAATAAATCACGAGATGTTAGACCTTCAATAAAGCAAGAGATGTTAGACGTTCAATAAAGCACGAGATATTAGACCTTCAATAAAGCACGAGATGTTAGACCTTCAATAAAGCACGAGATGTTAGACCTTCAATAAAGCACGAGATGTTAGACCTTCAATAAAGCACGAGATGTTAGACCTTCAATAAAGCACAAGATGTTAGACCTTCAATAAATCATGAGATGTTAGACCTTCAATAAATCACGAGATGTTAGACCTTCAATAAAGCACGAGATGTTAGACCTTCAATAAATCACGAGATGTTAGACCTTCAACAAAGCACGAGATGTTAGACCTTCAATAAATCACGAGATGTTAGACCTTCAACAAAGCACGAGATGTTAGACCTTCCATAATGCACGAGATGTTGGACCTTCAATAATGCACGATATGTTGGACCTTCAATAAAGCACGATATGTTGGACCTTCAATAAAGCACGAGATGTTGGACCTTCAATAACGCACGAGATGTTGGACCTTCAATAAAGCACGAGATGTTGGACCTTCAATAAAGCACGAGATGTTGGACCTTCAATAATGCACGATATGTTGGACCTTCAATAAAGCACGAGATGTTGGACCTTCAATAACGCACGAGATGTTGGACCTTCAATAAAGCACGAGATGTTCGACCTTCAATAAAGCACGAGATGTTGGACCTTCAATAACGCACGAGATGTTGGACCTTCAATAACGCACGAGATATTGGACCTTCAATGACGCACGAGATGTTGGACCTTCAATAAAGCATGAGATGTTAGACCTTCAATAAAGCATGAGATGTTTGACCTTCAATAAAGCATGAGATGTTAGACCTTCAATAACGCACGAGATGTTAGACCTTCAATAAAGCATGAGATGTTAGACCTTCAATAACGCACGAGATGTTAGACCTTCAATAAAGCATGACATGTCGTCTCAGAACTAGAGCACTCTTGTACGCTGGTTGGACTAGTCTCAAAAATATCCTGATGACTTGCAAAAAAAAATAATAACAATAAAAATAAAAATAATAATCTTATTATGATAGAGCAAACGTATATGGTTATGTCGCTATGTTTGTCGCAATGTTTCTATGCGACTAAAACGTCTTCTTCTTCTTCTTCAAATAATATTAACACCCTCTTAATTACGTTTAGACTGCTGAAACCCCTCAGACCTTTGACGACCCTTTAATTCCCCCAAGACCCTTAAGACCACCAAGACCCCTGAAGACCCAAATCACCCTTGAAGAGCCAAAACACCCCGAAGACCCAAAACACCCCGAAGACCAAAAACACCCCGAATACCCAAAACACCCCGAATACCCAAAACACCCCGAATACCCAAAACACCCCGAATACCCAAAACATCCCAGAAACCCAAAACACCCAGAAGACCCAAAACACCCCGAATACCCAAAACACCCCGAATACCCAAAACACCCCGAATACCCAAAACATCCCAAAAACCCAAAACACCCAGAAGACCCAAAACATCCCGAATACCCAAAACACCCAGAATACCCAAAACATCCCAAAAACCCAAAACACCCAGAAGACCCAAAACACCCCGAATACCCAAAACACCCCGAATACCCAAAACACCCCGAATACCCAAAACATCCCAAAAACCCAAAACACCCAGAAGACCCAAAACATCCCGAAGACTCAAAACACCCTGAAGACCCAAAACACCCCGAAGACCCAAATCACCCCAAAGACCCAAAACACCCCAAAGACCCAAAACACCCTGAAGACCCGAAATACCCCGAAGACCCAAAACACCCCGAAGACCAAAAATACCCCAAAGACCAAAAATACCCGAAGACCCCAAAAGACCCAAAGACCCTTAAAGACCAAGAAGAACCAAAAGACCCAAAAGACCCTGAATACCCAAAAGACACCAAAGACCCTTAAGACCCAAAAGCCTCTGAAGACACCAAAGACCCAAAAGACCCTGAAGACCCAAAACACCTCAAAGACCCAAAATACCCATAAAGGTCCAGAGGATCCAAAAGACCCTGAGGACCCAAAACACCATGAAGACCCAAAAGACACCGAAATGGTCAAAGATGCCTACCCCTCTGAAACGACGTGTGGTGAGGCGCGCGGGCCGTGCCGAGTCACGCTAGTCATAATAATAATAATAATAATTATAATAATAATTATTATAACAATAATAAAGGACTCAAATTTTTAAAGGTAAGCAAATCTATCAAGAGGCCCCAAAATTACATCACTTGTAATAATCATACAAACATTTCTTTTAACTTATTATTAAAAGTACATCATCAACAAACAAACAAAAAATTCTTCATTGGACGAGTAGGAACTTCAGAATACAACAAGATAGAAGTGAGTGACCTTTGTGTTTGAGTTGCTTCTCCAAAGCATCATCATTGCTTGTTCATTCTTCAGGTTCCGTTGTTGATTTGTTGTTGATCCGGGTGATCAACCATTGATGATCTCACACCATTGTTTATCACAAATTTAATGTCTCACATCTTGCTCAGCTTGACGACATAGAAACCGACACTTTCAAGATCATTGAAACCTCCCTCGTTGACGCTGAGTCTCTGCACCAATCAAGAACTCCCATCGCAAACAGGTCACTGGTCTCTCTGTCCTCTTCTGCCTCATTTCTAGTCTTGCATCCTCTGATCTTTCTGTGCTTTGATCTGATCTTTTGATTCTTTGATTTGATCTTTGATCTGATCTTTCCGTCTTTCTGCCCTTCCCCAAAAGCCCTCCCCTCGTCCCCTACGGTTTCAGAAAGGCTCACCTAGTCAACCAGCAACCCGCTTCTAGTGAAACTATCAAAATCTATTATCACTGCTCGCCTCCACTCATTTGCCCCCCTTTTTCCCACCTGCGGAACAAATTTCCACATTTTCTTAAATCTCATTCTTCCCTCCAAGTCTTCAAAACAGCTGGTCATCACCATCTCAGATAATCCCCAATCCAAAACAATGATCTTTTCTATGCTCAATAACCCCATTCCCCCACTTCCAAGCATACGCCTTCCAAATATCCAGTTTTTCCTTCCAGAGAGTTTCCTTCTGTATCCATTTTGTCCTTTCCTGCCCTCCATTCCTCCCCATACCCATTGTTTGTCTAAGTCTCCCTCAATTTTGTCCTTCAACACTGCTGTTGTTTCCTCATTCTCTTTACTTGTCCATTTGTTCTGTTACATCATGGTCCATTCAGTGTTCCAGCTCTTCCATGAGCCTCGACTCTGTATCCAAAAATAAAATAACAAATAAAACAAAATAAAGTCCCAACTTGAGGTCTCATTTGGTTTTGGTTCAGACATTGATGCAAAAGCAAACGTCTCGGATCTCACATCACCTGCATTCCTCGTCTCATTTATGGAATTCCCTTCATGCCCGGTCTTGCTACTTTGCAGTTCTTTAAACCGAGTGATTATTACAATCTGTTCCAAACGCCCACAGTGAAAACATTTTGGCTTATCAAGCTCCACTGCATGCTTTTCCTTCGTACCCAGGATGAATGGAACTTCAAAGAACCCAGGTCGGTGGGAGACATCTTCAGCTCATTTTAATGAAATGGATTCGTTTCAACTTGTTTCGGTAAAAATATTTACAGGTGCTTCTCTCACTGAACCGACAAGATGGCTTGGCTAGATTATTTGGAATTTCTCATATTGGCTGGATTCGTGGTGAAGTGCAATCAGCCCGTCGGTAGTCATTCTGATCCTTCGCAGCGAGGAAGCCATAGAAACTACCAGCCCATTAAGCTGGCTGTCCAGTCTCATACTCATGGATGTGAATACCCCCCAAGATGCGTCTTCCATGAACCTCGATCTTGCAAAGAAAAATATTTATAATAAAATAAAGAAAACAGCAGGACTGACAAGAAGCAAGTAAACTATGAGAGAACGGTATTTCCATATCCACCTGAGAGTTTATCAAAGTAGTCACCACTTACGACTTTAAGTACACGGAATATTCCCCAATACACGTTCCACGATATCCCAGAGCGATAAGGGGTAACCACAGACTGGCCTTTGGAGCAATTCAGCAGGAGGTCAAAAGGGCAGAGAAGCAGCACGAAAACCAGACGATTCTACGTGACAACATCAACTTGCCAAATGCAAAGCCTTCGGCGATCAGCGGTTGTCAACTGAGAAAGTGCTTGGCATCGGCTGAACGCGGCAGCATCGGGAATCGCTGCAACGTTGCCAACTGTGCCAGTCCAGTCCGTCTGTGCCAGTCCGTCTGTGAGGGCAATGTCCTTGCGTGGGAGAAACTACTCATCAGGCTTTCATCAAGGTGCAATAAAAAATGGAAATTCAAAATGTTTCATATTTTTTCAAAAGGTACTTACTGATAACTGATTATTATTCGTTTCTTCCATTGCCATGTGTTGTCGACCTAACTTATTTTCAAGAAAAACATTATTCCGACAATATTTGCTTACACATAGGCAAAATAAAAAAAAACAATGGCACAGCACTGCCAGGTGCCAACCGTCGGCCCTGATGCACCACGAGGGGCTACGCCGCATTCCGCAAACATGTGGGTCGTCGATAATTTGGACAACAGCCCGAAGCCTGTACACTTAGTATCGCCACGATCCTCCACGGGGCAAGAAGAGTTCTTCATTGTATGCTAGTTTAGCTAAATGGCAACACGGCCAAAAAAAATAGTTTTCACTTCCCAACGAAACAAGTATTTATTCGGAACTAGCAAAAGTACACGTATTAAATCAATCCTGTAGTACTCCACTTCACCAAAGGTGGCGCTATTCAAACCAACTGCAACAGCGAGGAAGTGTCCCAAATCATTTTTCCCTGGAGGTTCCCAGGGGTTTCCCGGTGGCCGAAGAAGACGCTAACCCCGCTAAAACCTGGCAAGTACAACCTTTTACCTCTGTGCCAAATTTGGTCCAAATCCGTCCAGATGTGTAGGAGTGTATATGTAACACACACGCACAGACAGACAGACAGACAGATCGACATTTATAGTTACAGATGACTCTTCAAGTTAAACGTGAATGCATCCCTTTGCACTTCTCTAGTCTGGGATCGATTCCTAATCCAACTGCAAACTACCATCCTGGTGTTTCGCATCAATGAATTAATTGCCCCATCCTCAAGAGGAATTTCAACCTGGACAGATGCCCCGTCCGTTGGCATTTGCTGGTTTACGTTAGGGAGATACCTTGGTGGCGTTCGCAAGAGTAGGCCATTGTGTGCCTGTGCTTTGGCAAAATTGCAAATTCCTGCCCAAACCCATCATCTGTGACTTTCACATAATATGCGGACGTTACCAACATCTACATTTTTATAGGGAAGACAGTGCTAATGGTAAAAACCAATACTTCTCTAACGGTCCACCGCTAGAGCTACATGAAATAACAATAAAAACGGATTACTGGAATGCCCTACACCTGGCTGCATTCCACTCGTCAGATTGGTTTGTGCGAAAGGTTGGACAAGAGCGCCCTCTGGCAGCTTATTATCCTCAAAATATCTCCAGCGTGTATTGAAGTTATAGCCATAAAATCTACTTTAAACCAAAGAGTAGGATGAAGAACTAATGTTGCTGGTGAAGGCTCGTAAATGTGTGTCGGAGAACAGGTAGAAGAGATGTAATCAACATCATGTTGATTGAGGTGTGTTAACCAACGTGGAAAACAAGGAAAGCTCATGTTTCAGGTGTTAACCATACAATATCTTTTCCAAGATCTCCATGCTATCAAAGTTAAGTAATCATTCCCATTTGTATTTTTGTAAAAACTTTTTCTTTTACGGTGTGTGTACCCACTGTGTGTCTCTCGGAAGATCTCGGTGTAAATCGTGCATACCTGTATAAAATCGTCGGTTATTTCCTGCTGAGTTTTTTAGGCCTAGTCTTTTAAGTTTCCTGCCTTGAGGCCTTGTTGTCTTTTCAGCTGTCGTTTGTGGACCATTTACTTTCGTTCTCTCACTGTTTATCCCAGTCTTCTTTTCACCCCATACTTCCCCGAACATCTTACCCTTTGTTTAAAATCTTAATTAAAAAAATATATATATACTGTATATATGTATGTGTATATATATATATATATATATATATATATATATATATATATTTCCTTCTTTGTTCGTGTTCGTTCATTCTTCGACCACTTGTTTCACCCCAATTTCCCCAGATCGTTTTCACGGTTTAGTTTAAAAATGTTTAAACTTTTTCCTGAAGTGTTGTATTCTGTTGTATATTATAACACACTTTTCTTCTTCTTCTTTCAAAGGTTGTTTTCAAGTTGCTCACCAAATTTCTTCATTTCAAATAAAAATTCCATCTCTTACAATTCTTCCTTCCTACATTCCCTAAACTCACCTGCATTCCACCCCTCCTCCAACGTTTGCAAACGGATCTCCGACTCGAAAATCACAAGAAACTCATTTTGCAATAAATGTTCGTTTTCCATGAATCGTCCAACACTTTCTAAAATCCAAACTCACCCCTCCCCTCCTAATCTCCCCCATCCCTTTCAAGTTTCCCCCCTTGCCCCTTCCCTCCTAAACTCCCCACTCCCCACTCACCCCTCCCCTCCTAAACTCCCCCTTGCCCCTCCTCTCCAAAACTCCCCCTTGCCCCTCCCCTCCAAAACTCCCCCCTCACCCCTCCCCTCCTAAACTCCACACTCACCCCTCCCCTCCCCTTCAAAACTCCCCCTTCCCACCTCCCCTTCAAGTCTCCCCAACCTCATTTTTTCTCTAATTCTCCCCTCTCTCCACTCCTCAAAGCGTCCTCCCCGCTTCCTCTCCCTTCCAACTCTCACCTCCATCTCCTCCAACCTTTTTCCTCGCTCTGCCCCCCCCCCCCCCACCCCCTCAAACAACACCTCACTGTGCCTCACTCCTAGCTATTCTGAAATCTCTGACACACTTTCAACAGCCCTCCCTCCCTCCTCCTCCTCTTCCACATCTTACCCTACCCCTCCCCTCCCCTGTTCTGTATCCGATGCTCCCCCTTTCTCTTCCTTAATGCCACCCTACCGTACAGGCCAGACTTCTGAAGTGCTTGGGATATTATTGTCACATGCACACAGTGACCAGTCTTTTCCTTAAAAGCCTGTAGCTCTTTCAAAGTTGCCATTGGCCTCCTGGTGGCCTCTCTGATCAGTCTCCTCTTTGCTTGGTCATCCAGTTTGGAGGGACGGCCTGATCTCGGCAGGGTTTTGGTGGTACCATACACCTTCCACTTCTTCATGATCGTCTTGATTGTGCTCCAAGGGATATTCAAGGCCTTTGAAATATTTTTATACCCATCCCATGATCTGTGCCTTTCTACAGCTTTATCCCGGAGGCGTTTTGAAATCTCCTTGATGGTCATGGTCGAGTCATTGCTGTGAAGTGCACTACCCAGCAGAGGAAACCTACAGGAACAGTTGACCAAAGGTAGATGGAGGTTATGTTTTCACCCGTGTCTGTTTGCCTGTCCGTTTGTCTGTCGGTTTGTCTGTGAACAAAATATCTCAAAAAGTTGTGGACGGATTCGGACGAAATTTGGCAGAGATGTAGCGCATGTGACAAGGACGAAATGATTAGATTTTTCGGATCCGGCTACTAGAATTTTTAAAATTAACTCTTCACCTTTGGGAGACGGCCAAAAACGATACATAGCAGGATATCTCAAAAGCTTATGGATGGATTTGGATGAAACTTGGTGGACCGGTTGGGTGTCTGACAAGGACGATTCGATTCGATTTTGGTGAGGATCTGAAGATGGATTCGGATATGAGAATTATTTAATTTTTTTAAGTGATTCTTCACCATTGGGAGATCGGGCCAAAAATGATACATAACAGGATATCTCAAAAAGTTATGCATGGATTTGGACGAAACTTGTTGGACATGTTGTGTTTGTGACAAGGAAGAATAGATTCGATTTTGGCGAAGATCCGGATCCGTATCCAGCTAGTATAATTTTTAAGTGATTCTTCACCATTGAGTGATATGGCCAACCAGGTGGAGGTATGCTCTCCACTGAATTTGCGACCAGCTGCCGCTCTGGTTTTATTCTTAAATAATCAGAATCACTACAATTTAACACAGGTGGGGGCCAGTGAACTTGGCGTGTGAATTTGAACGTGATTGGGTACACCTGAGATAATTTACAATTGCTATTATAAGGGGGGATGAACACTTATCCAACGAAGATATTCTAGTTTTGTATTTTTAATTTCTTTTCTGAAATTTTTTAGAATTTGTTTTTCACTCGGAAGTTGTGGGTTACGATGTGTAAATAAATGTGGAGAAAGTCTGATTTGATGCATTTTAATTCGAGGCTAAAACTAAAAGGCAACAAAAGGTGACTATTTTGAAAGGGGGTGCAGAGTTTCTATAGGCACTGTATACATAATATGTACAGTATAGTATGTACAGTATAGTATGTAGTATGTACAGTATACATCCCTCCTTCCTCCGAAAATCACTTTGCTTCCACATGTTTCTTTACCTGGTCTCCACCCTCTTACCCTTCCACTTTCTTCCTTTTCAAATTTACCTTTAACACTGATGCACATGTCAGAACTATATGGCTCCGCAATAGCATTCAATTGAGAACTACAGTACAGTCGGTTCGTGACATCACAGTGTAATTAAAAGACAAAAGTTGTTTTACTTCCCAGGAAACTACAAAGGCATTGACCTCAAACAAGTCAGAGACAGTTTGGTTGTTGAAAACTCTGTGCAGAGTCAACAAACAGAACGCGGCATTAAAATAACGACGACGTGGAAGGCGCAGTTTATGGAGACCAAGCACAAGGCGATTTGTACAATTATTGAGACGTCAGACAGTGATGCAATCACCACTGAAATAAGGCTAAATCAATGCTTGCAACGTGTCTCGTGCCGAGAAGCATCAACATCACAGAGGATAGATGATTATATTGTAGATAGATCATTAACTTTATCAAATTGCTTATGGTCATTATTATTATTATTATTATTATTTATTTTTTTGCATACAAGATCGAGGCTCGTGAAAGAGCGAACATTAATCACACAGAAAGACAAACAGACACATACAACAAATAACATCGGGAGCGGTAGACAAGATGGGGAGAGAGGGGGAAGGACACAAACACAACATTTGAGAGCAGGGACCGAGAGACATGGAGACATCGAGAGATCTGTGGGAGGGAGAGGGCTTTGGGGGGAGGCATGTGAAGGGGGGGGGGGGGGGGGGGTGTGAGAGGTATAAACATATGGACACTGCCAGGACTTCCAGGAAGGAAGTTGGAATTTCAAACAAGGTGGATCTGGGGTGAATTAGTGGGGGTAGAAAAGATAAAGGTTTTGGATGGGGGAAGATAAGAGATGGTGGTGAACAGCTGTTTTAAAGACCTGGAGGGAGGAGTGGGATTGAAGGGAGTGAGGGAGTTTGTTCCAGAGGCGGGAGAAAAGAGGAATGAAAGAGTGAAGGTGAGCAGAGAGCCGAGATTTCGGCAGTTTAACCATCAGAGGGTTGCTGGCAGATCTTGTGCGACCTGTAGGAATATTTGGGGGACAGAGCACAGAGAGAGCTGGGGGAGCAAGGCCGGAGAGGAGTCGGTAGAAGACAGAAAGACCACCTACCTGCCTGCGGTGAGTGATTGACCAGGAATGGGAAGTAACTGGCTGTCCCCCCACATCCCCCAATCAATACTAATAATATTTTCTACCCTCATTGACCCGCCCAAGCCCATCCGTTCCTTTCTCCTCTCCACCCTCCTTTCCGTTTCTGCTTCCAATCGCATACAAGACCCGTCGCTTCGCTCACCGGTTCAATCAAACAGAAGACATATTGCAGCATAATCTCGGAGTCTCAAGGAGGATGTAAAATGAAGTGAATCACGAGAAAAAAGGATCTTTTATGACACTTAGTTGTTGCTGCAATCGGTTGTTGTTGTTTTCCATGTACTTTTTGTGTGTGCTCCTTCCATGTACTTTTTGTATTCAGCCCTGAATAGTGGGAGTTTTGTAATGGCGTCTGCCTGTCTGTCTGTCTGTGGAGGACGTAACCTTTCACCATTTGAGATTTTGTCATCAAATATTCACTGAACTAGTAAACGAACACGTCTGGGAAAAGTTCAGGTTAATCTATCAAGTTAAATTATTCCATGGACTTTAACAAAGTTCATTGTGTTGCACACTTGGTTTCACTCAGTGTTAACGCTCTAATTAATATACTGCACACCGTGAAATGGTGATGCAACATCGGGCGGCGGAGGTTGGATTTGTATAAATAAAAAAAGAGGACAAAATTAAACTATTTTAAATTGTGATGCTGCATGAGGATCTGTATTAAATCTACTTTAATCCAGATGTTCATGTTGATTTTAATTGCTAGAAGGCACGATAAAGTGACTGACTTGACTACATTGCATTAACAAAGGTCAAATGAAAATGTGAAATAACCAATCAGCAGCTTTTCAAACAAACAGCACAGGAAGCGGCTCTCAACGTAAGGCGGACCCCATGGTTATATATATTTTATATATATTGTTACTTTTGTGGGGGTAGAGGATGAAATACCATAGTACAGATAGGATTGTATAGGTGTAGCATGGACAGTGGACGCGCAGGAGACATATCAATGTATTAAGTAGTGAAACTGGAGCTTAAGATTGTTTATTTGTCTTCACACGCTGGGAGGGGGGGGGGGGGAGGGGGTGGTGTTGCTATGTCAACTAGGTAGGGATTAAAGCTAGTTTTCCCCAGTCTTTGATTGCTCCCTGTGGTTTTCCCTATGTTTTTACAATTATAACAAGGCAGGCCATAAAAACATGCTTGTTACAACAACAACAATAACAACCTTCCATTAACTGACGATAACCGACACCATGCCGACAGAAGCCGAACGTTCTCGATCAACAATTAAACCCTGCCCACCAACCGAGTAAGGGAAAAGGCCATGCCCCGAAATTCGTCATTGGTCAAACGAGACCATGGGGTGATTCGACGGAGCTCCGCGATTGGGGAGAGTGATGTCAGAGCGAGACGGTTCGAAAAGGAGGAAGAAGAGTCTTCTGAGCTCTCTCGCAGCCTGGTCTTTGTTCTCGGTCGGTCGCTTTTGTGCGAGCTCTTCTGGCTTGGTGCGCTGGTGCTGAGATAGAGCGGTGTGGAACTTTTGCGATCGTGAGGAGGTTGTGTTTGTGACAGTTTGTGGGGCTCTTGGCACTTTGGATGGAGTGGGGACCGAAAGAGGACCACCCGCACGGGTTACCTCATGTACGTGGGGCTGTGGAGAGCGACTCAGCACCATTGTTGGCGCGTTTCCCGCACGAGCGGCTTCAGGCCACTTTGTACTGCCGACTGCGTTCAATGATCTCGTTGAGCAAGCTGAGTGCCGGCTGAACAGAGAAAACAATTTATTTTATTTTAACATTCCCCTGTTGTGTATTTGTGTCCGAAAGGAGACGTCTCAAATTAGGATTTACGAGTAGTTTACCTCACCTTTCGTTTTCACCACTTTTGTATTGCAATTATTTTTATTAAATCATTATCGTGGTACTTTCATTTGTTGTGTTGTGTGATTATTTGTTCTGTGGGTTCGAGAATAAACCCGTGTGCTTCCGTCCAGGTAAGCTCTTTGGTTCCCTCACTCATGCGTGACGAACCAACCGCCAGTTTCGGCTTCGCACCTCGGAATGAAGGACCGTTATAACTATTCGTCATCCAGCGGCATTAACCGCAGGGCTGACAGGACAATATATATGTGCAGGTAGTGGACAAATAATGGAAACACCTGAGTAAATGAGGGACACCCAGTACCAGCTAAAGTGACCCATGTGTAAATTAAGCAAGTAACATCCCAGTATGCTTCAAGGGGCATGTATAAAAGGCTGCATAGGCCTGGTTGCCTATAATTATGGCACGGCTGCAAGAGGATACCCCAATGCCCCCGTCCACAGACCACAGTTTCCATTCTCTCCAATTCTCTCGCATCGTTCACAATGTACAACACACAAGCACATTGCAGATGACAACCTCCTCCCTCCAACCTCTCCCCCCAGCTCCCCCCCCCACCACCCCCACCCCCTGCCTACTCACCTCCTCCATTCTCCCACCCTCTTCATTCATTCTAAAGCACAAGGCAGGAAAGATCGCTGGCAGGGCAGGAAAGAAACGTTAAGATGAGCAGCCAGCTGACCCCGAGGATGAGCCGGACCTTTGTAATGATCGTCATTGAGGGGGCGTTGGCTGGTTAGCGCAGCCAATGAGGACGCGAAGTCAAAGGGCATACCACGACCTCTGCACCCAGGAACTCCACCTCCCACAAACTTTGCTCATGTTTTTCTGTCTCCACCCAGCTCAAGAAACTTAAAAGCCGGAACGCCAGAGCATTCATCACTGTTGGATAGAACACGCTGCGGACCCGAGGAGAGGCTGCCTGTGAGTGAGTGAGTAAATCAGACGCCGACAATACACCTCGCCCTACCTCTCGGTCCTCTTTACTTCCTCCATATATTTTTCCGAAATGATCCTGTTGGTGCCATGTTCTGGGTATAAATAAATAAGTAAGACTGCTAAAGGGGAAATATGTGTTACATGTAAGATCTGCTCTTCTGTGCCTCTCTTGATGTTTGGGTATAATTTGATGTGCTTGTAAATACGTGCGTCATGATTGTTGAATCCAATACGTTTGTAAATACGTGCTTCATGCTTGTTGAATCTGATATGTTTGTAAATACCGGCCTTTTCTTTGGTAAATGGTTTTCCATCCTACCAGTTTTTGTCTCCATTCCCTCCATTGGCTCGATTTGGTGTGTACAAATAGATGGGACGTTTTTCCCCAACGATCGCTCATACCACTAGCCTGATAGCACTCACTGTTCCGCTCGGCCGTATGCAATAAATAGACGGGTATGCGACGAGGGTATGTACCCCAATTGGCACAGCAAACCACCGGAAAGGTAACGGATTTGTAAAAGAGCAAGAACCCTTCCAGGTTTGGCAGCCTCAATCGGCATCTGTAGTTGCTTTTAACAACCTGTCGGACCGCAGGCTTATCCGCAGCTCAGCTGCCCGCATGTTCAGAGGTCGGGGAGAGTCAGAGAAGTCCCCCTCATGGTGTTCTCCGAACCCCGTGTCCGTAACAATATGTTTGCATGTTCGGCTGTCTCTCGTTTCTTAGAGCCACTTCCCACTATACATATGGAAAGCTCCACATGCAGGCAAAGCTCAACATTCAACCACAAGGCACACATATGACACCAAACAAGATACATTTTAAATGTATAAATAAAACATGGAATCACCGTTTGTTTGTTAACAGTGCATTAAGATACTTTGGCTGACAGGATGACCTCAAGGTACGCACACTCGCCTCTAAGCTGTCTATCCCGGGTTTGAATCTCAGCCCAGTAAGGAACTGTCATCCCGGTGTTTCATAGACTGGATGAATCATCAATGTGTGTACCGTCCCTCCGATGGACGTTAAACTGGGCGTCCCGTCTACCGACAGTTGGTGGACGTTAAAGATCCCACGGTGTCCTTTAGTGTCCTTTGCGAAGAGAATGAGAGCTATTACCGGCACCCTGAACATATTACAAACCTACTGTTGTGAAGACAATGGCAAACCACCCAGTACAACCCTGGCTGAGGAAGCTACTTCAGCAGCACTGGCAGCACTCTGTGCCAGAGTTTGATTATCACATATTTGAACATACCATGTCAGCGTTGTTAATAACAGTAACCTATAATGTACTGAAAGTCTTTGGACAAAGGTTGCAATGTTAATCATTTCATTTTTAAAACCCTACATTGAGCATTGTGACCTAAAAATACCATTTGATAAATCAACTCCCAAAGAGGTCCAAAATAAACTGAAATTTAATTATCGGTGGACTTGATGACGTAGTTTGTTAAGAGTTAGAGCGTCCACACAAACATATAGAGAGAGGGGAGGAGGAGAGAGAGGAGAGTGGGAGTGGGAGAAGTGGGGGGTGTGAGAAGTGGGGGAGTGGGAGAAGTGGGGGAGAGAGAGGAGAGTGGGGGGGAGAGTGGGAGTGGGAGAAGTGGGGGAGAAGTGGGGGAGAGAGGAGAGTGGGAGTGGGAGAGGAGAGTGGGAGTGGGAGAAAGAGGAAAGTGGTGGGTGGGGGGAGAGAGAGGCGAGTGGACACAAGAGGAGAGTAGGAGGGAGAGGTGGTGGGGAAGAGAGGAGAGAGAAGGGAGGAGAGAGAGAAGAGGAGAGTGGGAAAAGTGTGGGAGAGAGGAGGGAGGTGGAGGGAGAGGGAGAGGGAAGGAAGGAGAGGTTTCCTTGTGTATCTATCCTCCCCATCCCATTGTTTGTTCAAGTCTCCCTCTATTTGTCCTTCAACTCCACTGTTGCCGTCATCCCCTCTCTACTGTTCTTTTTGCCCTGCTGTGTCCCGATTCAACATTCACATTCGTTTGAAAAACGCAGCATTCACTTTTGAAATGACGGGAGAACAGTTATGAATAATGTTGATGCCAAATTTTATTTCACAAGCGATATTTTGCCCTCTTTTTAGCCAAATTCAACCTCCACCGCCTGATGTTGCACCACAATTTGTGGGCGATATAAATAGATCAAAGCTTTGGCTGTGAGTAAAACCAAGACTGAAACATAATTCACTTTTTTTAAGTCCATGAGATAATTTAAATTGATGGATTAACTTAAACTTTTCCCCCTTGACCCTTTAGACCTTTAGACCCTTTATACCCCTTAAACCTCATACACTTTTTGACCCCTTATGCCCATTTAAACTCCTATAGACATTATAGACCTTTGAAGACCCTTTTGACACTTTCAACCTTTCGACCCTTTGGATCTCTTCGCTCCTTTAGACCACTTTAGACCTTTAGACACTTTATACCCATTAAACCTCGTACACTTTTCGAACCCTTATGCCCATTTAAACTCCTATAGACATTATAGACCTTTGAAGACCCTTTTGACACTTTCAACCTTTCAACCCTTTGGATCTCTTCGCTCCTTTAGACCACTAGACACTTTATACCCATTAAACCTCGTACACTTTTCGAACCCTTATGCCCATTTAAACTCCTATAGACATTATAGACCTTTGAAGACCCTTTTGACACTTTCAACCTTTAGACCGTTTGGATCTCTTCGTTCCTTTAGACCACTTTAGACCTTTAGACCCATATAGGGTGTAAAAGAGTTTAAGCATCCATTCACTGGCCAAAATGGAATGGACCATTTTTCACCAATTCGGGACCAGCTCGCTCACCCTTCATCGATTTCACTGAACCAATGCAATTGTGTTATCAGGCCCTTCATCTCCCACCTCCACCGGCCCCTAATTCCCCATTAAATCAAACTTCAAATCAACTTCATCACCAAATGCACCCCGACGACGACCACCCTCCATCAGACGTGAGAATCTGTCCCACTTCAGTCTATTCATTTTTTATTGCTTTGAGAAGTATTACTGTATAAATTTTGTGTGCTCCTTTTGTCACGCTTTATTCTAAGAGTCGTTGCTGTCGTAGAATAATACGAATGGTACCATTGGAACTGCCACGTTAAGCTCCTGTTAAAAGGCATTTTGATGATTAAATGGACACACATTTTACAACTTTGACATTTTTGTTCCGCGTAAATCGATTAATAGCTTTCCAAAGGTACCATTTTTTAAATTATTGCCCGACAGCAAAAACCCTTTAAAATAAAGTGTGGCACACACGGATGAACGCTGCTCCTTTTACTAATACATTACTGCATCTACGGATTCCTCTTCTTCCTCTGTTTGCCCTTGCATCCAGGTTGCTCATCCTTGTCCCATCAAGTGTCCCTCTGTACTGCTTTTGGTGTGCAATAAATACAAAATGATAAGTTATATGCCCCCCACATCCAGGGTAAATCCCCATTATTGACAGGTACATCATGCTTCACTCAAGGATAAATAAAAGTGAGGGACACAAACACACTGGGTAGAACTATGGGGAGAAGAAAAACGAAAACATCGGAGACTAGAACCAGACTCGGTGGAGCGCATAACTCCGCCAGGCTGAACAGCTTACTTCATGTATCCAATGATAGACCGGATCTGGATCCGAACCCGAACCAAAATCGAATCGGCTTGTTCTCGTCACCTAACCAACTCATCCACCTAGATTTGTCATAACTCATCCACAACTTTTTGAAATACCATCTCGTATATAGTTTTTGGCTCCATCTCGTAATGGTGAAGAATCAATTTTAAAATTATCTGCTCTGGATCTAGATTTCAGATCTTCACCAAAACCCAACCTGTCCACCAGGTTTTGTCAGAATCAGTCAACAACTTTTTGAGATGTCCTGCTCACAGACAAACAAAACAGACCGAAAGAGGTGAAAACAACCTCCGTCCACCTTGGGCGTTGGAGGTAAATAGAAATCAAGGACTGTGGATTTGGCACAGGTATAACGGGCTACCTGTTCTTGAATTGTCGTCTGTGATGTACCATCGGACCATCAAGTCCAAATTCAAAGCAATGTCAGAATGCTCGGGTTTATCACACAGCAAAATCTGGATTCCAGACTTTCTACGCAAGGTGGTTTTCCGAATGATAAATAATAATTGGACCTGACAAAAAAAACGCAGCAATAGATATAAGGACTTCAAGCTTAATCATTACAAAGTGTAAGACCGACCTTACAGGAGAGTCGAAGAATTTGCTTGTGAAGTGGTCTTACAGGAGTTTGCTCTGAGACAACAAACAGTCTTTCATCTTATCAATGTTTATCAGGAAAAGAATGTTTTAGGAGCGTTGGCAGAGAAATGATCCAACAATCGAGTCATTGGCAATCGAGGACAGGAAATACATGAAGACGACATTGCAGTCAGAAAGATCGAGAACGATAATGTTCATCACAGAAGTGATGACTGGTATACCGGTACAGGTGAAAACGGGTCGGATCTTTGCAGAAAGAAGCTGGAGAAGGTCACAGAGAAATTTGACACAGCAGAATACATCAGGAAGAGTTACCCTGTTCTTAGAAGCAAAGAGCTGCCGCAAGAGAGCAGGCCTTGGAAGTTTGGACCAGACATTGAAGGGCAATTTTTAGCCAGAATTTGGGCAAACAGAGAAACGTAGGTTAGACAATAAGCAGTGGCAGTGGCAGCAGTGGCATCAGTGGCATCCGGATAGTAGAGCAAGAAGAATGGAAACTTGTATAATCAGAAAAACAAAAATGATGCAACAAAGATCGGCCTACAACACTGCAAGGGCCCGAAACAACTGCAGACGCAACAACTATCGGGGACGCCTCTTCGCGGTGGTTGTACCCCCCAACGCAAGTCGGGGGCCAAATATTCCCCATTCTTCCCTGATGCCCAGATTCGTCAGGGCAGAGCGCTCACGATAAGATTGCCGATTGCTCCCCACGGACCGACCCTTTCCCTCTCGTCTCTCTTTTCTCTCTCTCTCTCTCTAACTCCGTCATGGCCCTGACTTAATGAAGGAGTGGGTACACCATCCTGGATGTGGGTATCTCTGGGTCGCTCCTGGGAGATCAATTGGCTGTCTCCATGCCGCGGCTTGTTCGAGAGAACGGTCCGAGGCTATACAACAACAACAACAACAACAACAACAACAACAACAACAGTAGACATGGTCCATAAAGCCATAAAAACCTTCCAACTGATCAAAGTATGCTGCCAAACTCTACGCAGAGAAGGAGGCTCAACACCCTGCAAGTACACTCAAACGTACCTGTGTTGGCAATGCCAAGGCCACACCAAACATGGCCCACACAAGAGCTAATTCATTGGGGTTAAGCCCCTTCGTGGATTTCATGCTTCGCTGTGCTGGCCTTGGCAAAGAAGAGCTTTGACATTGTAATTTGACTGTTCACCTGTGTCATCAACTCAAAAAAAAATTAAACGTTCCACAAACACGACCGTAGTGGCAAAACCTTTTCGCAATTACACAAAATGCTGCACAACTTTAGAACTGGAAAATCCTTTCATAATAGGAAGAGATGATTCAGCATTGGCAAATAAATAAATAAATGACAGCTGTCTCGATGAAATGAGCTGTGGATAATCAAGGGAGATTCAAATGGGGAAAACCAGGACTCTGAAAAAACGCACACACGTACTCACACACACCAAAATTCAAATAAAACTGGGCAGTTTCATTCCAAGATCCCATTGACACCGATGGATTCCACAACAGCTGTCCCTACAAACAAGCATGTGCAAAAGTTAAAAGCACTCCATGTTGCCTTCAAATTCAGACCAATGTCCACAAGCAGAAGCACAGTGGAATGATGGTGTTTGTTTGTGGGTGAAAAGCAGCACCGATGTGCGATGTAGATGCCACACACGCACACGCACATCCACACATCCACGCACACCCACACACACGTAACTCGATGATGGTGCTATTACTGCCTAGACCTTTTTCCGTCTGCTACCCAACCTTTTTTTCCGACGACGCACAGGCACAAGCCTGCCGACACTCTGTGCATATGCCAACTATATTAGGAAATGCCAGCAAAGCCCATTCCAAGTGTCTCCAGGCTCCATAAATCCAGCAGGAATACCAAGCACAAGCATAAATAGCAGGAAAGGAAGGACAAACAGGCCGCAAGCCCATACATCACCGAGGAGCGGTGCTATGGCTAAACTAATAGATTGGACCAACAACTGCACCATGCCACCCTGTTGCATGCCCGACGATACTGCTGAGCAGACACCCATGACAATGCCAACCAGTTACCGACCGAAGAACTACCTTTCAAAATGAAGTCTGAAAATGTAAGGAACGTGTTCCTAACCTGGCATAAGGATAGGTAACAGCCAGAAAAAGGCTTCGGCAGAAATTTTGTGGATTTCAAGGCTCAGCCTAAAATACTGATGATATGCATATCCAGATACTGACGATATGCATATCCAGATACTGATGATATGCATATCCAGATACTGATGATATGCATATCCAGATACTGACGATATGCATATCCAGATACTGACAATATGCATTTCCAGATACTGACGATATGCATATCCAGATACTGACGATATGCTTTTCCAGATACTGACGATATGCATATCCAGATACTGACGATATGCATATCCAGATACTAACGATATGTATATCCAGATACTGACGATATGCATATCCAGATACTGATGATATGCATATCCAGATACTGACGATATGCATATCCAGATACTGACGATATGCATATCCAGATACTAACGATATGTATATCCAGATACTAACGATATGTATATCCAGATACTGACGATATGCATATCCAGATACTGACGATATGCATATCCAGATACTGACGATATGCATATCCAGATACTAACGATATGTATATCCAGATACTGACGATATGCATATCCAGATACTGATGATATGCATATCCAGATACTGACGATATGCATATCCAGATACTGATGATATGCATATCCAGATACTGACGATATGCATATCCAGATACTGATGATATGCATATCCAGATACTGACGATATGCATATCCAGATACTGATGATATGCATATCCAGATACTGACGATATGCATATCCAGATACTGACGATATGCTTTTCCAGATACTGATGATATGCATATCCAGATACTAACGATATGCATTTCCAGATACTGATGATATGCACATCGAGATACAGACGATATGCATTTCCAGTATTGTAGATTGGACAATCTGTAGACCTTGAGATGGAAGTAAAGTGTCAAAAGTTCTCCTTCGGGTGGTTTGGTTCTGCAAACTTTCATGCTACGTTTGACCTCGTAATTGAAATCACCACAGAAACAACATTGTCCAGACACATGCGGGCACCAAGACACATGTGGGCACCAAGACACATGCGGGCACCGAGATACATGTGGGCACCAAGACCCACGTGGGCACCAAGACCCACGTGGGCACCAAGACCCACGTGGGCACCAATACACATGAGGGGAACCAAGACACATGCGGGCACCAAGACACACATGGGCACCAAGAGACATGTGGGCACCAAGACACACATGGGTAGCAAGACACAAGCGGACACCAAGACAAACATGGACACCAAGACACACGCATGCAGGCACCAATACACACGTGGACACCAAGACAATGTGGGCAACAAAACAGTCGTGGGCACCAATACCCACGTGGGCACCAATGGGACCTTAAATATAATTTACACTCACCCAGGAATACCTCTGAAACAAAAAGAGAGCCTCCTGAGGAACATAGATTTTTCGGACACTTCAGGGCCATCAATTCATTAGATACATAATTGGCGAAGTTGGAGCAAAAAAGGAGGAAAAATAAAATTTAGAAAAACAAGGGATGAAAAGGTTGATAGAGTAAGGGAATGTGGGAAGAGTGCAGAGAGAAGAGGAAGAAGTTTGGTAAAAGATGGTGTAAGAGTCAGGAAAAGGAGTATGTGATGTACCAATGAAGTCAAAATATTAAATGTACGTACATACTAAATAGATGTCCCCTGATACAGTCGACAGGCTCCACAAAACACACCTGATCTGAAGCGGATGAGGTCTCCAAACTCATCACCTGCAGCCTCCTTCTCAGGCACCTGCAGTTCCGCCATGTCCTTCCAAATGCGAGTCCCCTATGAGAGTGCAGACAAGCCTGGTGAGGATGGTGTGTTCTGGGTGCACGATGTAAAACGTGTTGTGAAGGAGTCAATGGTTCGACGAAGCAGCATGTAACATGTATGGAGGAGATCGTCCTCGGGTCCTGTATAGGTTGTGGCTCCACCGGTGTTTGGTGTGTCGCCTGTGAATTGGCGCAGTGGTGATGTGAACGTGAACACCGAACTATGTGTCGACGAAGCTGGAATTATTTTAGTCCGTTGAGATCCCGGGTTAGCTTCAAGCAAGTATTTTGTGGATGTGGATATAACACACATAACAACACGCATAACAACACACACACACACACACACACACACACACACATTGACACACACACACACACATTGACACACATAACAACACACACACACACACACACACACACACACACACACACACACACACACACACACACACACACACAGACACACCTTAGAGTTGGGAGGGGAAGGGGGGGTGGGGGACTAGGGGTTGGGGTGGATGGGACAGCTTTGGGAGGGGAGGTTGAGGGTTGGTGCGGAGGAGTGAGAAATTTCTGTCGGGGATGGGGAAGTGTGAGAGGTTGAGAAGTTGCGGTGAAGGGGGTGGGGGTGAGGAGGAGGTTTCATGGCTTGGCGTGGGGAGACGAGTGACGCCTCGGGTGGGGGAGGAGGGGTGAGGGGGGAGGAGTGAGGACATGGTTTTGGGGGGGCAAATATAGGACAGCTTTGGGAGGGGGAGGTTGAGGCTTTGTTGGGAGGGGGAGGCGTGAGGTATTTCTGCGGGGAATAAGCGATTGCAAGAGATTGAGGAGTTGCGGTGAAGGTGGTGGGGATGAGGAGGGGGTTTCATGGCTTGGAGTGGGGAGAGGAGTGACGCCTTAGAGCTTGGGTGAGGGGGGGTGAGGTGAGGACTTGAATTCACATTTTACATCCCGTGGATGTTCCGCAGGTCTCCGCTAATTAACCGAAATATGCCATTGTCATTCATCGTGGAGCAGGAAACCAGCTCGATCACAATGACCGACATGTTTCGAGTTAAAGAGCGCCACCCTCCATGCCGACGTTGGACCAGGAGTCCAGGACAGAAATTTTCATGGAGATGATAGTCTTGGTCTCCAATGACTTCCGATGGAACCCCGGAACATGACTACTCAAAGGAGTACCTGGTATGCCACAACAACCGAGAGCTGTTCTGTCATCCCCAACCAACAAGACCTGGTCTTCCATGGAGGTCTCGGCTCTGCTTCGTTTGGGATTGTGGAGGTTTCGGGTGTATTTGAGCCGATGAGTCGGAGAGTAATGAATGAAACTAGACAACTCTTGTATGGTGCTGTTCTCTATTGCGTTCTCATCTTGTGTAATACTGCGCATTGTTATTTGCATATTCTGTATCTATTATCTTATTCTAATATCTACCATCGCTTTCTTTGTCTTGCAGATTGATTGTTCATCGTTGTTGCTAATAAACCTGCATTCAATTGATACATTCTTGTTTATGAACAATCAACTCATCTGAAGATGCCTGCTGCAGTCTGCCCCTTCCCGAGCTGTGTCTACGTTACTCACAGCACTGACAATGCCGTTGCTGCTATCCAGCTCTCCATCCACGCCATGACCCACACGTCCATTGCACCAGCCAAACCGGACAAAGTCAGCCGTCCTCGTATCCAAACCGGCGGTACCAGCGAAGATTGGCAATATTTCACCAGAAGATGGGATGGTTACAAGGCAGCGACCCAGATAATCGGCAATGATGTTCGCGTTCAACTCCTTGAATGTTGTGATGATAACCTACGACGTGACCTCCACCGCAGCAACCCACGCATTGAAATCAAGGACGAGGCAGCTATACTACAAGCCATTCGGTCCCTTGCTGTCCGAGAGGAGAATACCATGGTGTCCCGCGTAAACCTCCACAACATGCGACAGGACCGAGAAGAACCAATTCGTACCTACGCAGCCCGTCTGGCTGGTCAAGCTGAGATCTGCAAGTTTTCTGTTGTATGCTCATGCAATCCCCCTACTGATGTCAACTACACCAAGGACATGGTTCGCGATGTCCTATGTCGGGGACTCGCCGATCAAGATATACAACAGGACATTCTCGGCGATCAAAATCAGAACATGAGCTTGGAGGAAGTTCTCATTTTCGTCGAGGCCAAGGAAGCAGGGAAACGTTCCCAGAATGCCTTGCTCGATAGTGAAGGCGCTCATGGCGCAAGCCAATACAAAAACTGGAAGAACAAAAGAGCCCTGATCACTACCGACAAGCAGGCGGCCATTTGTAGTTATTGCGGCAAAACTGGTCATGGCAAACAGCCGAACATCGACCAAAGGCGTCAATTCTGCAATGCCTACGGGAAAACATGCAGTAAATGCGCCACTCGCGGCCATTTTGCACATGTCTGCCGGGGAGGCACGAAAAAGGCGGACAACAAACCTACGGACAAATCAATGGATGCTCATGATGTGGATGAAAGCAGCCAGGTCCACGATCTCCTCTGCTCTGTCACGGAACGAGAAACGGCCATTTGGAAGCCGCAAATTAAAAGGGCCATGGCCACCTTGTCAACTCCACTACACCTCGACCACCATATATTTGACCACCTCTCTGGCTGGACCAAGAAGAAGTCTCAACCACAGCCGTACATAAAACTCATAGCACGGATCGATAAGGAATCTTATGACCATTTCGGCCAGCCACTGTCATCCCGACCAAAATCGGCCAGGCTCCAGGCCATGGCCGACACTGGCTGTCAAAGCTGCCTCACAGGACTTAATATTTTCCACAAACTCGGGCTGCGTAATGAAGACCTGTTACCTGTCAACCTGAAGATGAATGCTGTTAACAGTGGAAGGGTCCGGATTATCGGCGCCATGCTCCTACACCTGTCTGGTCGCACAGCCAATGGCGACATTATTGAAACCCGACAAATCTGCTACATCTCACCTGACACACGGAACATGTATCTCAGTCGTGAAGCATGCGTCGATCTAGGCCTCGTGTCTAGTAGCTTCCCAACCATTGGCGAATCCAACACAGTTGGTGCTGCAGTGGCAGCAGTTATCGATGCAAATTGTAACTGCCCGGTAAGATCGCTTCCCCCTACACTGCCTACATCTATCCCATTTCCGGCCACTGACGAGAACCGAGAGAGGCTGGAGAAATGGCTACTGGAGTACTACAAAAGCAGCACATTCAATGTCTGCGAACACCAGCCACTACCCCACATGGAAGGTCCGCCTCTCACACTGATGGTTGACCCCGAGGCAACACCAAAAGCGGTGCACACCCCAGTGCCTGTCCCCTTACACTGGCAGGCAGAAGTCAAGGCTGGTATCGATCGCGACATCAGGTTAGGGGTTCTGGAACCGGTGCCAATTGGTGAACCAGTGACATGGTGCAGCAGAATGGTCGTCTGTCCAAAGAAGGATGGGACCCCACGGAGGACAGTTGATCTGCAACCACTGAATGCGCACTGCACACGTGAGACCCACCACACCCAGTCACCCTTCCATCAAGCAATGGCGGTGCCACATAACACCAAAAAGACGGTAACAGACGCCTGGAATGGCTATCACAGCGTTCCAATCAGAGAATGTGACCGCCATCTGACAACGTTCATCACACCATGGGGCCGATACCGTTACTGCACCACTCCCCAAGGTTACATCGCTTCAGGTGATGGATACTCCAGACGATTTGACGAAATCGTATCGGACTTCAAAAACAAGTCCAAATGTATTGATGATACCATCATGTGGAGCGACACATTGGAAGAGAGCTTTTTTCAGACATGCAACTGGCTCGACCTGTGCGGCCGTAATGGGATTACGCAAAATCCGACGAAATTCCATTTTGGTCAGGACACGGTCGAATTCGCTGGATTCGAGATCACCATGGACAGTGTACGACCATGCCAAAGGTATCTCCAAGCGATACAGGACTTCCCCACACCAAAAACAATTACTGACATTCGCTCCTGGTTTGGGCTAGTCAATCAGGTAACATACTGCTTCAGCATGACCGAGAGGATGCGACCTTTTCGGGACCTCCTAAAACCATGCACCCCCTTCTACTGGGATGCAACACTACAATCCCTATTCGAAGAATCAAAACGACTCATCATATCTGAAGTCGCAAATGGGGTCCGGATCTTTGACAAGGAACGGACAACATGTCTCGCAACTGACTGGTCGAAGGATGGGATTGGCTTCTGGCTCCTCCAAAAACACTGCAGATGCCCTGGTGAAACCCCACAGTGCTGCCCCGATGGCTGGAAAATCACCCTTGCTGGAGGCCGCTTCACCCATGCAGCGGAGTCGCGCTATGCTCCGATAGAGGGTGAAGCTCTAGCAGTGGCGGACAGCCTGGAAAAAGTAAAGTATTTTGTGTTGGGATGCAAGAACCTGATTATTGCCGTCGATCACAAGCCCTTAATCAAGCTTCTTGGTGACAGACGATTAGAGGACATCCATAACACGCGGCTTGCCAACTTGAAAGAAAGGACCCTAGCATATCGTTTCCGAATTATCCACATCCCGGGAAAACGACACTGCGTACCAGATGCGATTTCACGACATCCGTCGGGTGCCAGACCATCGGAACGACTGCCACTGGTGGATGACATTTCCTCCATTATGGATGTGGCCACATCGACTACACTAAGACAGCACACCTTGACTGGGCTGTGGACCACAGATGACGACTCTGGCATGGAAATGGCTATTTCTATGGCAGCCATCAAGACACTCGATTCTGTGCGGTCCGTCACTTGGGACGATGTTCGGGACGAAACAGCAAGTGACACTCAGATGCTGCAGTTACTCAATTCTATTGAGCAGGGTCTACCTGCCAGTCGGGACGATTTCCCTGTGTCCATTTTGGAATACTTTCCCTTCCGTGAACACCTCTACACTATTGATGGCATAGTGGTCTACAAGGGGAGGATTATCATCCCACCGAAGCTACGGAAGCTTGTCCTTGAGAATCTTCATGCTGCTCACCAAGGAGTCACGGCTATGACCACCCGGGCCAGCAGCTCGATCTTTTGGCCTGGAATCACTCCCCAGATTCATGAGATGCGCAATCGCTGCTCACACTGCAATCGGATGGCCCCATCGCACCCAAGTGCTCCACCTACAGCCTCAGCTGAACCTGCCTACCCTTTCCAGTACGTTTGTTCAGATTACTTTCATCACAAGGGTCGGAGTTATTTGGTCACCGTTGATCGTTACTCTAATTGGCCAATCATTCAGCTAACTACTGGCGGGGCACAAGGCCTAGTGAAATGTCTGCGGTCGAACTTCGCCACTTATGGTATCCCCGACGAATTGGCATCTGACTGTGGGCCAGAATTCACGGCACATGACACCCAAGACTTCTTGCGTCGGTGGGGCGTTAACCATCGGTTGTCATCCACTGCCTTCCCACACAGCAACTGTCGTGCCGAGATCGCAGTCAAAACATCGAAAAGAATGATCACCGATAACACTGGTTCCAATGGTGAACTAGACACTGATCGGTTCCAACGTGCAATACTCCAGTACCGGAATGCACCGGATCAGGACACTAGGTTGTCTCCAGCCATGATCATCTTCAAGAGGCCAGTCAAGGACTTCATACCCATCATCCCAGGCAGATACTTGCCATCGGACACCTGGCGGGAAACACGCAACAATCGTGAGGAAGCTTTGCGCATTCGGCATGCCAGGGAGATCGAAAGACTCTCTGAACACACGACAAAACTACCTCCACTGGCCGTCGGGGACCATGTCCGGATCCAGAACCAGACCGGCCTGGAACCACGAAAATGGGACCGGACCGGAACCGTGATTGAGGTAAAACAATTCGATCAATACGTTGTCAAGGTGGATGGCTCCGGAAGAATCACTCTCCGGAATCGTAAGTTCCTGCGACGTTTTACGCCTTTCAGCATGACAACTCCCACTACGACTGGCAAAAGTGGCATGCTGCCAACCGTTATGCCAAGTGTTATGCCAATCGTACCGAAATACTTAATGTCTGGTACCCAACCCGTCACCGCTCCAAGAGTCTGTCTCAATCCTGTTACCACTCCCCAGAAGGGTGAACCCCAACATGTCATTGCGCCGGGCTTACCATCACAGACACTCCGCTCCACCACCGCGATGACACCACCCGCGAGAGTCGCTAACCAACCACATGTGCAGACCACCGCCACACCTCCACGGTCACTGCCTATTTCTGCCCCCTTGACGGTTCGGGTGATGATGGACCAGCTGGAGGGGACTCCGGCGTCGGACAGGGCGATAGTGAACCACCCACCGGAGACTCCCACAATGGACCAGGAAATTACGAACTGCCCTCAGAGGACTCCGACGATTGATCGGGTGGTGACGGGCCGCCCGAAGCGAATTATCAAACCACCAGCCCGATTCAATTCAGAAGAATATCAATTATAAACTCATGTGATCCTTTTTCTCGGTCTCCAGTTTCGTTCTATTCTGTGTCACAATTGAACGTTTTTGGGAAAGGGAGATAGACAACTCTTGTATGGTGCTGTTCTCTATTGCGTTCTCATCTTGTGTAATACTGCGCATTGTTATTTGCATATTCTGTATCTATTATCTTATTCTAATATCTACCATCGCTTTCTTTGTCTTGCAGATTGATTGTTCATCGTTGTTGCTAATAAACCTGCATTCAATTGATACATTCTTGTTTAGAAACGTGCTCGAGTTTGATGTCCGAGTGCGTGATGACGTAAGCACACCACCCTTTCGGTGAGTAGCCAATGACCTACGGAGACCCCTCGATTTAGCCCCCGCCCCCCGACATATAAAGTGCTGACACTTCAAAAAGCAAACGCCATCGTTTGTGTGAACGTCGCAAGCAGTAAGGTTAATTGCAGGGAGTCACGTGATGACGTAATCACGCGCATGCCCAACAGGTGCAACCGCTCGATATACGGTCCTGCTCTCATAAGTAGTAAAACTACAAAATGAGGATGTAGTAGTTACGATGTCGGCGAATCACGAATTCACGATATGCTCATCGTACAATGCAAGTACCCTGATTACAGGTGCACTTCAAGTGCGCGCCTAAATACCTGTTTACATAAACGTTTCAGAGTCTGCAAGATGACGTCACAGCAGCATATATGACGTGCTTGAGTTGTGTGGAAGGCCAGAAGAGAAAAGTTGGTTTAACGTCATAAAAGCTAAACTTGGCAAAGTTGTAAATAAATAGTAAAATACATCCGTTACGTCGTCACGAGGACACTGTTACGTCACGAAGGGAGATTTCGCGCGCGTTTCTATCCTGGGCCCCGGAGTCAACGCGAGGTTATTGTGCACGGCAAGCACTGCGAGCCGCCTCGGACAGGCACGTACATGGAGGAGCCACGTGCGGAGACACGGAGCACGGACACGGAACCCCTATTCCCGAAGAAAGGCGCATGGCGCGCACGGATCCCACCTGCCGGTTCGCTGCGTTCTGGAGGTGCTCCGGACTCGAACCCGCACGGCCGCAATGAACGAGTCGCCAAAGTTAGCCGCGAGTTCAGGGCTTGGCCCCTCCCCCCCTTCGACCCACTCTCCGCACTCCTCCCCTCCGGTCGGACCCCGGCACGAGGAATGCGGAACCGTCGCGCAGAGCGACAGGGAGAGACGTTCGTTTCTTTGGGATATGTTCGTGCTGAGTGCGATGACGTAATAGCTTCGGTTCTCACACTCTTCAGGTCGTCAAGCGCCCAATGTCATGGCTGCTTGTAGGATTTGCAATGTGTTCAAACTGCATTCATTTGTTATAATAAAGTTATAACTTCCATCGAAACTTGAAAACCACTTTTTGGCGGCATCATTCAGTATTTAGGGTACAATCCTGACGTCATCGGTAATTCAACAACTTAACGAGACCAATTGGCAATTTCCACCAAAGCTACTTAAGTGGGTATCACAGAAGGAGTACCTGGTAAGCCCTGTACCTGTGCGTTTAAATGACATTTCAAACTCCGCAATTTAAACGTAAACTGAGCAACAACGACTTAAATATAAAAGTACTGAAACGCAGAACTAGTGAAGTACAAGTTCAAAGGTCACACAATACTCGTGGTGTCCGGTCTTTCTCCTCGAGTCCTCATACATGGTGAAAGTTAAATACCGCATTTACCATGTGGGATCATGGTGAGCATTCTTTGAATTAGGATCTTGGTGAGCACATTTGAATTGGCGTATTGGTGAGCATGCTTTGAATTGGGATATTGGTGAGCATGCTTTGAATTGGGATATTGGTGAGCATGCTTTGAATTGGGATATTGGTGAGCATGCTTTGAATTGGGATATTGGTGAGCATGCTTTGAATTGGGATATTGGTGAGCATGCTTTGAATTGGGATATTGGTGAGCATGATTTGAATTGGGATATTGGTGAGCATGCTTTGAATTGGGATATTGGTGAGCATGCTTTGAATTGGGATATTGGTGAGCATGCTTTGAATTGGGATATTGGTGAGCATGCTTTGAATTGGGATATTGGTGAGCATGCTTTGAATTGGGATATTGGTGAGCATGCTTTGAATTGGGATATTGGTGAGTATGCTTTGAATTGGGATATTGGTGAGCATGCATTGAATTGTGATATTGGCGAGCATGCTTTGAATTGGGATATTGGCGAGCATGCTTTGAATTGGGATATTGGTGAGCATGCTTTGAATTGGGATATTGGTGAGCATGCTTTGAATTGGGATATTGGTGAGCATGCTTTGAATTGGGATATTGGTGAGCATGCTTTGAATTGGGATATTGGTGAGCATGCTTTGAATTGGGATATTGGTGAGCATGCTTTGAATTGGGATATTGGTGAGAATGCTTTGAATTGGGATATTGGTGAGCATGCTTTGAATTGGGATATTGGTGAGCATGCTTTGAATTGGGATATTGGTGAGCATGCTTTGAATTGGGATATTGGTGAGCATGCTTTGAATTGGGATATTGGTGAGCGTGCTTTGAATTGGGATATTGGTGAGCATGCTTTGAATTGGGATATTGGTGAGCATGCTTTGAATTGGGATATTGGTGAGCATGCTTTGAATTGGGATATTAGTGAGCATGCTTTGAATTGGGATATTGGTGAGCATGCTTTGAATTGGGATATTGGTGAGCATGCTTTGAATTGGGATATTGGTGAGCATGCTTTGAATTGGGATATTGGTGAGCATGCTTTGAATTGGGATATTGGTGAGCATGCTTTGAATTGGGATATTGGTGAGCATGCTTTGAATTGGGATATTGGTGAGCATGCTTTGAATTGGGATATTGGTGAGCATGCTTTGAATTGGGATATTGGTGAGCATGCTTTGAATTGGGATATTGGTGAGCATGCTTTGAATTGGGATATTGGTGAGCATGCTTTGAATTGGGATATTGGTGAGCATGCTTTGAATTGGGATATTGGTGAGCATGCTTTGAATTGGGATATTGGTGAGCATGCTTTGAATTGGGTTATTGGTGAGCATGCTTTGAATTGGGATATTGGTGAGCATGTTTTGAATTGGGATATTGGTGAGCATGCTTTGAATTGGGATATTGGCGAGCATGCTTTGAATTGGGATATTGGCGAGCATGCTTTGAATTGGGATATTGGTGAGCATGCTTTGAATTGGGATATTGGTGAGCATGCTTTGAATTGGGATATTGGTGAGCATGCTTTGAATTTGGATATTGGTGAGCATGCTTTGAATTGGGATATTGGTGAGCATGCTTTGAATTGGGATATTGGTGAGCATGCTTTGAATTGGGATATTGGTGAGAATGCTTTGAATTGGGATATTGGTGAGCATGCTTTGAATTGGGATATTGGTGAGCATGCTTTGAATTGGGATATTGGTGAGCATGCTTTGAATTGGGATATTGGTGAGCATGCTTTGAATTGGGATATTGGTGAGCATGCTTTGAATTGGGATATTGGTGAGCATGCTTTGAATTGGGATATTGGTGAGCATGCTTTGAATTGGGATATTGGTGGGCATGCTTTGAATTGGGATATTGGTGAGCATGCTTTGAATTGGGATATTGGTGAGCATGCTTTGAATTGGGATATTGGTGAGCATGCTTTGAATTGGGATATTGGTGAGCATGCTTTGAATTGGGATATTGGTGAGCATGCTTTGAATTGGGATATTGGTGAGCATGCTTTGAATTGGGATATTGGTGAGCATGCTTTGAATTGGGATATTGGTGAGCATGCTTTGAATTGGGATATTGGTGAGCATGCTTTGAATTGGGATATTGGCGAGCATGCTTTGAATTGAGATATTGGCGAGCATGCTTTGAATTGGGATATTGGCGAGCATGCTTTGAATTGGGATATTGGCGAGCATGCTTTGAATTGGGATATTGGTGAGCATGCTTTGAATTGGGATATTGGTGAGCATGCTTTGAATTGGGATATTGGTGAGCATGTTTTGAATTGGGATATTGGTGAGCATGCTTTGAATTGGGATATTGGTGAACATGCTTTGAATTGGGATATTGGTGAGCATGCTTTGAATTGGGATATTGGTGAGCATGCTTTGAATTGGGATATTGGTGAGCATGCTTTGAATTGGGATATTGGTGAGCATGCTTTGAATTGGGATATTGGTGAGCATGCTTTGAATTGGGATATTGGCGAGCATGCTTTGAATTGGGATATTGGCGAGCATGCTTTGAATTGGGATATTGGTGAGCATGCTTTGAATTGGGATATTGGTGAGCATGTTTTGAATTGGGATATTGGTGAGCATGCTTTGAATTGGGATATTGGTGAGCATGCTTTGAATTGGGATATTGGTGAGCATGCTTTGAATTGGGATATTGGTGAGCATGCTTTGAATTGGGATATTGGTGAGCATGCTTTGAATTGGGATATTGGCGAGCATGCTTTGAATTGGGATATTGGTGAGCATGCTTTGAATTGGGATATTGGTGAGCATGCTTTGAATTGGGATATTGGTGAGCATGCTTTGAATTTGGACCATCGTGAGCATGTTTTAGTTTGGATCTTGGTGAGCATGCTTTGAATTGGGATATTGGTGAGCATGCTTTGAATTGACATCATGGTGAGCATTCTATCTTGTTGAGTTTGTATCCTGATGAAGGCCAGGATTGCCTGATTCGATTTGCCTGACGACAGAGCACACACGAGTCCTTGCAGAATGTAAATTAAATGGTCTTCATATGATTCGTACACCCAGGTATATGAAGCAGGTGTAACAAGAAAGAGCAATCAGAGATTGCAAACCTTCGCCAGGATGTATTTTCAGTGGTTTTTAAGGCTATTCTGTTAAAACAAATATGGCAGCCGAACCACGTGACCGATGACGTCATTTTATTTTTCTAAACAAATTTATTCCTTGATTATGCTCAAGAAATTTCATCTTGATCAAATAAAGTTTTGTACTTGTCGAATTATGACGTCATAATGGAGGCACCTATGACATCATCATTAACATATTTTATTCCCTTTGGAGAGTTCTTTACAATGAGCCATGTTTCATTTTTTTCTATTCAGCGCTTTCGGAGATATAGAGGTGCAAAGTTTTTCGGTTTTTCCAAGATAGCGGCCGAACCACGTGACCGATGACGTCATCATTGTTTTTTTCTCCACCAAGTTATGCCTAAATGACGCTCAAGAAATTTAATTTCCCTCTCCATCTGACCACGAGATCCCTCTCCTTCTGACCACCACGAGATCCCTCTCCATCTGACCAAGAGATCCCGCTCCATTTGACCACGACATCCCTCTCCATCTGACTACGGAGATCCCTCTCCAACTGACCTTGGAGAACCCTCTCCATTTGACAAAGAGATCCCTCTCCATCTGCCCACGAGATCCCTCTCCATCCGACCACGATATCCCTCTCCATCCGACCACGAGATCCATCTTCATCCGACCACGGAGATCCCTCTCCATCTGACCACGAGATCCCTCTCCATCTGACCATGAGATCCCTCTCCATCCGACCACGATATCCCTCTCCATCCGACCACGAGGTCCCTCTCCATTTGACCACGAGATCCCTCTCCATTTGACCAAGAGATCCCTCTCCATCTGACCATGAGATCCCTCTCCATCTGACCACGAGATCCCTCTCCATCTGACCATGAGATCCCTCTCCATCCGACCACGATATCCCTCTCCATCCGACCACGAGATCCCTCTCCATTTGACCACGAGATCCCTCTCCATCTGACCATGAGATCCCTCTCCATCCGACCACGATATCCCTCTCCATCCGACCACGGAGATCCCTCTCCATCTGACCACGAGATCCCTCTCCATCTGACCATGAGATCCCTCTCCATCCGACCATGAGATCCCTCTCCATTTGACCACGAGATCCCTCTCCACCCGACCACGAGATCCTTCTCCATTTGACCACGAGATCCATCTCCATCCGACGACGGAGATCCCTCTCCATTTGACCACGAGATCCCTCTCCATCTGACCTTGGAGATCCATCTCCATCCGACCACGGAGATCTCTCTCCATCTGTCCACGAGATCCCTCTCCATCTGACCACAGATCCCTCTCCATCTGACGCACAGTCACAAGACCACGAACTCCTTTGCCCTTCATATTAAGCCATTTTAACCTCTCTCTCTCTCTCTCTCTCCACTTACAATTAGCCTCAAATCTGTTTGAAGCTTATCCGGCATTATGACGTTTAAAGTCTGTTCAAGGCTCAAGCGTCTTCCGTCGTCTCGTCGTGAACAAGTTTCAAATCCAGATTATAATTTCCTTACTCAGCGTCTCAAAGGCCTGTGAGAGCATACCGGTAAAGATTGTCCTCCAATGGTCTGGCTACCTGTACTGACGTGAGCAAGCAGCTGGCTATCTTCACACCTGCCTGGTCATGCCTACTTCTCGTTAACGTTTGCCTCGTGTTTCCTCATCCTCTGTCACCTTATTATCGTTTATGGACCAAAGGAATTTGGGTACCTCCTTCACTGATACAATTGTGGTACCTCCTTCACTGATACAATTGTGGTACCTCCTTCACTGATACAATTGTGGTACCTCCTTCACTGATACAATTGTGGTACCTCCTTCACTGATACAATTGTGGTACCTCCTTCACTGATACAATTGTGGTACCTCCTTCGCTGATACAATTGTGGTACCCCCTTCACTGATACAATAGTGGTACCTCCTTCACAGATACAATAGTGGTACCCCCTTCACTGATACAATAGTGGTACCTCCTTCACTGATACAATTGTGGTACCCCCTTCACGGATACAATAGTGGTACCTCCTTCACTGATACAATTGTGGTACCCCCTTCACTGATACAATTGTGGTACCCCCTTCACTGATACAATAGTGGTACCTCCTTCACGGATACAATAGTGGTACCTCCTTCACTGATACAGTTGTGGTACCTCCTTCACTGATACAATTGTGGTACCTCCTTCACTGATACAATAGTGGTACCTCCTTCACTGATACAATTGTGGTACCCCCTTCACTGATACAATAGTGGTACCTCCTTCACGGATACAATAGTGGTACCCCCTTCACTGATACAATAGTGGTACCTCCTTCACGGATGCAATAGTGGTACCTCCTTCACTGATACAATAGTGGTACCCCCTTCACTGATACAATAGTGGTACCCCCTTCACTGATACAATAGTGGTACCTCCTTCACTGATACAATTGTGGTACCCCCTTCACGGATACAATAGTGGTACCTCCTTCACTGATACAATTGTGGTACCCCCGTCACTGATACAATAGTGGTACCTCCTTCACGGATACAATAGTGGTACCTCCTTCACGGATACAATAGTGGTACCCCCTTCACTGATACAGTTGTGGTACCTCCTTCACTGATACAATAGTGGTACCTCCTTCACTGATACAGTTGTGGTACCTCCTTCACAGATACAATAGTGGTACCCCCTTCACTGATACAATAGTGGTACCCCCTTCACTGATACAATAGTGGTACCTCCTTCACGGATACAATAGTGGTACCCCCTTCACTGATACAATAGTGGTACCCCCTTCACGGAAACAATAGTGGTACCCCCTTCACTGATACAATAGTGGTACCCCCTTCACTGATACAATAGTGGTACCTCCTTCACAGATACAATAGTGGTACCCCCTTCACTGATACAATTGTGGTATCCCCTTCACGGATACAATAGTGGTACCTCCTTCACTGATACAATTGTGGTACCCCCTTCACTGATACAACAGTGGTACCTCCTTCACGGATACAATAGTGGTACCCCCTTCACTGATACAATAGTGGTACCTCCTTCACGGATACAATAGTGGTACCTCCTTCACTGATACAGTTGTGGTACCTCCTTCACTGATACAATTGTGGTACCTCCTTCACTGATACAATAGTGGTACCTCCTTCACTGATACAATTGTGGTACCCCCTTCACTGATACAACAGTGGTACCTCCTTCACGGATACAATAGTGGTACCCCCTTCACTGATACAATAGTGGTACATCCTTCACGGATACAATAGTGGTACCCCCTTCACTGATACAATAGTGGTACCCCCTTCACTGATACAATTGTGGTACCTCCTTCACTGATACAATTGTGGTACCCCCTTCACTGATACAATTGTGGTACCTCCTTCACTGATACAATTGTGGTACCCCCTTCACTGATATAATTGTGGTACCCCCTTCACTGATACAATTGTGGTACCTCCTTCACTGATACAATTGTGGTACCTCCTTCACTGATACAATTGTGGTACCCCCTTCACTGATACAATTGTGGTACCTCCTTCACTGATACAATTGTGGTACCTCCTTCACTGATACAATAGTGGTACCTCCTTCACTGATACAATTGTGGTACCTCCTTCACTGATACAATAGTGGTACCTCCTTCACTGATACAATTGTGGTACCTCCTTCACTGATACAATTGTGGTACCTCCTTCACTGATACAATTGTGGTACCTCCTTCACTGATACAATTGTGGTACCCCTTCACTGATACAATTGTGGTACCTCCTTCACTGATACAATTGTGGTACCTCCTTCACTGATACAATTGTGGTACCTCCTTCACTGATACAGTTGTGGTACCTCCTTCACTGATACAACAGTGGTACCCCCTTCACTGATGCAATTGTGGTACCCCCTTCACTGATACAATAGTGGTACCTCCTTCACTGATACAATTGTGGTACCCCTTCACTGATACAATTGTGGTACCTCCTTCACTGATACAATTGTGGTACCTCCTTCACTGATACAATTGTGGTACCTCCTTCACTGATACAATTGTGGTACCCCTTCACTGATACAATTGTGGTACCTCCTTCACTGATACAATTGTGGTACCTCCTTCACTGATACAATTGTGGTACCTCCTTCACTGATACAATTGTGGTACCTCCTTCACTGATACAACAGTGGTACCCCCTTCACTGATGCAATTGTGGTACCCCCTTCACTGATGCCAAACGAGCCTTTGTCGATCACAATTAAAGGCGGAATGTGCAAACCACTTCAGATGTTGACAGTCTCATTCCGGAGTACAGTATGCCTGGGAATCGATTGTCCGTCTCCAGGAGTCCGTCAAACCTGCCACCGGTCAACGCTGTCCACCCGTACTATCAACCCGTCAGCAGCTTGCGCCAGTGTGACCTTGGCACCGTAAAACGCAAAAACAATTGGAACATTTCGAGTTGAATTTAAGCGCCGCGAAGGATTTCTTTTATTTTCCTCCCTGCAAATCCTTGTTGTTTCTTGATTTCCCAGTTTGTTGTGCTTTTCTGATTCGAACAAGGAAATAGGGTCACAGTTTCTTGGGTGGAGTTGAAGAAGGCTTGAAAAATCGCGCTGTGCTTCTCTGGTCCAGATTTTCTCCAGATAAAGTTGTTTCTACTGGAATTTTCAACATGGGATCAGCGGTCAGGCTTCGGTGCCCGGAGCCCCTGGGAAGTTGAGGAATTTGAAGGACACAGCAGGTGCACTGAGAAGAATTGGGCGTATAGGAGTGGGTTTGACTTTAATTCCTCCTGAAGTCATACTTTAACAACAGAGGGCTCTACAGTGCATTCAGAAAGTATTCAGACCCCTTCACTTTTTTCACATTTTGTTATGTTGCAGCCTTATGCTGAAATCGTTTAAATTCTTTTTTTTTTCCCCGTCGATCTACACAATACCCCATAATGACAAAGAGAAAACAGGATTTTAGAAATTTTAGCAAATTTATTAAAAAGAAAAAACTGAAATATCACATTGACATAAGTATTCATACCCTTTGCTATGACACTTGAAATTTAACTCAGGTGCCTCCCATTTCTCTTGATCATCTTTGAGATGTTTCCACACCTTGATTGGAGTCCACCTGTGGTAAATTCAATTGATTGGACATGATTTGGAAAGGCACACACCTGTCTATATAAGGTCTCACAGCTGACAATGCATATCAGAGCAAAAACCAAGCCATGAGGTCGAAGGACCTGCCTGCAGAGCTCAGAGACAGGATTGTGTCGAGGCACAGATCTGGGGAAGCCCACAAAAATTTCTACTGCATTGAAGGTTCCCAAGAGCACAGTGGCCTCCATAATTCTTAAATGGAAGAAGTTTGGAACAACCAGGACTCTTCCTAGACCTGGCCGCCCGGCCAAACTGAGCAATCGGGGGAGAAGGGCCTTGGTAAGAGAGGTGACCAAGAACCCGATGGTCACTGGCTGAGCTCCAGAGATCCTGTGTGGAGAAGGGAGAAACTTCCAGAAGGACAACCATCACTGCAACACTCCACCGATCTGGGCTTTATGGCAGAGTGGCCAGACGGAAGCCTCTCTTCAGTGAAAGACACATGAAAGCCCACTTGGAGTTTGCAACAAAAGCACCTAAAGGACTCTCAGACTGTGAGAAACAAGATTCTGTGGTCTGATGAAACCAAGATTGAACTGTTTGGCTTCTGTCTGGCCACTCTGCCATAAAGCCCAGATTGGTGGAGCGTTGCAGTGATGGTTGTCCTTCTGGAAGTTTCTCCCATCTCCACACAGGCCCTTCTCCCCCGATTGCTCAGTTTGGCCAGGCGGCCAGCTCGAGTAAGAGTCCTGGTTGTTCCAAACTTCTTCCATTTAAGAATTATGGAGGCCATTGTGCTCTTGGGAACCTTCAATGTGTAACTTCAATGCACTTGGGAACCTCAGTCAACGTGTGGTCCTGAATGGATTTCTCTCATCTCCCCTTCCTGTTCAGGCTGGAGTTCCCCAAGGCAGTGTTCTGGGCCCTGTGCTTTTTCTGGTCTTTATCAATGATCTCTCCGACTCTCTGGAAAATCCTCTCTATCTCTTTGCTGATGACTCCACTATCTGCCGCTCCATTCCTCTTCCCTCAGATCGGCAGTCTGCAGCCTCCTCACTCTCTGAAGACCTGGACAAAATCAGACTGGTAAAACAAGTGGAACATGTCTTTCAATCCTGACAAATCTCACACTCTTACTATGTCTCTCCGAAAAGATCGACTGGAAAACCCTCCCATCTACTTTCCCAATAATCCTCTCCAAGAAGTTCTGTCGCTCAAGCTTTTGGGTCTCACTATCTGCCATGATCTTTCTTGGGAAAACCACATTTCCAAGCTGGCCTCCAAAGCCAGTCGCAGACTGGGCATCCTCCGTCGTGCGAAGTCCTTCCTTGGCACACCTGAGCTCCTCACCACATACAAGGCTTTCATCCACAGCTCAATGGAATACTGTTCCCCCCCTCTGGGCTGGTGCTCCTGCCTCACACCTAGCTCGTCCCCACGCTGTTGAAACCAAAGCTTTCAGAATAATTGGAATCTCCTGCGATGAAGCTATCTCCGAGGGCCTTTCACTCACTCACCGCAGGCAGGTTGGTGGTCTTTCCGTCTTCTACCGACTCCTCTCCGGCCTTGCTCCCCCAGCTCGCTCTGTGCTCTGTCCCCCCAATATTCCTTCAGGTCGCACAAGATCTGCCTGCAACCCTCTTATGGTTAAACTGCCAAAATCTAGGCTCTCTGCTCACCTTCACTCCTTCATTCCCCTTTTCTCCCGCCTCTGGAACAAACTCCCCCACTCCCTTCAATCCCACTCCTCCCTCCAGGTCTTTAAAACGGCTGTTCACCACCATCTCTTATCTTCCCACATCCAAAACCTTGATCTTTTCTACCCCCGGTAATTCACCCCAGAGTCCTTGCAGTGTTCATATGTTTTATACCTCTCCCGCCTCCCCCCCCCCCCCCCAAGTCCTCCCAATGTCCCTGCTCTCAAATGTTGTGTTTGTGTCCTTCCCCCTCTTGTCTGCCGCTCCCCTTGTTTTTTGTGTTTTGTGTGTCGGTTTGACTTTTTGTGTGATTAATGTTAGCTCTTCACGAGCTCGATATTGTATACAAAAAAGAAAAAAGAAAAAAAAAGAATTCCTTATATTCGAGTGTGGTATTAAAAATCCCACAGTGTATTTCGCAGCGAGTAAGCGAGCTATCTCCAGCAACATTAATTCATTGCCAATTTCTGCCCTGACTTCCTGAGTCGGAGTGGCAACCCAAACAGGGTTGTAGTCTGGTAACTACTTCGACATCACCAACACTCTGCGTAGACCATGGTACATGATGACATTGATGCTAATTAGGCTCACCCATATTACTTTGGCAGGAGAAACAATTCTTTTCAATGTATGGATTTCAAAGAAAGGTTTTCTGGAATCCTTTCCAACATACTAGAAAGTAAATGGTGTGATGTAATCATATAAGGAAAGTTCGGGTCATGGACGACAAACGAGGTGGACAAAATGGATACAGAGGCAAACTCTCAGGAAGGAAAAACTGGAAACTTGGAAGGAGGTGGGCTTGTGGAGGATTAATGCGGATAGAAAAGATGATTTGGTTTTGGATGGGGGGGAGGGGTATAAACTGAGATGATGGTGAACAACTGTCTACAAGACCTTAAGGGAAGGATGGAAGATAATGTGGAATTTGCTTCCACGGGTAGGAAAAAAATAGGAACGAATGAGTGTTGGTGAGCAGCGATTCTGGATTTTGGGAGTTTTACCAGAAGGGCGTTGCTGGTGGACCGCATGCACCCTGCAAAACAGAATATGTAAAATATACCTGAGGTATGAACGGAATATGTAAAAGAGCAAAGGGTGCACCGAAAGTAGCAAAAGTAACAAAGAGCAAAAAAAGCAGCACCGACGCTTTGTCACAGAGTACGAATCAACATTTAGAAAGGATAGACCATGGACGTATAGAGAGAGGGGGGAGAAAGAGGAGGGGGAGAAAGAGGAGGGTGGGGGAGAAAGAGGGTGGGGGAGAAAGAGGGTGGGGGAGAAAGAGGAGGGGGGAGAAAGTGGAGGAGAAGCGGGAGGGGAGTGGTGGATAAATAGAGGTGAGTGGGAAAGAGAGAGAGTGGTGGGGGAATGGAGAAAGAGGGTGGGGTGAGAGAGATGGGATGGGAGGGGAGGGGAGGGGAAGTGGAGGGAAAGAGAGGGGGACAGGCAGGAAGGGGGTGGGGTGGGGGAGACGTTTCTTTCTTTATCCATCCTATCCAACCCTTTCCTCCTCATCCCATTGCTTGTCCAAGTCTCCCTCTATTTTATCCTTCAACTCCACTGCTGAAGACCCCCCCCCCCTCTCTGCTGTTCCTTTTGTCCTGTTGCATCTTGATCTGTTTGGTGTTCTCGCTCTTCCATGAGCCTTGACTATGTAGTCCCTTGCCGTGCTGAAGTTCCTTGGACGGGAAGTCGTATATTATATTGTCACATCTGAGTTCCTCACCCCCCTTTCCCCCTCTCCCGATAATATGGTATCCTCAGCACCGGGACCCAGTAAATAGTCCAAACGGTCTCTTATTGTATTGCGTTCAGATATTTTTTACAACTTTACCGTTCCCCAAGGATCATTCAAATGAGCCAAACTTACTGACGGCACACACACGTAAAGCAGATGGCTCGAACATGTTATCTTACCTTTTACCTTTTAAGACCTTTTTATTTTACCTTTTAAGAAGAAGAACATTTTCAAAAAGTCATTTGTACCATGTGCAATTCAAATGCTAAATTCAAATTCAAATTCCTAGCCATTTTGCTGTTTCGTCCATCTTCCATATTTTATATCTATTTTATATTGTATAGCTTTTTATTTTGTTCTATGTTTTTACGATGATTAACTTACGGTGTCACCAAATAATAATTTCCCTGAATATGGGACAATAAAGATTTGTTATTATTAAAGGATTTATTTGTTAAGAAAAGTACAGAGGAGAGGGTAAACAAAACATTATAATAACGGTACGAACCAAGCGAATCAAAAGATACAAAGAGGTAAATGGAAACATGCAAACATATTGTTGCGGATATGGGATTTGCATCCATCCATATCCGCTTGTAAATATTCCCCTATTTCCTCAATACTTCCCAACTATCCCCAATCCCCCATTCCCTAGTCCCATTTTCTGTAAACAACACTCTGTAGACCCGACCTCCCCCTATTTCCCCCATTAAATGTCGTGCCCAGGTTCACCGCATCTCATGTAAGACAACTATAGGACATCTTGCTAGTTATTCTTAGTCTATGTCAGTTAAGGACTCGTTTCCATTAATTCTGACCCTTCGTTGCACCAGAATGTGATTGTATGGCACCGTTAGGAAGTTTAGGACCTCCCAATACCTCCCCGCAGCTCTTCCTCATGGTTCAGCAACAACAACAACAACAACAACAACAGCAACGGCGGCGGCGTGCACAGGGAGTGCGCGTCCTCACTCCGGCTTGGTTGGTAGGGGGTGTTGGGAGGGCATGAGGCCTTCCCAACGAGCCGCCATCGAACATGTGCTCGACGGGGTTACCAAATAGGGGCTCCCTGTCAGCTCCTCGTCAAGGGCGGAGCCCGGTAACCCCTGCACCCAATGGAAGCGGCGGACCGGCCCCAGGGGGGCGGAGCCAACCAGCTGAGGGCGTGTCACTCCCCGCTGAGCATGCGCAGGAAGAGGGAGGTGACGTCAGATGCGCGCTGAGCTTGGAGCAAGCAAGACGTACCCTCCGAGCGCTGTGAGGCCTCCCCGCATCTCTGGACTGGACCGTGCTTTATCCTGTCCCCGAGCCAAGGTGCACCTTGTGCTATCGACTACCTGTCCCTTCCTGCCATCAATCCCTGTGTAAGTCAGCCTTGTTCCGTTTGTCTGTGGTCTGTCTGGGCTAAGATAAAACTGTAATTAAGTGCCCATCTCTTCTGTGTCTTTACCTCACTACCTTGTAATCTACCCCCTTTTCTCCACCACTGTAATTATACCCTCCTCCGGAGGTCTTGAGAACTGTACCCCTTGCGTCGTTTCATCTATCCCAGTCGTTGTGTCCTTTCCATCATTGATTTAGCATAGCGCGATTTGGTCAACGTCTGGGTGGAATCGGGGTCTAGTCGGGGAATAACTGTTCGGTCGCGGTCATACCAACCGCTCGGTCAAAATAACATCTAAACCGCGTCCGTAACAATTGGTGTCGAGGAGTGAGATTCGAGGCCCGAACCAAATTTTTAAAAAAACATCTAGAAAAAAAATTTGGTCAAAATTATAAAGTCACCGAAATTTGATTTTGTTTTACAAAAAAAACCCGAATTTTGAAAGTCGCGCTATGGCAGATCAAGACGGCTGGGTTCCGGTAGAGGAGAGTGAGGCAGGGTCGATCCAGGACCAAATTGAGGGACATGAGGAGAGCGAAGCAGTGAGGGCGGCAGGTTCGCAAAATGGCGTCCTCGCGCACGAGGTTACGGGCGCGCAAAATGGCGCCTCGCAGATGGCTACGGCGGCCGCGCCCGCTGCACAAGTTGGAGGGATTGACATGCAGGCCCTCATTGCGCAGCTACAGGCAGCTGTACAGATGAGTATGGGGAGCCAAATTGAGCGACTGGGTGAGCGATTGGAGGGCCAAATGGGGGTAATGAGGGACGAAGCGAGGGGTACCGGTGAGGGATTAGACAAGAAATTTGAGGGATTAGACAAGAAATTTGAGGGATTAGACAAGAAATTTGAGGGATTAGACAAGAAATTTGAGGGGTTAGACAATGGGATAGAAGGGGTGAAACATGGGTTAACGGGGGTAGAAAACAGAATGGCCGCTCAAGAGAATCAAATGGAAGGGATGAAAAAGGGGTTAGAGGGGTTAGAAACTAGTATGGAAGGCAAATTGAGGGACATGAGGGACCAAGCGGAAAGGGAAGTTAAACAAATGGGGCAGCAGATAGAGGGGGTCAGAATGGGGGTAGAAACTAAATTGGATGCTCACAGGGAGGAAATGGAGCAGATGAGGGTGGCATCTGGGCAGGAGATGCAAGTGATGGGAGAAGAGATCAGAAGAGGTGTGAATGAGGAGGTCGGAGGAGTGCGCGAGGAGGTGAGGCACTGTAAGGAGCGCATGGAGAAGGAGGTGAGAAAGGGGACTGTAAAATTGCAAGGTGGTATAGAGGAGTTGACGCTGGGAGTAGAACAACTGACAGTGGGACAAAAGGAGTTGGGGGACCAGGTAAAGAAGAACACAGCAGTAATAGAGGGTTTAAAATCGACACAGAAGGAGATGAAAAAGGACGTAGGGGTAATTAAAAAAGAGTGTCAGACGGTACATGAGGACCTGACGAGGAAAATGAACAAGGTGGTAGAGGTGATGGAGGTTAAAGAGCGGGAGGTGCGGGAGCCCATAGAAAAAAATAAGGTGGCCTTAGAGGACGAGCTTGAGGAGACGCACCGGGAAATAAAAGAGGTGAAGCAGAAATTAGAAGAAGTGGAAGAAGGGGTAAGCGAAATTAAGAAGCGACGGAGAGGGGGTAAGAAAGAGATCAAAGAGGAAGTAAAAGAATTGGTCCAAAGTCTGTGTTTGGATCGTGATGATGTGCTCATTAACCGGATGAGGGATTCGCAGGTGATGGAGGAGAAGCGAAGAGAAAGAGGACCCGGTGTAAGTGGTGACCAATATGGTCGTGCGTATGATGCGCCAGGTGATTTAATAAGCTTGGGGGTCGAGATGGACCCGGGTGTTCGTGAGAGGCCGTTGGTGAAGTGTGCGACAGGTCTGGTGTGCGAAAAAGGAGGTGTGCGAGAAAGTCCGACTCTGGGGTGCATGGGGAAAGAGTGCGCTGTCAAAAGTAAGGAAGAGAGTACACCTGTGGTGAGTGTTACAGAGGGTGTAACGGTAGAGTGTGCGCGAGAAAGGTGTGTAACGGACGGGTGCATGAGGAAAGAGTGCGCTGTCGAGAGTAAGGGTGAGTGCGCTGTCAAGAGTGGAGGTGAGAGTAGTAAGAGTGACATGGAGCGTGAGTTGGTTGTGACAGGTGAGAAAGGAAGAACACCTGGAATGGTAGAGCGTGTGTGGGAATGCACGCTGGAATTGGTAGTGAGGCACATGGTTGGGTGTGCGAGTGAGAGCACACCTGTGATCGTCACAGAGGAGGTGACCGAGGAGGGGGCGCGAAGAGGTGTGTTGGTGAGGTGTGCGAGCGACGAATGCGTGCAAAGGTGTTCGGTGGTCAGGTGTGTGACCAAGTCTGTGAGTGGAATGAGTGTACCGAGGTGTGTAAGAGAAGGTACGATGAGGAGCATGGAAACGGCTGGATGTATGAGCAAGAAAGGGGTAGCGTATGCGTGTAAGCATGCAGTTGAGGCATCGACGGAAACCGGGTTAGCGGTTAGAGCGACTTATAGCCGAATCGGGCCCTCGGTGCGTGCCGGGCTTCGCGTGCCGCGAGAACCAGCGGGGATCCGAGCCACGGCGGGTTCGAAAGGACCGCCGTACGCGATTCACGCTGGGCCTCGCTTTGAACGGCTGCGTCCGTGCTCCACTAGGCGGAGCGGGCAGCCCGATAGGAAGGGTCGTCATGGCGACCACTTTTTGTTGAGGCATTCCGGCAGGTCGAGATCGGGCCATGGGATGGCTCCGTGCCGAGATGGTGCGTGGGACCTCGGCCCGGGTAAACCTCCTTCCCTGCACCGAATGCGGGACGTATCCAGCCGCTGGCACCAAACAACCCGCATTCATGGCTTGGCTGTACGAAGCCGAGCTTTAGAAGTGAATTGGCGCACCGAGAGGCATTAGTAAGTAGACTGTAATGACGAGGATAGTGTTTTGGCCCCGAAATTAGAAAAACAAAATTTGATGATTGGCAAAGGATTGGCAGTAATGATTGGCAGATGATGGGTAGTGATTGGCAAATTTTTGATTTGTTGAAATTTGATGTGCAAAATTGGTAGTGGGAGATGCCCGATGTGGTGGGATGGCAACTCTGTCATCCCTCACAAAAAGGGGGCAAATGCGCTATAGATTATGGGGTGTATGGCAGTGAAAACTAGCCCGGGTGGGTTAGGATATTGTGTGTAGGGATCTAGCGAAGATGACATTAGGTAACGTTAAGGTTAGTTAGTGACAAGGATACCTGTAAAGGGGACGCAGGTAGATTAGAGTGGATGATAATGACGAGGGAGCGCAATAGTTTAAAGGGACGACTGCGAAGCGCAAGTTTCAGAGGGGAGTAGTTAGATGAGATGATGCTGTGTGAGAACTGGACAGGTGTGTGGAGCAGTGTATGAGTAGTGAGTGTTGTGGATCAGCGCGAATGCGCTTGGGGGAGAGAAGGGTGCAGGCGGCACCAAGTATGAGAGCACAGGTGTGCAAGTGCAGGTGTGTGGAATATATGGAGCAGAGAATGAGTGGTGTGGAGAGAGTTGGAGTAAGTGGTACGGAGTGGTGTGCATGGTGCGAAGGTGTGGATGGGGGAAGAGTGGACCCCTTTTCACGAGTACCCGGGGAGGGTAGTTTAAAGAATAGTTAGAAGGTATAGGTAAATTGTGGTTGGATATTGGCATTTGTGGTGCGGTTGCAGAATGGTATTGTGGATGGGTGCATTGGTGTGGTGAAATTGGCTGGTCGTGTGGCCTGTTAGTATGAGTGTGAATGGTTGGGCACTCCGCCACTGTTAGATGTCGGCCAGGTGAGGCCGCAGGTGGGCTCTGGGAGCCGTTAGTGTCAGTGGGTGCCTGAGGATCCCGGGTGTGGATCGGGCAGCCCGTGCCAGAGAGGGCACTGAGGGGGTCAGAGTGCGAGAGGGCCTTCCCCAGTTAGTTAGGTTAGGGTGAGGAGCAGGTGAGCTCGGTAGGCAACAACAGTGGTGGAGGTGTGCAGGTGGGCGGACCAGCTGGGAGCGTCACACGACCCAGCCACCGAAATTGTGCGGGGGCACCGAGTGTTGAATCGGGGGAGTGAGACCCCAAATTGAGAAGCACCACAGTTTGGTCAATGGGAATTGGTTTTTAGAACCCATAGTGTAAGTTGGCCAATGGATTGGCAGGGAAAGACCCCGGGTAATGTAAAGTTGTTAAAGTCATTTAGGAAATAGTTAGGATTGATGAACCTGTCGCACCATACACAGCCACTTACCTGAGGTGATGATGATGACTCCACACCTGTGTTTTCTTTGTTTTGTGTTGCAGGAAATGAGAATTGCTGTTTGGATTTGTGAGACGCATCACGACGTGGATAAGACATTGGGGTGATTCCATCTCTCCCTCCTTAGGAGGGACTGATGATGAATTGGTGATGGCAGATTTTGATGTTGAATTGGTGATGGCAGATTTTGATGAGAGTTGGAAATGGCGAATTTGATTGGTTAGGAGGGAGAGAAGACGAATTTGGTTTATGGGAGGAACGGGGAAGAGAGTAGGGACGTTTGTTGATGTGTAAAGTAGATGTTTATGGGTAGTGTTGTGTTTTGTGGATACAGTAAGGGGTAAGGGAGGGGCAATGTAGGTTACCTGGTGGGGGGGGGGGGGGGGCGTACGGTAGGAACGTACCTGTCTCACCTGGTTCCCATGTGCCCCCAGTGTGCATTACCTTGAATTGCGTGCACTTTTGCGCCCTTACCACCTTACTCACTTGTCTTCTTTTGTCTCCCACCTCCGAGGATCTGGCTTTGGGGCAGAGAGAGAGGAGAGAGAGGTGCTGGCTCCGCAGTTGTGGGCCTGTACTTCCGCTGCTTGCTGCCTGGATCGATACACCATATGGACCGCAATTTTTGTGGCCGCCCACAATGGACCGCAGTTCTTTTGCAGTCAAGCACCACCCATGGATGGACCTCTGGGTCAACGTGGCACCTATGCCATACAGGTGAACCACTTTTAGTTGGCCCCCTGACGGCCACAATTAAGAAATGGACGCGGTTGGTGCCTTTCTTTATTTCTAAAGAAGCCAGAAGGCCAAGTGCACTCCAAGAAGGCAAGACCAGCGGCAGAACATCGGCCGGCTGCGACACCACCGGTGACCATGGACACTTGATTGTGAATTTTTATTGAACACTTTATTGGTGCACTGGATGGTGCTGACTGTGCGTATGGGGTGGTGCTTTTGGTGCTTGGACGGGGTGCTCTGCACAGTATTAAAGGCCGTAGGGCCACAGGGCACTCGTGGGTTGGTGTATCGATGCTGGCATGCGTGCTCTCTCTCTATGCATAACATCTGCATGTGTTCCTCAAAGAACAGGTCCTGGATCGTAGTGTAAATATCAGTCTTGTATAAATGATGCTCCCTACCGGCTGTATGTTTAGTTTGAGGATGTTTCCGCGATTCGGTTATCCTGTGGGTGTGTTTCTGTTAGAAGAAGGGTGCAACGTCGCAGGGGGACATATTTACTCATTTGTGAACAGCTGTAAAACTGTCGCACTCAGGGTTGAGTTAATAGTAGAGGGAACTACATCTGAGTGCCACACTAAAGTAGGTAAAAATTTATCGGGTCGGGACGCCCCGAGGTAGAGAAGGGTGCAATGTTGCGGATATGGGATTTGCATCCATCCATATCCGCTTGTAAATATTCCCCTATTTCCTCAATACTTCCCAACTATCCCCAATCCCCCATTCCCTAGTCCCATTTTCTGTAAACAACACTCTGTAGACCCGACCTCCACCTATTTCCCCCATTAAATGTCGTGCCCAGGTTCACCGCATCTCATGTAAGACAACTATAGGACATCTTGCTAGTTATTCTTAGTCTATGTCAGTTAAGGACTCGTTTCCATTAATTCTGACCCTTCGTTGCACCAGAATGTGATTGTATGGCACCGTTAGGAAGTTTAGGACCTCCCAATACCTCCCCGCAGCTCTTCCTCACGGTTCAGCAACAACAACAACAACAACAGCAACGGTGGCGGCGTGCACAGGGAGTGCGCGTCCTCACTCCGGCTTGGTTGGTAGGGGGTGTTGGGAGGGCATGAGGCCTTCCCAATGAGCCGCCATCGAACATGTGCTCGACTGGGTTACCAAATAGGGGCTCCTTGTCAGCTCCTCGTCAAGGGCGGAGCCCGGTAACCCCCGCACCCAATGGAAGCGGCGGACCGGCCCCAGGGGGGCGGAGCCAACCAGCCGAGGGCGTGTCACTCCCCGCTGAGCATGCGCAGGAAGAGGGAGGTGACGTCAGATGCGCGCTGAGCTTGGAGCAAGCAAGACGTACCCTCCGAGCGCTGTGAGGCCTCCCCGCATCTCTGGACTGGACCGTGCTTTATCCTGTCCCCGAGCCAAGGTGCACCTTGTGCTATCGACTACCTGTCCCTTCCTGCCATCAATCCCTGTGTAAGTCAGCCTTGTTCCGTTTGTCTGTGGTCTGTCTGGGCTAAGATAAGACTGTAATTAAGTGCCCATCTCTTCTGTGTCTTTACCTCACTACCTTGTAATCTACCCCCTTTTCTCCACCACTGTAATTATACCCTCCTCCGGAGGTCTTGAGAACTGTACCCCTTGCGTCGTTTCATCTATCCCAGTCGTTGTGTCCTTTCCATCATTGATTTAGCATAGCGCGATTTGGTCAACGTCTGGGTGGAATCGGGGTCTAGTCGGGGAATAACTGTTCGGTCGCGGTCATACCAACCGCTCGGTCAAAATAACATCTAAACCGCGTCCGTAACAATATACACAGGGATGAGAAATAAAGCGCAAATCCTAACCCACTCAAGGTGCCACAGAACACAATTTTATAACAAGATAAGAATGCAGACGGGACTTCCCTTTGTCTGTGATGCGCTGGGTGGACGCAGGACTCAATGCAGCTCACTTTGGAATCAGGTGCGAGACGACGAGAACCAGTGACGAAGTCGGTCCAAAGACGAAGAAATCCAACCACAAACAGCGCCAGCGACAAGCAGAAAACCAAATGGAGCACGATGAAGGCAACCAACCACGAGGAGCGCTAGCAACTGTCAGCTAATCAACCACTCCATATGGTCCTCTTTGACCTTTCCAGACAAAGCTTCCTGGTCTGCCCTCAGTCTTCTCTCCAGGCCCTTCTTATTCCTCAAAACGCTTATTTGAACTCCACGCACGTGGAGTTCACCTATCCCTCCTCTATCTTCCTCCAAACAGGGTGACACCAGCTTTGGTCAATCCCAAAACTTCTTCAGAGCAAAACGACATGAATGTTCTGCATCACAAGCTGATCTGTTAAAGTTTAACTGTTTAACCCTTGCTCATTCTCCTTCCACACGATCAGGCCTTCTCTTCTTCCAGGGTGGAGTTCTCCTCTGGGCATCCTTCTTCTTCTTTTTTGGGGTTTAATGGCGCTTTCAGAGCGCGAGGCTCTATATACGCCACGCACCCTAACATCCAAACAAACCAACCAGGAGGTTAACACGAGAAAAACTAGAGACTCACACTGCTAACCCCGTCTCTTTGATAAACTTTAAAACTGTTCTACAAAACCCAGGATGTTTCAGATCCAGCCAGCAAAAGGCTTCCGGCAGACCTGACCACGTGATCCCCATTCCGCGGACAGAAGGCTGAAGACGAGATCTAGCATTATTATAACGCGGACAAAAGGAAAAAACATGGTCCAGATCTTCGGGAACCTTACACCGATCGCACCACCCCGAGGGATGGCACCCGATCCTGTGAAGATAAAAATTGACAAAACAATGACCAATTCTAAGTCGAGATAAGATAGACTGCGGGGAGACGACCCCAAGGACACGATCGATGGATGCACCTTGTGACACCACCTCCCCTTAGGGGAGGAGTCCCACTGACTTTGCCATATAACATTAATTTTCTGTTTAATTAAATTAGAGAGGTCTGCCTGGCCTAGCGGAACTGGGGTTTCGAAATCCAGAGTGAGGGCACGTTTGGCCGCCTGATCACACACTTTGTTGCCTGCAATGCCCACATGAGCCGGGACCCAGCATAGATCGACGACTGTGCCCCTCCAATGGGCCAAACCTATGAGATGAATTACCTCAAGAACCAATTTGTTCCTACTGCCAGGCTGGAACGACCTAAGCGCTATCAGAGCCGAGAGAGAGTCGGAAAATATGACCGTGCTGAGAGGATAAAAGTCTATAATCCATTCAAGAGCCAAACCAATTGCATAAAGTTCTGCCGAAAATACCGACAGGTGGTCTGAAAGCCTGAAAGCCTTGGTCACCTTCACATCAGGGATGCAGAAGGCAGCCGCAGTACGGCCAAGACCCGGATCTTTGGAGCCATCTGTATAAGCATGGAGAGATTGACTCCAGAACTTGTGAATGAATTCCACAGCCATGTTACTTGTCGCGACGGGATTGTCCCTGTCTGTCATACTCTGTAAATCCAAGTGAATTATTGGAACCACGAGGGTCCAAGGCGGCCATAGGGACACTTTATTGGCTGAGTTAACCGGGGGGAGGTCCAACCCCAACCCTTTAACCGCCCTAACACACTTGAGACCAAAAGGGGGAAGCCGACGGAGATTACCGAGAGCATGATACTCCCAGCAATCCAAGAACAGAGAACTGCCAGGATCATTTACCCCGAAGGAAATGCATTTGGACCAGTATTTGAGAATAGACACTTCCCATCGAAGTGACAAAGGCAGCTCACCCGCTTCAACCAGGAGAGCGCTCACTGGAGAGCTTTTAAAGGCACCAAGACATATGCGGAGAGCTTTGGACTGAACTCCTTCCAACCTCCTCTGGATGGACAGGGACATGTCCCAAAAGGCTTGACACCCGTAATCAAAGTGCGAACGTATTAGAGCTCTGTACAAGATAAGGAGGCTATCCTGGTGGGCACCCCAAGAAGTACCCGATATACAACGGAGAAGGTTGAGACCCTTCGAGTACTTAGGTACAGGTTTGGCACAATGGGCATTCCAGGTTAAGCCCTTATCAAAGATCACCCCCAAAAAGGGGACCACCGGAGAGACTTTTAGGGCCGTGCCATTGACTGTTAATCTGACGTCCTCAACCTTTCTCTTGAGAGTAAAGATTCCAAGCTTAGACTTAGGCCAAGAGATGGCAAAACCCCATTTTGCAGCCCACTGCTCAATACTGACAACATCAGTCTGAAGGCGCTTGGAGATGCACGCACAGTTCCTGCCCCGAACCCAGATAGCTATATCATCGGCAAACAAAGACAAATTGCCCCGCACCCCTGGAAGAGAGGCAACATCATTTATCATTATGTTGAAAAGGGTGGGACTAATACAACTACCCTGAGGAATACCCTTTTTAGTGAGAAACACGGAGGACAGAGCAGCACCAACACGCACTTGAAAAGATCTGCCAGACAGGAAATCACGGACCCACCAGAAAAGTCTGCCCCTGATGCCTAACTGGTGAATCTTAAACAGAAGACCGTCCCTCCAGACAGAATCATAGGCCTTCTGAATATCAAGGAAAACCCCCAGCACCGACCCGCGGCCGATGAAAGCCTTCCTAATGTCATTCGCCAGAGAGACTATTTGATCTCCTCCTGAATCCACTCTGACACCCTCCTGAATCCACCCTCCTGAATCCACTCTGACATCTATTAAGCAGATTATTCTTTTCTAAGTAAAATATCAGGCGTTCATTAACCATCTTCTCCATAAGTTTGCTAACAACAGAAATAAGAGCTATAGGGCGATGAGGATGGGTCTGTAGGATCCTTACCAGGCTTTAGAACAGGAATGATTATGGAATGCTTCCACGCACCAGGGAGCCTACCTGAAGCCCAGACCTTATTGATCAACACCTGAACCACTTCCAAGACACTATCATCCATGTGCTTGAACATGGAGTGAGTGAGCAAATCAGAGCCAGGAGCACTATTCTTGGACTTGGAAATGACCTGCTTTAATTCACCCAGAGAGAAATCCATGTTAAGCGGGGAGTTATCCGGGCTCACATCACAGAGAATGTCTTTGTGCTGGGAGACAAACTGACGCTTGGCCTCACCTGACTCCGAATCGACAGGATCATCACCTGACTGATCTGAAAAGAAGGACGCTAAAGCAGAGGCCTTCTCCTGGCTTGAATAAACAGGGGCGTTATTGCTGACCAACCAAGCTATCGACCACCCTCCACCATTCCTACCATACATACTGTTACGGTCCGCGGATTAGATGTTATTTTACCGAGCGGAGGTATAACCGCGGCCGAACAGTTGTTCCCTGACTAAACCCGATTCACCCGATTCACCCAAAACGTTGGCCGTATCGCGCCACCGCTATTCAATCGGGAAAAGACTAAGACGACACGGATGTGAAGAAAAGGAAGACGAAGGCAAAGAGAGGTTTGAAATACAATTACTATTTATTACTATTTACAGGCTCAAAGTAACCAAGGAGAAGGAAAGATAATAAAATAATATACAGAAGCTTTTAGAGACACAGGGAAAATACTAGCTTATCTAACAGGCTTACTTACTACCCAGGACAGAACAAACGAAGACACAGACTCACGCGGGGAATTGCTGAGTGGATTGGCTGGAAGGAGGTGTGTGGCTGGAGGGGGAGGACGGCACGGAGCTGGCTGGAGCTTGATCCCGCACGGGACGTCGGGCTGGACCTCGACGGCCGCTGATGCCACCGGGCCTGTCGTGTGCGCGGGATCACGGGTCGGAGCTGCTTGGTGGAGCCGAAGCGCTGGTGGGGGGTCTGGCGTGACGGGTTCTCTCCTCTCTCTTTCTTAGTCCAACCACTCTTTCTCCACTGACAACTCAACGCAACCACTCAACGCAACCACTGACCACCCCTGACGACCAACTCAGCTCTTGTCATGGACCTCTCTACGCGCTCTGCTCTGACGACCCAGCTCTTTCCTTCTCATGGGTTATATATAGCCCCACCCTTGAACCTTTGCGAACCTCCCCGATCGCTCTTCCTCCGCCCTCTCAAACCAAACCCCTCGTGCTTGGTTGGTTGTTCGGGGCCGGGCCACTCCTCCCCTCTCTGACGAGGTGGGGACCCGCCTTTCTTCCCCAACCCTGCCTCGTGGCCAATGGTGGTTGAAGAAAACCGCCCAAAATGCAGTTGGCCATTGAAATGAAATGAAAGGGGATCTACTCTTATTTCACTTGGTGCAATGGAGTATTTAAATTAATGGGAGACACAGCCTTACCCTAAGACACATAATAAGATATAAGCTACTGAACAAGGGTTTTATCGGGTCCTGCAATGTGGTGTTTCATGGAATAACTACCGAGACGCCCTTTGACCTTTACACTACGGAGGTATTTACAAGGAATCATTACATTTTACAGAGGGTGATATTTACAACAATTTACTATATAATACAACACAATAAAAAAAAACAATCCTCATATCCACAACAATACTTCTAACCCTACGCCAAACAGAACTAATGGAGGTGTCCGGATTAATAGACGCACAAAATGCTCGCCAAGACTCTGACTTGGCACGTTTAATTACCCGCTGAGCTTGAGCTCTTCTTCTCTTGAACTCGATGGCATCTTGAAGCAGCAAGGATTTCCTAACTTTTTTAATGGAAGACTTTCTGGCCTTAATGGCCCTCGCGCATTCCTCATTCCACCAGGGAACTTTAATTCTCTGACCGATCTGACCTTTACAAGTGGGGATAGACTCGAGAGCACTGCGATAAACTCCTTTGACTAAACTATTACTGAAGATATCAGGATTCTCGTTAAATAATTCAGGCTTGACCACCTCGGAGCAACATCTGGAAAACTTACCCCAATTAGCCCTGGAGAGACTTCAAGAGGGAGGCCTATCCAACCCCTCCAGATCTCTCTCCAATTTGAGGTGAGTGGACACCGGAAGGTGGTCACTACCCAGACTGTCTGGAAGAACCCTCCATTCACACCTTGCTGCGAGCGAGGCAGAGACTATCGTGAGGTCAAGAGGGGAAGACCGACCAGAGCCAGGATTTATGAAAGTTCCACTGCCATCATTCAGTATTACTAAGTCAAGGTCGTCCATCACCTTCTCCACACAAGAACCATTACTGTCCGTGAGCTTAGAGCCCCATAGAGTGTTGTGGCTGTTGAAGTCACCGCACCAAAAGATTGACCCTTCGCACTTGCATAAAACCTCGTTAAGCGCAAGAACATTCAAAGAGAGACACGGATTATAAAAGTTAACCACTGAGGTCTCACTAGGGCTAGGAAATAAAACCACATTACACTCCAACTCCACATGACAATCAATAACCCTATGAGGAACTCCTGACCTCACAAAAACCCCACATCCCCCCCCCCCCCCCCACTGCCCCTAGCTCTATCCCTGCGAATTAACAAATAATTTGGAATCCTATATGAAATGTGGCTCTTTAACCAAGTTTCTTGGATACATATTATATCTGGTTTTACTATGAGATCACTTAAAAATTTAATAAACTCTGAACCGTGAGCAGGTAAACTTTTCGCATTCCATTGAAGGAGCCTCAGTCCTCAAGAAAGGGGGGATCTTTCTGAGGCCTGGACTTCGACCCGCTCCTCTTGTGCCCCAACAGAGCATGGATCTGACCAATGGAAAATTCATCCCAACCCAGATGCTTAGCCGCGGCAACCAACACAGCACGGATTTTGTCCGTTCGACTAGACGCTACTGCAGAGCAGTTGATAGATTCGGAAATAAACGCAATAAACGCGTCTTTAGAAATATTTAAATCTGAATCAGATTTGGCTCTCTCTGATCGACACTCGACTCGCTCAGTTTCAGTCTGGACTCCTACTGTTTTAGTAGCGACCTTCACCGAGCCAATGGGATTAGAGTTACGCAAACCTGCATACGAGGCAGGTTTAGTCCCACAAACTTTCGAAGCGGCTTCAGCGTCAGTTAATTTTTCCTTTACCTTTACCTGCTGAATAAGCGCTGCTTTTTGAAAAACCGGGCAGCCTCGGAAAGCAGAGCTGTGCGCCCCACCACAATTCCCACAATGCATTTGCTCACTCGGGCAAGCGCTACGCTCATGATCGCCATTGCATCTGCTGCAGTGAACCTTGCCCCGACAAGCTGAGGCCGTATGCCCAAACCTCTGACACTTGTAGCATCTAAGAGGAGCCGGTATGTAATCTCTTACCGTGAAGGCCAAATAACTGAGCACTACCTTTGATGGAAGGCAAGAACCACAGAAGGATAGCAAGACTGATAAGGTGTTCACCTTCTCTCCATCCCTGAATGTGGTAAGACGGCGAGCCTCAGTCACTCCACTGGAGGCCAAATAACTCTTAATCTCTTCAATTTCTATGGATGAATCCACCCCATATATGACACCACGACATTCTCTCATGTACTTCGGGATTTGACACGAAACACAGACCTCACCAAAATGGGTTGCTTTCAACACCTTGTCCCTTTGCCCGGCTGACTTGCACTCAAGGAGCAGGTCGCCCGACCGAAGCACTTTCGCAGACACTACTTCCCCGAACTCTTTCTTTATGAGTTCTGCTAACTTTATAGGGTTGGACGGACCCACACGATTAGGCCTCTCAACGGCCGCCACAATGACCACAAACTTATCGAGCGAATCAACGGGGTTGCCAGAGGCCTGGGAGAGGGAAGCCCTACGCTTGGGCTTCCCAACTGGGGACACCTCATCAGAGGACACCTGGCCTCCCCTCTCTCTCTTCCGAGGTTTACTAACAGATTTAAAAGACCCCTCCCCATCCTCTCCCGAGAGACTCTCCATTTATTCCGACAAGTGGGAATTTAATCTGGACCGGGAATCAAGCCCGGAGGTGCGAGCGACGAGACCGCGACGAGACCGCAACAAAAACGAAACGAGGATCACGCAGCCCGATCGCCACCTCTGGGCGTCCTGCCCACAGGTGGCCCTAATAAAATGAAATCATTATTGCCACTTCCAGCTCCACAGCACACTGACTCCATGGCTGGCACACACTGGCCAGAGAGATCGTGGCAGCCTGATAATGCACATGTGACATGTTTGCCTCTGTCAAGAGAAGTCCTCACATAGCCCCGCCCACAAACGAGGTGTTTACACATACAAAATTAATCGGTCTACCCTGTCTATAAATTACATACGCTTCCTCCACAGTGTCACATGTAACGAACGACTTGCTTGACAGGTTCCTGTTACATAGCAATCTAACCTGCTCTAAACACACAAACCATACTACACTTACCACAGTCTAGCTATGTCTAGCCCTTTCTGCCACCAAAGATAAAGTAAAGCAGTGGTTTTCAACCTTTTTTCGCTGATGGCACCCTAAATAAACTTATATCTTATTCTGTGGCACCCCTATTCAATTTCCTGTTTGTATAGTTCCCTTATGAAAATTTCAGGCTCCACAAGTTAAATAATTGCATAAAATTCACAACTTCCTCGGATCTTGAATTTCCTCGGAGCTCAGCGTGTGCAGCTTTCTGAAGAAGCCAAACAATCCACAGATCTCCTCATATGCTTACTATTCGCTGTTGTAGTGTACGCAATAGGCTATCAATAACTGGTAAAAATGAGGTAATTTTTTCAGTGAACAGTCCTGATCAGGTTGTTCAACCCCTGGCTGTGGTGTTCCTGAGTCATCCAGTTGTTGCGTCGGCCGTACACATTTCTGAACCTCAGCGCACTCTGAATTCTCATTTTTCTGCCACTACCTTCTCGTAGTGTTAGAAAATGCTTTGGACTCCACAAAAACCCTTTAAGCGACACAACATTGGGTGGTGGAGGCTTCGGGGCATGTATTATGTGATGGAGGCCCCTGGGCACTTGCCCCGGTTTCCCTTGGGTAAATCTGGCCCTCTTTGTCCTTGTCTGTAACTTGTGGAGAATGAGGAGTCAGATACTTTGTGTCACTTTTTGTAACTAGCAAAAAGCCCGTCCTAACGGATGGGTTCTTTGCTAGTTAGTCTCGCACCAAAGTGGTTGCCGAGACTATTGTAATGCCCGTGTCTGTCTGTCTGTCTATATTTTTGCTTTAAAAAATATTTTCTCTGCAACCGCTTCTCAAATCCATGCAAAACTTTAAAGGTAGGAGGGGCTCCCCATGGAGAATATTTTATTGATAACTCTGCCGTCATAAGTCACATGATATACCATATTGCATTAATGGAAAAGGTTTGGACATCTTGTTCTTCGAAATCGCTCAACGCAAAAAAAATCAAAACCTGGCACGTCATCAACTCACCATGAGGTATATATTGTTACGGTTCTCCGCCGCCCTTCTTACCCTTACGAAGGGGGGATTAATCCCCTTGTTCTTTCTGAGCTTGGTGGACCCGAGAGACTAGAAACGCCTCTTCCGGGCAAAACGCCACGCAAGGTAGGGTTTCGGGACCAAGTCTCGCTCGTACCTATATCCCTGCGCCACCACGGAAGCGAGGAAGAAAGCCTCGCACGAGCCACGTGTGATCTGGGTACACTGAGCGGATTGAGTACCATGTGGTCCGTGCAGTTTTAGGTAGTGGAACCCGATTCGAGCGGTTCTATTCGTACCACACTTAGCCAATGAGGAAATGACAGGAATGATCGAATGGAAAAGGAAGAACACAGGTTTAATTATTCCCACACGTATATACAATGATCGGGACACAGAGACACAGAGCAGCACTTAGTCAGTCTTATCTTACTTCCCAGACTCGGGCCCGTCACACTCACACAGGGAATTGCAGATGGGTTGATGTTTCAGCCAAACGCGTCGACGTGGTCATCCAGGAATGTCCCAGCACGTCTCGCGAAGATGGCAGCAGGCGATGGAAGGAACACCTCGTAGCGCGTCTCCCGAACAAAAGCAGCCGATGAGGTATAACGGAAAGTGCACGTCTCAGCGCGGCGGGCGGTTACACAGCCGTTATCACTCGCGTGACTTAATGCACTGTACGCGGCTCGGCCTCCAGCTCAACTGAGCGTCACTTTATAATTGCGCATATTCCGGTTCATGCGCGTCTTTCTTCACCCGGGTATCTCTCAAAGTTCTTTGACGCTCTCAACTCCTGCTCGTCAACGAGTCCTCCTGGTTGGTCAGTGCGCACGAGTCCTCTTGGGGACTTTGCGCGATGGGTTATATAGATATGCCCCGAACCTTCTTGAACCCTCTCGAACCTTCCAACCACGCCCCGTGACGCAGTGCTGCCGCCACAACCTCTGAGCCCTGATTGGCGGCTCGTGCTTACCGTGAGCTCCTCTGCCGCCCCTCATTCGGCTCCGCCCCGACCCTCCTAGACCTGCCTCGTGTTAATTCGCCCAAAATGAACCAAAGTCAGCGCAAAGGGGCATGAGGCTAGGGAGGCTGGATAGTCAGTAGAAGTAGGACCTATTCTCCTTACTCTACTCAACACAGAACTAACATAGGAAAAGGACTAAGCTCACAAATACGAAGAAATAACTACACTATCGCGAGGCTACATGTTGCTTGTGTGACTAACTATGAGGGGGAAATTTTAACCTTTATTATACTGACTGTACAAAACTCAAAACCGCAACAATATGGTGATAGTGATGGTGTCATCGGTAAAGTAGTATTCCAGCCATAATTGGTTGGATCTAAATCCTTATCTGAAAAATCTGAAATTTCATACAGGATATCTATGACTCAATGTGAGACGATAATTAAATTTTGATGTTATCGGTCACATTGTCTGGTGGCCATATTGGGTCACTAATATAAATATGTGAAAAACGTTCTCCAAAACAGATTGATGTGAAACTTCATGCATATGATTGAGTAGTCATGGGGAATTTAGTTTGAAAAATTCAAAATCAGATACACGGTCTGGCAGCCATGTTGTATTTAAGCGAAAACCTTTAAAAACATCGCTCAAACCAAATCCTGATTTATTCCCTCACTTTCAATCCATCTGTTCAATCCTGCACTTTCAGTCCATCTTGGTACCTTTCGACTCTTAACTCTTTCGTTATTGACAGTTGATCTCCGTCCAAATTCGCACTGGCAACCGGGTCCCATATTAGTAACAATCTTCTTAGCAATATTCCTCCAAATTGGCAGTCTTACCTTCTTGCAACTTTACATTCGTCACTCGGGACAACACCTTTTCAAACATACCAAGTACAAGGAACCTGAATGCCTTTTCAAGCATGTTGCGCACTGTCCAGGAAGCTGAACGTCAGTCATACAGTACAAAGGAAACTTGGCGCGCAAGGGGAGGGGCTGGGGGCCTTCTCGTGCTGCTGAGCAGGAGAAAGAGAGAGAGGAGGGACAGGGGGCAATGGAGAAATCCTCTTCAGTGACGATGGGACTTTCCACCAGCTGCATCGTGGGAACCGCCCCCTTCAAACGCGCACCAATGGGAAAAAGCTGCACACATCTGAAAAAGCATGAACACTTCATCAGCCTATCAGCCTCCTGCTCATCATAACCCCCACCCCCAGCCTATATTATTTGACCCGACCCAACCCTGCCTGGCTGGGTGCGGTAAGCAATGATTTATGCCTATACTGCAGACTGCCTCTTTTATTCTTTCTTTTTTTCTTCTTTGTGGAATGGATGCAGGTACCTTGTCTTATTGTGTCAATTTTTGTTTATTTTCTGTTGTTTTTCTGGCCGCCTAAAACACTTCCCTACACTCACTAAGGAATGGGATCAGGGCTCACTTACTATGACCTTTCACATAGCCACAAAGGCTTAGAGCCAGGGGTTCTTAACCTTTTTCCCTGTCAAGACCCCCAACGGATTGCGCACGACCCCCTTCGCCAGACTGTTGAATGACCAAGGCGCACCGAAGCTGCGCATAGCTCGGGGGGACTGGGGGCATGTCCCCCTATAATTTATTTGATTTCTAGGTGCTCTGTGGTGCATTCTGAGGGGTGTTTTTATTTTGATTGCCTATTTTTTTGGATGAAAATTGGTAACTTATTACCCAGAAAATGGGCCAAGTTCGGGGATCCGCGCCTGATTACCAGTCCCATTAGGTTCCAGTGTGACTTCAAAATATCTCAATAGCTTAGTTTTATATATGGATAATTAGGAACAGAACAGGAAAGAAAATCATTTGGATTTTATCCCTATTTATTTCTTTGCTTGTTAACAAAGAAACAAAACAAATTAAACTAAACTAAGACATGCAAGTTTTATGCAAGCCGTTTTACTAATCCAGTGAGATTGTTGCTGCTGTTTTCGTGCATTCAGAATATGGAATCGGGGCACAGTTCGTCACAACGCCACTCGCATATCATCGGACACATCAAGTCGATTTTTCCACTTTGATTTCAGGTTCAATAATGCAGAGAAACCTGTTTCACAGAGATACATAGTTGTGAAGGGAACCAACACATTCATTGCCCTCTTCGCCAAGCTAGGGTAAGCTGCTATCTGCTCACACCAAAACTGCTTAAAATCCAGCCCAGCCTTTCCAAAATTAGCTTTCTTTCTTTGATCTTCTTGGAACTCGGTCAAATCATCCTTCACTAAATCGTTGTCACTCATCGTAGAAATATAAAACGAGAAAGGGTTCTGGATCCAAACGGATTCCGTGCTAAGATCATCAATATCTGAGAAGTTACCCTCAAAATTGGCACTTAGGACTTGCCTATTTTTTGGGATGAAAATTGGTAACTTATAACCCAGAAAATGGGCCAAGTTCGGGGATCCGTGCCTGATAGTGATTACCAGTCCCATTAGGTTCCAGTGTGACTTCAAAATATCTCAATAGCTTAGTTTTATATATGGATAATTAGGAACAGAACAGGAAAGAAAATCATTTGGATTTTATCCCTATTTATTTCTTTGCTTGTTAACAAAGAAACAAAACAAACTAAACTAAACTAAGACATGTAAGTTTTATGCAAGCCGTTTTACTAATCCAGTTTTTTTTTTGTTTTTTTTGTATACTGAATTGAGGCTCGTGAAAGAGCTAACATTTACTTCACAAACAAATCAACCAGCCAAACAAAATATATAAAAAGAGTGAGCGGATGACAAGATGGGGAGAGAAGGGGAAGCACACAAACACAACATTTGAGAGCAGGGAGATGTGTGGGAGGGAGAGGGCTTGGGGGGAGGAGGCGTGGGAAGGGGGGGGGGGGTGGGAGAAGTATTAAACACAAGGACACCAAGGACTTCCAGGACAGAAGTTGGTATTTCAAAAAAGTGGAATTGGGGTGAAATTAGCGGGGGTAGAGAAGATCAAGGTTTTGGATGGGGGAAGATAAGAGATGGTGGTGAACAGCAGTTTTAAAGACCTGGAGGGTGGAGTGGGATTGAAGAGAGTGAGGGAGTTTGTTCCAGAGGCGGAAGAAAAGAGGAATGAAGGAGTGAAGGGGAGCAGAGAGTCTTGATTTTGGCAGTTTAACCATAAGAGGGTTGCAGGCAGATCTTGTGCGACCTGTAGGAATATTTGCGGGACAGAGCCCAGAGAGAGCTGGGGGGGGCAAGGCCAGAGAAGAGTCGGTAGAAGACGGAAAGACCACCAACCTGCCTGCGGTGAGTGAGTGAGAGGCCCTTGGAGTTAGCTTCATCGCGGGAGATTCCAATGATTCTGAATGCTTTGGTTTCAACAGCGTGAAGACAAGCTAGGTGTGAGGCAGGAGCACCACCCCAGAGGGGAGAGCAGAATTCCATTGAGCTGCGGATGAAAGCCTTGTATGTGGAGAGGAGCTCAGGTGTGCCAAGGAAGGACTTCGCACGACGGAGGATGCCCAGTCGGCGACTGGCTTTGGAGGCCATATTTGAAATGTGATTTTCCCAGGAAAGATCATGGCAGATAGTGAGACCCAAAAGCTTGAGTGACAGAACTTCTTGGAGAGGATTATTCAGAAAGTGGATGGGAGGGTTGTCCAGTCGGTCTTTTCGGAGAGTCATCGTAAGAGTGTGAGATTTGTCAGGATTGAAAGACATGTTCCACTTGTTTGCCCAGTCTGTGATTTTATCCAGGTCTGCAGAGAGTGAGGAGGCTGCAGACTGCCAATCTGAGGGATGAAGAATGGAGCGACAGAGAGTGGAGTCATCAGCAAAGAAATAGAGAGGATTTTCAAGAGAGTCAGAGAGATCATTGATGAACACCAGAAAAAGCACAGCGCCCAGAACACTGCCTTGGGGAACTCCAGCCTGAACAGGAAGAGGAGATGAGAGAAACCCATTCAGGGCCACACGTTGACTACGACTAGAGAGGAAGTCCACCAGCCATGCGTGGAGATTTCCATGGATACCAAAAGAGGAGAGTTTGGTGAGCAGAGCGGGGTGCCAGACCGTATCGAAGGCACGTGATATGTCAAGGGAGACAGCTCTAATTTCCTGTTTGGCATTGAGGACCTCCATCCATTGTTGAGACAGCAGAAGCAGCATGTCCAGAGTAGAGTGACCAGGTCTGAAACCAAATTGATGATCAGAGATCAAGCCATTGGAGAAGAGGAAAGATTTCATATCTGAAGCAATGATGGATTCCATGACTTTGCTGATAATTGGGAGAAGGCTGATTGGTCTGTAGTTGCTGGGATCTGTTTTTGCACCTTTTTGTGCAAAGCGGTGATGTTGGCAGATTTCCAAGCAGATGGCAGATGACCTTGAGCAAAAGAGAGGGTGAGGAGAACAGAGAGAGTGAGTGAAAGAGCGGCAGAACAGGATTTTAGGACCCTTGGGCTGATGCCGTCAGGTCCAGTTGCAGAATCAGAGTCGAGGGTTGACAGAAACTTTTCCACCTTGTCAGGAGGAAAGGACACAGAGTCCAGGAGCAGCTGGGTACGACTGGGTACGGTGGGTACAGAGAGGGATGGGTTTGGGACACAAGATTTAGAGGCAAACACAGAGTTGAGGCATTCAGCTTTTTCACGTGCAGAGTCAGCCATGTGGCCATTTGAGGTGAGGGAGGGGATGGAGGGGGAACAAACACCAGAAACAGATTTGACCAGACGCCACCAGGATTTGGAAGAGGGAGACAGATAAGAGAGTTCGGTCCTGAGAACGGAGAGATATTTTTTCCTGGCTCTCCTGAGGGTGGACACACACTTGTTTCGGGCTTTGTGAAAGGAGATGAGATTCCTTCCGTTGGATTTGCTTTCCAGGAGACGAAAGCAAGTTGTTTCTGGGCAATAGCCTCACCACAAGATTCCGTGTACCATGGACGGCAGGAAGGGTATGACAACTGAAGACGAGATGGGATAAATCTGTGCATGAGAGAGAGCAATTTACTTTGGAAGAATTCCCAGGATGAGTTGATGTCAGAGGCGGTAGAGATGGGAGACCAGCCCAGATGATTGATGGCTGCTTGAAGACCGTGCCAGTTGGCCTGAGTGAAATGCCAGACTCGTCGACGCTGAGGAGGCTCTCTGAGAATGGTCAGAGAGATGTCCAATTTAACAAGCACATGATCAGATGAGCTGATTGGAGCAGAAGAAGAGCAGCAGACATTTTCAGGGAAGTTAGTCATAACCAAGTACAGAAGAGAAGATGCTCCGTTGACTGAGATCCGGGTCGGGAAATTGACAGATTGTGTCAGTCCCTGAGTCACAGAAGTCCTTTGCTGGAGAGCCATGGCTGGTGAGAGAGGTACCCACACCCAGCCAACTGGCATGGTGACAATTGAAATCACCACATATGAGGAAGAGAGAGTTGGGATGGGTAGATAGAAGTTGATCCATATTATCAGACAGCGAGATGTAGATGGAGTCATCACTGTTTGGTGGACGGTACAACACACATATGAACAAAAGGTGGGAGCGAAGGGGAAGCCATAGCCAAAGGTGTTCCTGGGGGTGATGTGGAGAGAGGGCAGTGCAGGGCGAGTGAGGAAGAGAGTTTTTTATAAAGATAGCAACCCCACCTCCAGGACGAGGCTCAGGTCTATCATACCGGAGGAGGGAGTAACCTGGGAGAGATACCAAGGAATCAGAGACATCATGAAGGAGGAAAGTTTCTGTTAAGCAGATCACGTCTGGTTTGTCAGAAGCAACCTGTATGGAGAGTTCAGTCAAGTTTGAGCGAAGGCCCCCGGATGTTTGAGGTCCATACTGTTAAAGAAGAGGAAGGGGGAGCATCGGATACAGAACAGGGTGGGGGTAGCGGTCGGGTAAGATGTGGAAGAGGAGGAAGAGGTAGGGAGAGCTGTTAAAGGTGTGACAGAGATTTCAGAATAGCTTGGAGAAAGGGAAGAATGGGGCAGACAAAAGGTTTGATGGTGATTGGGTGAGGCGCAGTGAGGTGTTATTTGAGGAAGGGGAAGAGTGAGGCAGAAGGTTGAGGGAGATGAAGGTGAAAGTTGGAAGGGGGAAGAAGCGGGGAGGACGCTTTGAGGAGGAGGGGTGAGAGGGGAGTCGAGGAGGGGAGGAGCGAGGGAGAGTCTCGGAGGGGAGGGGTGTGGGGGGAGTTTAGGAGGGAAGGGGCAAGGGGGTTGATTTGAAAGGGATGGGTGATGGCGAAGATTTGGAGGGGAGGGGCAAGGGGGAAGATTTAGAGGGGAGGGGTGATGGGGACGTTTTGGAGGGGAGGGGTGATGGGGAAGTTTTGGAGAGAAGGGGTGATGGGGAATATTTGGAGGGGAGGGGCAAGGGGGAAGATTTGAAAGGGATGGGTGATGGGGAAGATTTGGAGGGGAGGGGCAAGGGGGAATATTTGAAAGTGATGGGTGATGGGGAATATTTGGACGAGAGGGGCAAGGGGGTAGATTTGGAGGGGAGGGGTGATGGGGAAGTTTTGAAGGGGAGGGGTGATGGGGAAGTTTTGGAGGGAAGGGGTGATGTGGAAGATTTGGTGATTTCTTTGCTTGTTAACAAAGAAACAAAACAAACTAAACTAAACTAAGCCATGCAAGTTTTATGCAAGCCGTTTTACTAATCCAGTGAGATTGTTGCTGCTGTTTTCGTGCAATCAGAATATGGAATCGGGGCACAGATCGTGACAACGCCACTCGCATATCATCGGACACATGCGTCTTCCTGCTTCGTCTTCGGTGTGCCATAATAAAACTTGAGATCTTCCTTCCTGACACACCGGAATAAATAAAAAAGTGCACAAACCGTATCTGTTTTTTTTATTTGTTAGCAGGGCCAATCTCATGGTCCATCTGCGTGACTTTGACGCCACTTAAAATCAGTGGTCCGCAAAGCAAGATAATGTTTGCAGCAATTGTCTGCCCCAGCAGAAGGTGCCAGGCCACAGAACGTGTGGTCCATAGGTGTACTGGTGCAGCCAGAGGTAGCAGAGTACAGCGCAAAAGTGCAGCCACACAGCTTAGGGTTCCTGCACACTCCCCTCAACAAAATAAATGGGTCCATGGGTGGGGAGGAAAGACAAAGCAGAGAGTCAGCGGAGGAAAGGGCGCAAGGGTACACGTCAATACGAGGCAATGCAACATGAGGAGCACTGGAGAGCGAGCGGAGAAAGCTCGTCCCTAACCGTTCGTAACCCCCCATGTCAGCCTACACTACCCTTGCCCTTCCCCGTATTTACACTTTACAATTTCGTCTCTACGTCTTAGTCTTTTTTTATCCCCCCCTCTACTCCAAATTCGTCATCCAATCCCTCCCAAGAAGGAAGAGATGGAATATCACACAATGTCACTTTCACGTCATGATGCGTCTTTACCATCCAAACATTTGCAAAACCTGGTGTGGAGTTCCGTCACCTTGGTGAGTGGATGCGGATGGTGCGAAGAGACTTTCTCATCCTAACTATACTCTAATCACATTACTCATTTAAACTACCCGGGGTCATTCCCTGCCAATCGGCATCTTTAAACTATACAACAACAACAACATGCCTTTTAAGGCCATTTTCCCTGCTAGAGCGGGGGTTAGCCTTGCGGTCCCCATGACAATCTTCTCCATTTTGCCCTATTTTCTGCATCTCTCCTTGTTAACCCCCTTGCCCGCATTTCTTCTTCCACCATCTTTAGCCAAGTCTTTCTCGGTCTTCCCCGTCCTCTACTTCCTTTTACATCAATTTCCATCACTCTTCTCAACCAGTCACTTTCATCCTTCCTCAACACATGACCAAACCATCTCAGCCTGTTCCTCTTCACAGCATCAATCACAGGCAATATTCCCATCATCTTTTGCAATTCATCATTTGTCTTCCTCTCTCTCAACGATACTCCGCACATCCATCGAACCATTCGCATTTCCACCCTTTCCAGCCTTCGTTGCTGCTCTACGTTCATTACCCATGTCTCGCTCCCATAAATCATAACACTTCTCACACATGCAGCATACACCTTTCCCTTCAGCTTCAGCGACACTCTCCTCCTCATCAGCACGCCACTCAGTTCCCGAAACTTCTTCCATGCACATCTCACTCGAGCAACCGTTGCCGAGTCTGATCCACCTTCTCCATTCAGCATGTCTCCGAGGTAGCAAAATGTTTTCACACCTTCCAGCTTCACGCCGTCTCCAAGATCCAACTCAACATTTCCTCCATCTGCAGCTCCCTCTGTGCACACCTTACATTTGAAGGTAGCTGCCACACTGGTAAATGACCCTCTCAGACCACTACATTTTTGATGAACCCACTCAGCGCACATTGTACATTGAATGGAGTTCACTCCGACACCCTTCCTGCACACAGCACACGGCCACTTCCCAGTTCTTTCCACCTCACCACATGCTTTACCACTTGCCATCACCTTCGTCTTTCCGATATTCACCTTCAGACCTTTTGTCTCCATACATTCCTTCCACTTGTTCATCTTTTCCTTCAGTCCATCCATACTTTCCGCAATCAACACCAGATCATCTGCATACAACAACTCCCACGGTAAACCCTCCTTTACGTTCTGAGCCAGCACCTCCATCACAGCTACAAATAGTAGTGGACTTAGTACCGACCCCTGATGCACTCCCACCTTCACCTCAAACTCACCACTGTTCCCGTCCTTCGTCCTTACAGCTGTTGACGCTCTTTTGTACATTGCCATCACTACTCTGATCAACCATTCCTCCACTCCTAACTTCCTCAATGCCCATGTCAATACTTTGCGTGGAACCCTATCGAATGCTTTCTCCAGATCAACAAACCCAAAAAACAACTTCTTCCTCTTCTCCATGTACTTCTCCTGCAACTGCCTCACAATGAAAAGCGCATCTGTCGTTCCTCTTCCTGGCATAAATCCAAACTTCATTTCGTCGATCTTCACTTTCTTCCTTATCCTCCTCTCCAACACCCTTTCCAATACCTTCATTCCATGCTCCAATAACTTTATCGCTCGGTACGAGCCACACTCCAGAGGGTCACCTTTCCCCTTGTATAGAGGGACGAGGGTACTCAGTTCCCAATCCACTGGAATGCGGCCTTCTTTCACCACCAGATTACAGATCTCTGTCATTCTCTTCACACCCCAACTTCCTGCTGCCTTCAACATATCTCCCACAACTCCCGTCGGCCCTCCCGCTTTTCCACTCTTCATTGCTGTTATCGCTTCCTCAACTTCCTTCTCAGTTATCTTCTCTGCCGGTCCTAAAAAAAAAAAAACTGGGTTACTCTCTATGTTGCCATCCCATTCATTCTCTGTATTCAACAGCATTTCCATATATCTTTTCCATCTTCCTTTAATTCCATCTGGGTCGACAACGATTTGTCCCACTTCATCCTTCAAGCAACTTCAAGCAACCTAAACTATGTGGTTCTAAAAACGAATTCCCATTGACCCACCCTGTGGTGCCTTCCAATTTGGGTCTCACTCCCCCAATTTTTCTTACTGTGCCTTTGCACAATTTCGGGGCTGGGTCGTGTGGCTCCACTAGCAGGTCCAACTACCTGCGCACCTCCGCCACTGAAGTCACCACCCGAGCTTACCTTGCTCCTTGCGACTACCCTAAATCGGGGAAGGCCCCTCCTGGCTCTCTCACCCCTCTGATGCCCTCTCTGGCATTGGGCTACCCGGGTCCTCTCCTAGGATCCTCGGGCCCCACTGAATACTACTCTGACTCTAACTGGCTCCCAGAGCCTACCTGCGGCCTCACCTGGCCGACAAACTACCAGTGGCGGAGTGCCCCAATAACCATATGCACCAACAAAGCCCACACGCCCAGCCATTTCCACAGACTCATGCACCCATCCAAGCACTTCATTTCCATGACCTGCACCACAGGTGTCAATATCCAACAATTTACCTAACCCCTCTACCTAACTTTAAACTACCCTCCCCGGGTATTCGTGAAGGGGTCCATCTTCCCCCATCCACTCCTTCGCACCATGCACTCCACACCACTCATTCCACACCATTTACTCCCACCAAGCATTCCACACAACTGTTCCCCACTTGCACACCATGCAAGCCCATTCACTCAACACAATTACACTTGTCCTCAATACTCCATTTATACATCACCTCTGGTCATCCCCGACCAATGCCTCATTTGCTCACGCTCACCACAAAGATTCTCATTCAATTCCTCATTTGCTCAAGTAGCTCAACACAAAGATTCTCATTCTCAGCTCATACACACAGCATCATCTAACTAACTACTTCCCTCTAAGACTCGTGCTTTCCCGTCTTCCCTTACACTAAGCACTCCCTTCGTCATTATCATCCAACGAATCTGACTACGTCCCCTCTACCGGTACCAATGTCACTACTAAAATCTTGTCCCTACTGTCATTTCTAAATCCCTAACATTATCCTAGCCCACCCTCGGCTAGCTTTCACTGCCACCCCATAATCTATAGCTCATGTGCCCCCTTCGAGGGATGGTAGGTCTCCCATCCCTCTACATCGGACACTATTTCCCACTATCACCCCCCAGTCCTCTCGCACTATGAGCCCCCGTCATTAGAGGTACTGGGTCCTGCCTCGGCCTCTAAAGCCGAGGCGATCCATGAGGGCGCCTGCTCGCCGGTGTAGGGTCTTACCCGGTCGGCATGGACGATCCGAGGGAGGGCTCGTGGCCCCATTTTGATTTTAATGACGACGTCACAAATTTGCGCCAGGACGACCCCCGGGCCTTGCCAGGGTGAGGTGAGTTTGGGACACCTACCCTTCCGCCTCCGGGGATTGAAAAACCAAATCTTCATCCCCGGAGCGTACTGACTTCCCTGGCTCCGGTGGTCGTACCTGCGCTTCATCTTTGCACCCGCCAGCTGAAGCTGGCGGCGTGCGAAGGCATGGACCCTCTCCATGCCTTCCTCCAGGTGACGTGCATAGCCCTCCCCCGACGGTCTATCAGTGGACTCTGGCACAGGAACGCATAGCAGGTCGGCGCGAGCCCGCAACTCCCGCCCATACATCAGCAACGCTGGACTGCATGCGGTGGCTCCGTGCTGGCTAGTTCGGTTGGTCATTAACAAATACGGGAGATGTTCATCCTAGTCGTCCTGACGGGTGGTGGTAAACAATGCCAATTGTTGAACCAGGGTTCGGTTGAATCTTGTTGTGTTGCTTGTGGACTAACTATGGGGGGCAAACCTTTAACCTTTAATGAAGTTATATGTACAATCCTCAAAACCTCAACAATATATATATATATCTATATTATAATAGCCGTAGATGATTCTGTCTGTCTGTCTGTCTGTCTGTCTGTTGGGCGTCTGTCCGGGGTGTGGCTTACTCGGTTTGCAGAGTAGCTCCACCCATAGCTCCACCCATTCTGGGAGAGGCTTCATATAATTATAAACAAATATCCACCATTTTATTAACTCGCATAGCTTTGAGGCCTGTTTTGTAGGCCCGAGGAGGCTTGCTCTCTCTCCCAGTTTTATTTCAAATCAAATTCGATATATCATTTCATTTTTCACAGTCGCTAACATAGTTTTCGACTTGGTTGAAAAAAAACGGGAAGAAAATCCGATGAAAGTTGCCGTTTATAGAACGAAATGAATTCTCAAAGGTCTGTAACTTCAAGGCCATTGAGTCTCTCTCATGCCTTTATCTCCAATCTAACTCACCATATGATTTCATTTTTATCGATGGTTTTGGACTCGGTGTCAGCAATAATTGAGAACATTCCACACACGCGGGAAAATGCAGAGATATATTTTTTAAAATCGCGCCATGGTGTATCATACACCGCCCAACTGGACACCGACGGCAACGTGTCGATATATATTAAAAATTCGCTTTTGCTTTTCCGTTAAGATATTGTTGCGAATATGGAATTTGACCTCCATATCCGCTTGTAAATATTCCCCTATCTTCTCCGATACTCCCCAACTCTCCCCTTACCCCATTCCCTAGTCCCATTGTCTGTAAACAACACCCATTAGAGCCGATCTTCCCCTTCATTCCCCCATTAAATGTCGTGCCCAGGTCCCCCGCACCACACGTAGACAATTATAGGACATCTTGCTAGTTATTCTTAATCTATGTCAGTTAAGGACTTGTTTCCATTAATTATGACTCTTCGTTGCACCAGAATGTGATGATATGGCACCAGTAGGAGTTTAGGACCTTCCCATACCTCCCCGCATCTCTTCCCATCATCTCAAGCTCCAACAACAACCACAACAACAGCGGCTTTGCGTCCTCACTCCGGCTCGGTTGGCCGCCATTGAACATGTGCTCGACGGGGTTACCCAGAAGGGGGCTCCCTGTCGGCCCCTCGTCAAGGGCGGAGCCGGTAACCCCCGCACCCAATGAGAAGCCATGGGCCGATGCCATATGGGGCGGAGCTAACGAGCGAGGGCGTGACTCCCCGCCGGATATACGCGGCCCCGCGCCGGACGTGACGTCAGATGCGCCCCGAGCTTGGAAGGAAAAGACGCCACCCTCCCGAGCGCTGAGCGACCTCCCCAGCTTGAGACCAAAGTCGCGACCCACAAGCGCTGTGATACCTTCACGCATCTCTGGACACCACCGTACGTGATCCTGCCCTGAGCACAGGTGCACCTGGAGCGATCGCTACCCGCTTTCCTGGCCATCAAACCCCGTGTGAGTGAGCCTTGTCCCGCGTTTACCTGTCGTCTGTCCGGGGATAATATAAGTGTGTTTAAGTGCCCACCTTCCTATGTTTCCCTCTTGTCCCTGTAATCTAAACCTTCCGCAATTGTAATAACAACCTTTGAGAACCGTATCCCTGGTGTCGTATTGTGTGATTGTAATCCAGCCGGGTGTCTTCTTTTTCTTATTGAGCCAGCATAGCGCGATTAGTCAACCCCGGGTGCAATCGGGGTAACTTGTACGGATACGGCGGCCATCCCGCTCGGCCCACCATACCATCAAAGTCGTATCTGTAACAATTGGTGTCAGGAGTGGGATTCGAACCCGGGACTAAATTAGTTAGGCCCAAATTTTGGGAGGGAAAATCGATTCGGAGCGCGTTTCCCGCGCGAAATTATAACGGCGAAATTTCAATTTGTTTTACGAAAATAAAAAAAATAAAAACCGAGTTTTGAAAGTCGCGCTATGGCGGATCAAGACGGCTGGGGTCCGGTAAAGGAGAGTGAGGTAGGGTCGATCCAGGACCAAATTGAGGGACAAGAGGAGAGCGAAGCAGTGAGGGCGGCAGGTTCGCAAAATAGCGCCGTCACGCACGAAGTAGCGGGCGCGCAAAAAGGCGCCTCGCACGAGCGTGCGGTAGCCGAGCCGGCTGTATCAGCGGGCTTTAACATGCAGCCGATTGACATGCAGGCCCTCATTGCGCAGTTACAGGCAGCTGTACAGATGAGTATGGGGAGCCAAATTGAGCGATTGGGTGAGCGGTTGGGGAACCGGATGGATGCTCAGGGTGAGCGATTGGAGGGCCAAATGGGGGTAATGAGGGACGAAGCGAGGGGTACCGGTGAGAAGTTAGACAATAATTTTGAGGAGTTAGACAAGAAAATTGGGAAGTTAGACAATAATTTTGAGGAGTTAGACAAGAAAATTGGGAAGTTAGACAATAATTTTGAGGGGTTAGACAACGGGATAAAAGAAGTGAAAAATGGGTTAGAGGGGTTAGAAAACAGTATGGAAGGCAAATTGAGGGACATGAGGGACCAAGCGGAAAGGGAAGTTAAACAAATGGAGCAGCAGATAGAGGGGGTCAGAATGGGGGTAGAAACCAAACTGGATGCTCACAGGGAGGAAATGGAGCAGATGAGGGTGGCATCTGGGCAGGAGATGCAAGTGATGGGAGAGGAGATCAGAAGAGGAGTGAGTGAGGAGGTCGGAGGAGTGCGCGAGGAGGTGAGGCACTGTAAGGAGCACATGGAGAAGGAGGTGAGAAAGGGGACTGTAAAGTTACAAGGGGGCATAGAGGACCTGACGCAGGAGGTGGAGCAGCTGACGGTGGGACAGACGGAGTTAGTGGAGCAGGTTCAAAGGAACACTGCGGTATTAGGAGGTTTAAAAGCGACACAAAACGGAATAAAAAACGACTTGATAGCGACAAAGAGGGAATGTCAGATGGTACGTGAGGGACTGACAACGAAGTTGGACGAGGTGATAGAGGTAATGGAGACGAAGGACCGGCAGGTGAGGACGCACATGGAAACGGTCAAGGTAGCCTTAGAGGATGAGCTTGAGGAGACGTACCGGGGAATAAAAGAGGTGAAGCAGAAATTAGAAGAAGTGGAAGAAGGGGTGAGCGAAATTAAGAAGCGACGGAGAGGGGATAAGAAAGAGATAAAAGAGGAGATAAAAGAATTGGTCCAAAGTCTGTGTTTGGATCGTGATGATGTGCTCATTAACCGGATGAGGGATTCGCAGGTGATGGAGGAGAAGCGAAGAGGAAGAGGACCCGGTGTAAGTGGTGACCAATATGGTCGTGCGTATGATGCGCCAGGGGATTTAAAAAGCTTGGGGATTGGTTTGGATCCGGGTGTTCGTGAAAGGCCGTTGGTGAGGTGTGTGACAGGTCTGGTGTGCGAAAGAGGAGGTGTGCGAGAAAGTCCGACTCTGGGGTGTGTGAGGAAAAAGTGCACGCCGAGGAGTGAGTGTGCCGTCAAGAGTGAGTTGGTCGAAGCGCGTGTGCGAGGGGGCACAGGGAAGCGCGGTGTGGTGAGTGTTACAGAGGGTGTGACGGGAGAGTGTGCGCGAGAAAGGTGTGTGACGGACAGGTGCATGAGGAAAGAGTGCGCTGTCAGAAGTAAGGAAGAGTGTCCACCTGTGGTGAGTGTTACAGAGGGTGTAACGGGAGAGTGTGCGCGAGAAAGGTGTGTGACGGACAGGTGCATGAGGAAAGAGTGCGCTGTCAGAAGTAAGGAAGAGTGTCCACCTGTGGTGAGTGTTACAGAGGGTGTAACGGGAGAGTGTGCGCGAGAAAGGTGTGTGACGGACAGGTGCATGGGGAAAGAGTGTGCTGTCAAGAGTAAGGGTGAGTGCGTTGTCACGAGTGGAGGTGAAAGTAGTGAGAGTGACATGGAGCGTGAGTTAGTTGTGACAGGTGAGCGAGGATGTACACCTGGGATGGAAGGATGCACACCTGGAATGGTAGAGCGTGAGTGGGAATGCACGCTGGAGTTGGTGGTGAGGCACGTGGTTGGGTGTGCGAATGAGGGCACACCTGTGATTGTCACAGAGGAGGTGACCGAGGAGGGGGCGCGAAGAGGTGTATTGGTGAGGTGTGCGAGCAACGAATGTGTGCCACAGTGTTCGGTGGTCAGGTGTGTGACCAAGGCTGTGAGTGGAATGAGAGTACCTGGGTGTGTAAGGAAAGGTACGACGAGGAGCATGGAGACGGCTGGATGTGTGAGCAAGGAACAGGCTGCGGGGTGTAAGCGTCCAGGTGAAGCATCGACGTTAGACGGGTTAGAGGTTAGAGCGACTTTTAGCCGAAGCAGGCCCTCGGTGCGTGCCGGGCCTCGCTTTGAACGGCCGCGTCCAGGCTCCACTAGGCGGAGCTGGCAGCCCGATAGAAAGGGTCGTCATGGCGACCACTTTTTGGTGAGACGTGCCGGCAGGTCGAGATCGGGGCATTGGATGGCTCCGTGCCGAGATGGTGCGTGGGATCTCGGGCCGGGTAAACCTCCTTCCCTGCACCGAAGGCAGGATGCAGCCAGCCACTGGCACAAAACAACCAGCATCCATTGCTTGGCTTTACGAAGCCGGGCTTTGGACAGGAATTGGCGCACCGAGAGGCAGTAGTGAGTAGACTGGGTGATGAGGTTAGTGTTTTGGCCCCGAAATTAGAAAAAGGTGAAATTTGGTGATTGGCAAAGGATTGGCAGTAGTGATTGGCAGATGATGAGTAGGATTGGCAAATTTTTGATTTGTTGAAATTTGACGTGCAAAATTGATAGTGAGAGACCCCCGATGTGGTGGGATGGCAAATCCACCATCCTTCCCATGGGGGCAAATGCGCTATAGATTATGGGGTGTATGGCAGTGAAAACTAGCCCGGGTGGGTTAGGATATGGTGTGTAGGGATCTAGCGAGGATTGACATCTGTAGTGGGGACGCAGGTAGATTAGTGTGGATGATAATGACGTGGGAGCGCAATAGTTTAAAGGGACGACTGGGAAGCGCAAGTTTCAGAAGGGAGTAGTTAGCTGAGATGATGCCGTGTGTGTGAGGATGGAACAGGTGTGATTGCACAGGTGTGCAACTGGACAGGTGTGTGGAGCAGTGTATGAGTAGTGAGTGTGTGGATCAGCGCGAATGCGCTTGGGGAGAGAAGGGTGCCGGTGGCACCAGGTGTGAGAGCACAGGTGTGCAAGTACAGGTGTGTGGAGAAAAGTTGGAGTAAGTGGTACGGAGTGGTGTGCATGGTGCGAAGGTGTGGATGGGGGAAGGGTGGACCCCTTTCACGAGTACCCGGGGCGGGTAGTGTAAGTGTTAGGTAGAGGGTGCAGGTAAATTGTGGTTGGATATTGGCATTTGTGGTGCGGTTGCAGAATGGTGTTGTGAATGGGTGCATTAGTGTTGTGGAAATGGCTGGGCGTGTAGCCTGTTAGTGTGTGTAGTTGGTTGGGCACTCCACCACTGTGAGGATGTCGGCCAGGTGAGGCCGCAGGTGGGCTCTGGGAGCCGGTAGTTGTGAGTGGGTGCCTGAGGATCCCGGGTGTGGATCGGGCAGCCCAGTGCCAGAGAGGGCACGGAGTGGGGAGAGAGCCAGAGGGCCTTCCCCTGGTAGTTAGGTTAGGGTAAGGAGCAGGTAAGCTCGGAGGCAACTGCAGTGGTGGAGGTGTGCAGGTGGGTAGACCCACTGGGAGAGGTACACGTCGCAGCCCAGAAATTGTACGAGGGCACCGGGAGATGAATCGGGGGAGTGAGACCCCAAATTGAAGAGCACCACAGTTTGGCCAATGGGAATTGGTTTTTAGAACCCATAGCGTAAGAGGGCCAATGGTTTGGCCGGAGAAAGACCCCGGGTAGTGTAAAGTTGTTAAAGTCATTTAGGAAATAGTTAGGATTGAAGAACCTGTCGCACCATACGCAGCCACTTACCTGTGGTGATGATGATGACTCCACACCTGTGTTTTCTTTGTTTGTGTTGCAGAAATGAGAATTGCTGTTGGATTTGTGAGACGCATCACGACGTGGATGAGACATTGGGGTGATTCCATCTCTCCCTCCCTAGGAGGGACTGATGATGAATTGGTGATGGCAAATTTTGATGTTGAGTTGAAAATGGCAAATTTTGATGAGAGTTGAAAATGGCAAATTTGATTGGTTAGGAGGGAGAGAAGACGAATTTGGTATATGGGAGGAACGGGGAAGACAGTAGGGATGTTTGTGGATTTGTAAAGTAGATGTTTATGGGTAGTGTTGTGTTTTGTTGATACAGTAAGGGGTAAGGGAGGGGCCATGTAGGTTACCTGGTGGGGGGGGCGTACGGTAGGAACGTACCTGTCTCACCTGGTTCCCATGTGCCCCCAGTGTGCATCACCTTGCATTGCGTGCACTTTTGCGCCCTTACCACCTTGCTCACTTGTCTTGTTTTTGTCTCCCACCTCCGAGGATCTGGCTTTGGGGTAGAGAGAGAGGAGAGAGAGGTGCTGGCGACGCAGTTGTGGGCCTGCACTTTCGCTGCTTGCTGCCGGGATCGATACACCATATGGACCGCAATGTTTGTGGCCACCCACGATGGACCGCAGTTCGTTTGCGGCCAAGCACCACCCGGGGATGGACCTATGGGTCAACGTGGCACCTATGCCATACAGGTGAACCACTTTTAAGTAACACCAAGTGCACCACAAGAAGAGCAAGAGACACCTGCAGGGTTAGGGGTTGTCGCATTTATTTTTAATCATTGAACAATGGTGACTGCACCGATTGGTGGTGGGGTGGTGCTGTTGATGCTCGGAAAGGGTGCTCTGCACGTTATTAAAGGCCGTCGGCCACAGAGCACTCGTGGGTTGGTGTATCGATGTTGGCAAGCGCGCTCTCTCTATGCATAACATCTGCATGTGTTCCTCCAAAGACAGGTCCTGGATCGTAGTGTAAATATCAGCGTAGTCTTGTAAATAATGCTCCCTACCGGCTGTATGTTTAGTTTGAGGATTCTTTCCGGATTCGGTTATCCTGTGGGTGTGTTTCTGAGAGGAGAAGGGTGCAACGTCGCAGGGGGACATATTTACTCATTTGTGAATATCTATAAAACTGTCGCACTCAGGGTAGAGTTAATAGTAGAGGGAACTACATTGCGTGCCACACTAAAGTAGGTAAAAATTTATCGGGTCGGGACGCCCCGAGGGTAGAGAAGGGTGCAATGTTGCGAATATGGAATTTGACCTCCATATCCGCTTGTAAATATTCCCCTATCTTCTCCGATACTCCCCAACTCTCCCCTTACCCCATTCCCTAGTCCCATTGTCTGTAAACAACACCCATTAGAGCCGATCTTCCCCTTCATTCCCCCATTAAATGTCGTGCCCAGGTCCCCCGCA